>NC_135233.1:520781120-521088203 GCF_051348905.1 Ranitomeya variabilis
GTCACACAGAGTGTGACATGTTTAGGTGACTAAGAGTATAAAGGGCTTGTTAGGCAGGGAATTTAGCAATTCATATACAAATGCTGGTGGCGGGTTGAAGGGCCTGGGGGACTTGTGAGGTTTTTTTTAACCTGAGAGCCCTATTTATTTATTATTCCCTAGACTTTTTTAGGGTACTTCACGCAACACTATGGGACTGAGCAATTTGGAGCATTTTGTTCTTATTCCACTGCAATGTCTTTATTTCTACTCCTTGCGATTATGACACAGCTTGCTTTCTGACTTCATTCTCTTGTCTAATTGCCCATCCAGACTTCTGCATGTGATTTCTTACCATTATAGTCCACCTGCTTTGACCTTTTCTCTGTCTGACCATAAGGTGGAAGCTACAGCTTGCCTATCTGTCAGCCATTACTAACAAAAACAATTATTAGGATTTCCCTGTGGGTAAGTTCTTAGCTCCTTGTGGGGGTAAAAGTTGAAAAACACATGGTCCCTTAGACTTTGCTCACCATTTTATCCCTAAGTCAGTGGCCAGGTGGATGCACCAGTTGGCCTTTATTACACTATATATGGTAAATAGTAAAGTTCCTGGATGCTGACAACAGATGTATACATTTTTCAATTAATGGATAAAAATAATTTCTATTAGTAAAATAATGGAAACAACTGCATACACATGTAGAGATCAGCAATGATATGAAGACTCAATGAACAATTTGGTCTATTGCAAAACAACATACTAAATAAACAAAGCAATCTGATGTCAAATTTATGCAAAATAATGAATTAAGAATTTATCTTTCTTCCACCAAGCAACTCAAATGAAACAAAAATGTACGATTTCTATGCAAAACACAAACCCTTACCGAAAAATAAAAATGTTACTAGTCTTAGAAAATGGTGACACAATCAATTTTTACAAATTTTCTAATTGTTTTCACCGCTTTAAAAAAATCATGCAAGCTTCGTATCATTCTAACCATACTGACCCGGAGAATCAAGTTGCTAAGCAATTTTTACAGGACAAAGAATACTGTAGAAACAAAACAGAAAACGTAATAGAAGAATAACACTTTTTCACCATTTCAATGCATTTAAAAAAAATTTCCTTGGTCTACTCTTCAGCATATTATTTTGTAATGTGAATTTTGCCATTCAAAACAACAACTTGTCCTGCAAAACAACAAAAGAAGCCTTCATACAATTGTGCTAATAGAAAAATAAAAGTTATGACTCTTGGAGGAAATATTTTATAACTTTTGATATTTTAAAGGGATCCTGTCACCTGAATTTGGCGGGTCTTCTTTTGGGTCATATGGGCGGTGCTTTCAGGTCTTTTATCAACCCCTTTCTTTCCCGCTGGCCGCACGCTGGCCGCGAAATTGACTTGACGTTGATTCGCTTTCCTCCCTAGTTAACGCGTGTGCAAAGCAATCTTGCCTTGCGCACGCGCAGTATGCTTTGCCCAACTTTTCTGAGAACCCGAGCCAATCAATGTACCCCGCATAACAAATTTGTTGTTGAACTCATGATGTACATCCTAAATCACAATTACTTCCTGTTTTTTGGGAGGACCTACCACCAGCTCAGGGGAACTGCGATGGGGAGTCCTTGTGCCCCATCGTATGCTAATCTTTTCCTGGGCTGGTGGGAGGAGACTACTATCCTGGTGGAGGAGGCCTGGTGGTTCCCTAAGATTTTATTTTGGTCGAGATTCATCGACGATGTGTTTATGCTATGGACTGGCACTGTGGATGAATTTAACCACTTTATCCTGTGTATTAATGATAATGAAATCAATATGAGGTTTACTTCAGAGATACATGAGGAGTCCATTAATTTTCTTGACCTTAATATTCAGAAAAATCACAAGGGAGGGATCTCTACCAGGACCTTCAGGAAACCAACGTCCACTAATGGTCTCCTTAGATGGGATAGTTTTCATCCAGGCACATTGCGCAAGGGTATCCCTAAAGGTCAATTCCTACGTATCAGGAGAAATTGTTCTGACAATCAAGAGTTCACTACACAGGCTCATGATCTTAAATGTAGGTTTAGCCAGAGGGGTTACCCGGGAGTGGTTTTGGATGGGGCATGGAGAAATGCAGCTGGTTGTACCCGTCATGATCTACTTCACCCATCACCTAAAACAGATATATGTGAGGTCCCGAGAATTATCGGCATGTTCGATAACAAGTCTAATATGGTAACAGAGCATTATAAAAAAACACTGGGGGATATTAAGAGCTGACCCCGACCTTAAGGATTTTGTCCCGCCCACCCCAAAAATTACATATAAAAAGGGCAGATCGTTGAAAGACAGATTAGTCCATAGTTTCTACGATCGACCCAAACCACCAGGCACATGGTTGGATCGCAAACCTTGTGGTACCTTTAAATGTGGTGATTGTAAATTTTGTTTGTGGGTGAGGAGGGAAAAAACATTTAAGAGTACCACATCGGCCAGGATCTATTGTATGAGGGACTTTGCTAACTGTAAGTCGGAAGGAGTGATTTATATGGCCACATGCCTGTGTCCTCTTAATTATATTGGTAAAACCAAGAGAGAGCTACGGAGACGCATAGGCGAGCATCTCGGTGATATAAAACATAAGCGGGACACACCAGTGGCAAAGCATGTCAGATTGACCCATTCCAATGATAGTAGAGCTATTTCTTTCTGTGTCCTTGAAGTGGTGCGACGTAACCCACGGGGCGGAAATTTGGACAAATTACTTTTACAAAAAGAATGTCAATGGATTTTCAGGCTGCGAACCCTTGTACCGGATGGTCTAAATGAACAGCAAAATTATTGCTGTTTTTTGTAAGTCAGTAGTCCATTATCACTAGCCAGACCTTTTAACTTGGGATATTTGCCCGGTTCTTTTCATTATTTATCTGGTGTTTTTCATCATGTTGTATGTTTATTTGTACACATTGACTTGTTGCGGGTTATAGGTCCTCCATGTTTCGCTCATAAAAGATGTTGCCATGAAGAGCTAATGCTCCCATTCATATGTGCTAGCATGTTATACTTATGTATAGATATATTTACTGTATCTTACCCTGTATTTTACTGCCTTGACTGCCAGGTTATGTGGTATGCGCTACCGCTAATGGCAATGCGGTTTTGGTTGTATGCCTTTATTTTTTAATATCTGAGCTTTTTACTGTTCTTACCAATTTCCATGTGTGCGCACCATATAGGTGCATTTGTTTGCGGCGCAAATACTCTACACTGTGGCAGCCCTTCATCATCGGGGTATGCTACTATACATACTGGTCTTTTATTGCCTGCGCTCTGGTGTTGTCTGACATCATCAGCCCTCGTTGCTGGGCGCATGCGCCGTATTCAGCAGCGGCCGCTGGCTACACCTCTCCTTCTGAGCCGCTAGAGCATGCTAGGTTTCTTACCTTTGTATGGGGGCGTTCCTGGACTCCACTGGCATGGCGGCTATTGGAGCTTAGCATTGCGCTCCCGGGATTTGTGTCTGTAGTAATCAGGCAACGGTATAGCACATCGTTAAACAGGAAGGGTCTGGATATGAGCGCGTATATGAAGGAGGCACCTCTAGGTAATCACCGCAGCCCTATTTGTTTTCAATCATCTATACTGCCATATTTTCATCTAGTCTCTCCTGATGAACCCAACCATGTGGGGGAAACGCGTCGAGAGTAGTGGTGAGGTATTTCTTGCTTCTAAGTCATCAATGTGAGCCATGATATCTGGACGATTTGCAGTCTTCAACAGATGAGTATAACATCATCTGTTATGGTTCTCAATGGCAAGAGAACATAGCCCAGCAAACATACGAACTAGCTCTTGGAAGGATGGAAACTAAACTGACCATGAACTAAACCTGCCGCACAACTAACAGTAGCCGGGTAGCGTAGCCTGCGTTTTATCCCTAGACGCCCAGCGCCGGCCGGAGGACTAACTAATCCTGGCAGAGGAAAATATAGTCCTGGCTCACCTCTAGAGAAATTTCCCCGAAAGGCAGACAGAGGCCCCCACAAATATTGGCGGTGATTTTAGATGAAATGACAAACGTAGTATGAAAATAGGTTTAGCAAAATTGAGGTCCGCTTACTAGATAGCAGGAAGACAGAAAGGGCACTTTCATGGTCAGCTGAAAACCCTATCAAAATACCATCCTGAAATTACTTTAAGACTCTAGTATTAACTCATAACATCAGAGTGGCAATTTCAGATCACAAGAGCTTTCCAGACACAGAAACGAAACTACAGCTGTGAACTGGAACAAAATGCAAAAACAAACAAGGACTAAGTCCAACTTAGCTGGGAGTTGTCTAGCAGCAGGAACATGCACAGAAAGGCTTCTGATTACAATGTTGACCGGCATGGAAGTGACAGAGGAGCAAGGCTAAATAGCGACTCCCACATCCTGATGGAAACAGGTGAACAGAGAGGATGATGCACACCAGTTCAATTCCACCAGTGGCCACCGGGGGAGCCCAAAATCCAATTTCACAACAGTACCCCCCCCTCAAGGAGGGGGCACCGAACCCTCACCAGAACCACCAGGGCGATCAGGATGAGCCCTATGAAAGGCACGGACCAAATCGGAGGCATGAACATCAGAGGCAGTCACCCAAGAATTATCCTCCTGACCGTATCCCTTCCATTTGACCAGATACTGGAGTTTCCGTCTGGAAACACGGGAGTCCAAGATTTTTTCCACAACGTACTCCAACTCGCCCTCAACCAACACCGGAGCAGGAGGCTCAACGGAAGGCACAACCGGTACCTCATACCTGCGCAATAATGACCGATGAAAAACATTATGAATAGAAAAAGATGCAGGGAGGTCCAAACGGAAGGACACAGGGTTAAGAATCTCCAATATCTTGTACGGGCCGATGAACCGAGGCTTAAACTTGGGAGAAGAAACCCTCATAGGGACAAAACGAGAAGACAACCACACCAAGTCCCCAACACAAAGCCGAGGACCAACCCGACGCCGGCGGTTGGCAAAAAGCTGAGTCTTCTCCTGGGACAACTTCAAATTGTCCACTACCTGCCCCCAAATCTGATGCAACCTCTCCACCACAGCATCCACTCCAGGACAATCCGAAGATTCCACCTGACCAGAAGAAAATCGAGGATGAAACCCCGAATTACAGAAAAAGGGAGACACCAAGGTGGCAGAACTGGCCCGATTATTGAGGGCAAACTCCGCTAAAGGCAAAAAAGCAACCCAATCATCCTGATCTGCAGACACAAAACACCTCAAATATGTCTCCAAGGTCTGATTCGTCCGCTCGGTCTGGCCATTAGTCTGAGGATGGAAAGCAGACGAGAAAGACAAATCTATGCCCATCCTAGCACAGAATGCTCGCCAAAATCTAGACACGAATTGGGTACCTCTGTCAGAAACGATATTCTCCGGAATACCATGCAAACGGACCACATTTTGAAAAAACAGAGGAACCAACTCGGAAGAAGAAGGCAACTTAGGCAGGGGAACCAAATGGACCATCTTAGAGAAACGATCACACACCACCCAGATGACAGACATCTTCTGAGAAACAGGAAGATCCGAAATAAAATCCATCGAGATGTGCATCCAGGGCCTCTTCGGGATAGGCAAGGGCAACAACAATCCACTAGCCCGAGAACAACAAGGCTTGGCCCGAGCACAAACGTCACAAGACTGCACGAAGCCTCGCACATCTCGAGACAGGGAAGGCCACCAGAAGGACCTTGCCACCAAATCCCTGGTACCAAAGATTCCAGGATGACCTGCCAACGCAGAAGAATGAACCTCAGAAATGACTTTACTGGTCCAATCATCAGGAACAAACAGTCTACCAGGTGGGCAACGATCAGGTCTATCCGCCTGAAACTCCTGCAAGGCCCGCCGCAGGTCTGGAGAAACGGCAGACAATATCACTCCATCCTTAAGGATACCTGTAGGTTCAGAATTACCAGGGGAGTCAGGCTCAAAACTCCTAGAAAGGGCATCCGCCTTAACATTCTTAGAACCCGGCAGGTAGGACACCACAAAATTAAACCGAGAGAAAAACAACGACCAACGCGCCTGTCTAGGATTCAGGCGTCTGGCGGACTCAAGATAAATTAGATTTTTGTGGTCAGTCAATACCACCACCTGATGTCTAGCCCCCCCAAGCCAATGACGCCACTCCTCAAAAGCCCACTTCATGGCCAAAAGCTCCCGATTCCCAACATCATAATTCCGCTCGGCGGGCGAAAATTTACGCGAGAAAAAAGCACAAGGTCTCATCACGGAGCAATCGGAACTTCTCTGCGACAAAACCGCCCCAGCTCCGATTTCAGAAGCGTCGACCTCAACCTGAAAAGGAAGAGCAACATCAGGCTGACGCAACACAGGGGCGGAAGAAAAGCGGCGCTTAAGCTCCCGAAAGGCCTCCACAGCAGCAGGGGACCAATCAGCAACATCAGCACCCTTCTTAGGCTACGTTCACATTTGCGTTGTGCGCCGCAGCGTCGGCGCCGCAACGCACAACGCAAATAAAAACGCAGCAAAACGCATGCACAACGCTGCGTTTTGCGCCGCATGCGTCGTTTTTTTCATTGAATTTGGACGCAGCAAAAATGCAACTTGCTGCGTCCTCTGCGCACCGACGCGGGCGCCGCAGCGACGCATGCGGCGCAAAACGCAAGTGCGCCGCATGTCCATGCGCCCCCATGTTAAATATAGGGGCGCATGACGCATGCGGCGCCGCTGCGGCGCCCGACGCTGCGGCGAGGACCGCAAATGTGAACGTAGCCTTAGTCAAATCAGTCAATGGTTTAACAACATCAGAAAAACCAGCAATAAATCGACGATAAAAGTTAGCAAAGCCCAAAAATTTCTGAAGACTCTTAAGAGAAGAGGGTTGCGTCCAATCACAAATAGCCTGAACCTTGACAGGATCCATCTCGATGGAAGAGGGGGAAAAAATATATCCCAAAAAGGAAATCTTTTGAACCCCAAAAACGCACTTAGAACCCTTCACACACAAGGAATTAGACCGCAAAACCTGAAAAACCCTCCTGACCTGCTGGACATGAGAGTCCCAGTCATCCGAAAAAATCAAAATATCATCCAGATACACAATCATAAATTTATCCAAATAATCACGGAAAATGTCATGCATAAAGGACTGAAAGACTGAAGGGGCATTTGAAAGACCAAAAGGCATCACCAAATACTCAAAGTGGCCCTCGGGCATATTAAATGCGGTTTTCCACTCATCCCCCTGCTTAATTCGCACCAAATTATACGCCCCACGAAGATCTATCTTAGAGAACCACTTGGCCCCCTTTATGCGAGCAAACAAATCAGTCAGCAGTGGCAACGGATATTGATATTTAACCGTGATTTTATTCAAAAGCCGATAATCAATGCACGGCCTCAAAGAGCCATCTTTCTTAGCCACAAAGAAAAAACCGGCTCCTAAGGGAGATGACGAAGGACGAATATGTCCCTTTTCCAAGGACTCCTTTATATATTCTCGCATAGCAGCATGTTCAGGCACAGACAGATTAAATAAACGACCCTTAGGGTATTTACTACCCGGAATCAAATCTATGGCACAATCGCACTCCCGGTGCGGAGGTAATGAACCAAGCTTAGGTTCTTCAAAAACGTCACGATATTCAGTCAAGAATTCAGGAATCTCAGAGGGAATAGATGATGAAATGGAAACCACAGGTACGTCCCCATGCGTCCCCTTACATCCCCAGCTTAACACAGACATAGCTTTCCAGTCAAGGACTGGGTTATGAGATTGCAGCCATGGCAATCCAAGCACCAACACATCATGTAGGTTATACAGCACAAGAAAGCGAATAATCTCCTGGTGATCCGGATTAATCCGCATAGTTACTTGTGTCCAGTATTGTGGTTTATTGCTAGCCAATGGGGTGGAGTCAATCCCCTTCAGGGGTATAGGAGTTTCAAGAGGCTCCAAATCATACCCACAGCGTTTGGCAAAGGACCAATCCATACGACTCAAAGCGGCGCCAGAGTCGACATAGGCATCCACGGTAATAGATGATAAAGAACAAATCAGGGTCACAGATAGAATAAACTTAGACTGTAAAGTGCCAATTGAAACAGACTTATCAAGCTTCTTAGTACGCTTAGAGCATGCTGATATAACATGAGTTGAATCACCGCAATAGAAGCACAACCCATTTTTTCGTCTAAAATTCTGCCGTTCACTTCTGGACAGAATTCTATCACATTGCATATTCTCTGGCGTCTTCTCAGTAGACACCGCCAAATGGTGCACAGGTTTGCGCTCCTGCAGACGCCTATCGATCTGGATAGCCATTGTCATGGACTCATTCAGACCCGCAGGCACAGGGAACCCCACCATAACATCCTTAATGGCATCAGAGAGACCCTCTCTGAAATTCGCCGCCAGGGCGCACTCATTCCACTGAGTAAGCACAGCCCATTTACGGAATTTCTGGCAGTATATTTCAGCTTCGTCTTGCCCCTGAGATAGGGACATCAAGGCCTTTTCCGCCTGAAGTTCTAACTGAGGTTCCTCATAAAGCAACCCCAAGGCCAGAAAAAACGCATCCACATTGAGCAACGCAGGATCCCCTGGAGCCAATGCAAAAGCCCAATCCTGAGGGTCGCCCCGGAGCAAAGAAATCACAATCCTGACCTGCTGAGCAGGATCTCCAGCAGAGCGAGATTTCAGGGACAAAAACAACTTGCAATTATTTTTGAAATTTTGAAAGCAAGATCTATTCCCCGAGAAAAAATTCAGGCAAAGGAATTCTAGGTTCAGATATAGGAACATGAACAACAAAATCTTGTAAGTTTTGAACTTTCGTGGTGAGATTATTCAAACCTGCAGCTAAACTCTGAATATCCATTTTAAACAGGTGAACACAGAGCCATTCCAGGATTAGAAGGAGAGAGAGAAAGGCTGCAATATAGGCAGACTTGCAAGAGATTCAATTACAAGCACACTCAGAACTGAGAAAAAAAAAAAAAAATCTTCAGCAGACTTCTCTTTTCTCTCCTTTCTCTGTCAATTAATTTAACCCTTTAGGCCGGTCAAACTGTTATGGTTCTCAATGGCAAGAGAACATAGCCCAGCAAACATACGAACTAGCTCTTGGAAGGATGGAAACTAAACTGACCATGAACTAAACCTGCCGCACAACTAACAGTAGCCGGGTAGCGTAGCCTGCGTTTTATCCCTAGACGCCCAGCGCCGGCCGGAGGACTAACTAATCCTGGCAGAGGAAAATATAGTCCTGGCTCACCTCTAGAGAAATTTCCCCGAAAGGCAGACAGAGGCCCCCACAAATATTGGCGGTGATTTTAGATGAAATGACAAACGTAGTATGAAAATAGGTTTAGCAAAATTGAGGTCCGCTTACTAGATAGCAGGAAGACAGAAAGGGCACTTTCATGGTCAGCTGAAAACCCTATCAAAATACCATCCTGAAATTACTTTAAGACTCTAGTATTAACTCATAACATCAGAGTGGCAATTTCAGATCACAAGAGCTTTCCAGACACAGAAACGAAACTACAGCTGTGAACTGGAACAAAATGCAAAAACAAACAAGGACTAAGTCCAACTTAGCTGGGAGTTGTCTAGCAGCAGGAACATGCACAGAAAGGCTTCTGATTACAATGTTGACCGGCATGGAAGTGACAGAGGAGCAAGGCTAAATAGCGACTCCCACATCCTGATGGAAACAGGTGAACAGAGAGGATGATGCACACCAGTTCAATTCCACCAGTGGCCACCGGGGGAGCCCAAAATCCAATTTCACAACAATCATCTTGAATTAATGCATCTATTTGACTTTATCCTATGAGTTTCTGCAAATAATTTGTTCCAGTTATATGTGGTGTCATTTTATCATCTATGTGGTATATACATTGGTATTGGTCAGCTTGAGTAGGTTTGTTTTTTAGATTGGCGTCTTCAGCTTTGTACTTTTTTGGTGCCTTCTACTATACAAGGTTCTCCGTTTATATATACCCCCCCATCAAATGTGTTATATATATGTATAATGATCTCTATCCTTGGGTCTTACAGCACACTGGAGGGGAGGGCCTGAGACGTTATGTAAGAGGCACCACACATATGTATATATATTTACAAGTTATTTACAGCCATCTGGCGTTCTGTTTCTCACTCTATCCCTTGTAGGGATGAGCCAGGAGACTAGGGTAAGTCATCGCACGAGCGGGGGCGCCATTCTCGATTTCTTTAAGGGTGCCAACCCCCGCATCTAGGTAGATGTATCTCTAGGGCCAACTCTTAGCCTATAGGGATACTTCATTTATATCTGTACACCCTTATAGTTTATGTGTGTGCACCACATGTGTGAAGACATCCTCAAACTTTGTTATATATCTTATATTTGTAAAGGTCTATTTGGGGATTTTTACCCCTTCCCTTGTACTCTAGCTGACCTATGAGGTAGGGCGTTATCTATTTATTCTTGTGTCTGGGTTATTCAATAAAGTATTGTAGTTTTATGGGGGTTTTCTATTGGTAAACTTGTTTGTTTTCCCTCTATTTATATATTTTCATTGTTAGCCGTTTAGTTCCTTTTTTCATATGGCTGGCTTTTTATCTGGGCCTATCAACACTGACCAATGGGTTGAGGATGCTAATTTAGCCTTTTCTACGGATTGTGGTCCGTCAAGGAATAGCAGCTCGTTGTCCATTAAGAATATGTTCAATGAACTATTTGTGGGTTATAAAAATAACATTAAATCATTTTGGGAAATTAAGGCCCTTGAAAACTATCTGAAAAATAACATTGTGCCTAATGGTCTGAGAATCAATCTTTCTCCGTCACCAAGATTGGTTAATCCTCAGCTTATGCTAGCTTGGGAAAAATAATCTATAGCGTCCTCATGTAGATTCATGAAAATTCTAATTGAGGAGGAGAAAATTAATTTTGAACGTACGAGTAAAATATTGGGAGAACTTATTGATAAAACTTTGGTTTTTAAATCTGATCCCGAATTCACGAGGAGGGAATCTCTGCTACAAACCTCTGTGGAGAAATTTCAGGCGAACATTAAAGATAGGAAACACTTTCAATTCACGAGAGATTTTACCGAGTTCAAAGAAAATAGGGCATATAACTTCCTGAATTCCCAACGAGAGTATCGTACTGACATTTCATCATCAGAAACAGACAATTCTGACAGGGATCGATCTAACTCAAGAGGGAGGTGGAGACAGAGGGGGAGAACACGAGGTAGAGGACAAAGACGCAGATGGCAGAATCACAATACGCATCTGGGTGCCCCTATGGGACCAACAGGGGATATGCGGCCACAGACGGGGTCTCACACAAATACCTCAGTGATTACAACGGGCGAACCGTCACTAGGGACGCCAGTATCTATACCCTCATCCCATTCATCCTCCTCTTCTGCCTCTTTTTTGGAGCAGAGGACCCCACTTGGATACCCACTGAGAAACAGAATGACCTAAATCCTGTGGGGTCGGGACAAATTATTAATCTCAGTAATTATAAATTGTCGTATGACGAATACAGTGTATTACTCAAGGGCCTTAATTTTGTACCCACAACTAGATATGATGCATTTGGTGGGGTTAAGGACGTGAACCTTTTTGCACACAAACTCAAATGGCACAAGTTTTATCTTCAGAAAGACAGGGAAAGATGTGAGAGTATGGGGATTCCGGTTGAGGATCTTGAGGCCGTTGATATCTTGACTGAACTGCTGAGTGACAGTGAACACAATGTTGGTCTGGGTCCTTTTACGTCGCTTAAATGGAAGAGCACTAGAGCACCCCCGGCTGGGGGGTTGGACTCTGTGGATATCTTTCTGAAAGTGGTAGAGGAGGAATTGTTGAGGATTAACCCCAAAGATAGGGGGTGGGATCCACCACCTAACCTCACCGTATCAGAGTCACGGGCCCTAACGGAATTAGAAAAGAATAAAGAGATTGTCATCAAGCCCTCCGATAAGGGGGGCAACATGGTCTTGATGAATCATGACCAATATATGACTATGTGCCAGCTGATATTAGATGACAGAAAGACGTATGAAATTCTCAAGAGAGATCCAACCTTGCTCTACATTGATATCCTCATAGATATTTTAGCCAAAGGTCTAGACCTTGGATTACTAACCAAGGATGAGTTTGATTTTCTCTCCCCGTCTTTCCCCCTGGTGCCTGCCTTTTAATGTCTCCCTAAAATACATAAGGGAGTTGCTCCGTTGAAAGGACGCCCTATTGTGTCTGGTGTTGATTCCCTGGGTCAAAATGTGGGGATTTATGTTGATCGGATTCTTCGTCCATTTGTAACCTCACTACCCTCGTATTTGAGGGATACTATGGATTTACTTACTAAACTTGAGGACATGGACATTGGGACGGACACCTACCTTGCGTCCATTGACGTAGAAGCATTATACAGCAATATTCCACATGAGGCAGGCATCAGGGGGGTGGAATATTTTCTGAGAACCCGAGCCAATCAATGTACCCCGCATAACAAATTTGTTGTTGAACTCATGATGTACATCCTAAATCACAATTACTTCCTGTTTTTTGGGAGGACCTACCACCAGCTCAGGGGAACTGCGATGGGGAGTCCTTGTGCCCCATCGTATGCTAATCTTTTCCTGGGCTGGTGGGAGGAGACTACTATCCTGGTGGAGGAGGCCTGGTGGTTCCCTAAGATTTTATTTTGGTCGAGATTCATCGACGATGTGTTTATGCTATGGACTGGCACTGTGGATGAATTTAACCACTTTATCCTGTGTATTAATGATAATGAAATCAATATGAGGTTTACTTCAGAGATACATGAGGAGTCCATTAATTTTCTTGACCTTAATATTCAGAAAAATCACAAGGGAGGGATCTCTACCAGGACCTTCAGGAAACCAACGTCCACTAATAGTCTCCTTAGATGGGATAGTTTTCATCCAGGCACATTGCGCAAGGGTATCCCTAAAGGTCAATTCCTACGTATCAGGAGAAATTGTTCTGACAATCAAGAGTTCACTACACAGGCTCATGATCTTAAATGTAGGTTTAGCCAGAGGGGTTACCCGGGAGTGGTTTTGGATGGGGCATGGAGAAATGCAGCTGGTTGTACCCGTCATGATCTACTTCACCCATCACCTAAAACAGATATATGTGAGGTCCCGAGAATTATCGGCATGTTCGATAACAAGTCTAATATGGTACAGAGCATTATAAAAAAACACTGGGGGATATTAAGAGCTGACCCCGACCTTAAGGATTTTGTCCCGCCCACCCCAAAAATTACGTATAAAAAGGGCAGATCGTTGAAAGACAGATTAGTCCATAGTTTCTACGATCGACCCAAACCACCAGGCACATGGTTGGATCGCAAACCTTGTGGTACCTTTAAATGTGGTGATTGTAAATTTTGTTTGTGGGTGAGGAGGGAAAAAACATTTAAGAGTACCACATCGGCCAGGATCTATTGTATGAGGGACTTTGCTAACTGTAAGTCGGAAGGAGTGATTTATATGGCCACATGCCTGTGTCCTCTTAATTATATTGGTAAAACCAAGAGAGAGCTACGGAGACGCATAGGCGAGCATCTCGGTGATATAAAACATAAGCGGGACACACCAGTGGCAAAGCATGTCAGATTGACCCATTCCAATGATAGTAGAGCTATTTCTTTCTGTGTCCTTGAAGTGGTGCGACGTAACCCACGGGGCGGAAATTTGGACAAATTACTTTTACAAAAAGAATGTCAATGGATTTTCAGGCTGCGAACCCTTGTACCGGATGGTCTAAATGAACAGCAAAATTATTGCTGTTTTTTGTAAGTCAGTAGTCCATTATCACTAGCCAGACCTTTTAACTTGGGATATTTGCCCGGTTCTTTTCATTATTTATCTGGTGTTTTTCATCATGTTGTATGTTTATTTGTACACATTGACTTGTTGCGGGTTATAGGTCCTCCATGTTTCGCTCATAAAAGATGTTGCCATGAAGAGCTAATGCTCCCATTCATATGTGCTAGCATGTTATACTTATGTATAGATATATTTACTGTATCTTACCCTGTATTTTACTGCCTTGACTGCCAGGTTATGTGGTATGCGCTACCGCTAATGGCAATGCGGTTTTGGTTGTATGCCTTTATTTTTTAATATCTGAGCTTTTTACTGTTCTTACCAATTTCCATGTGTGCGCACCATATAGGTGCATTTGTTTGCGGCGCAAATACTCTACACTGTGGCAGCCCTTCATCATCGGGGTATGCTACTATACATACTGGTCTTTTATTGCCTGCGCTCTGGTGTTGTCTGACATCATCAGCCCTCGTTGCTGGGCGCATGCGCCGTATTCAGCAGCGGCCGCTGGCTACACCTCTCCTTCTGAGCCGCTAGAGCATGCTAGGTTTCTTACCTTTGTATGGGGGCGTTCCTGGACTCCACTGGCATGGCGGCTATTGGAGCTTAGCATTGCGCTCCCGGGATTTGTGTCTGTAGTAATCAGGCAACGGTATAGCACATCGTTAAACAGGAAGTGTCTGGATATGAGCGCGTATATGAAGGAGGCACCTCTAGGTAATCACCGCAGCCCTATTTGTTTTCAATCATCTATACTGCCATATTTTCATCTAGTCTCTCCTGATGAACCCAACCATGTGGGGGAAACGCGTCGAGAGTAGTGGTGAGGTATTTCTTGCTTCTAAGTCATCAATGTGAGCCATGATATCTGAACGATTTGCAGTCTTCAACAGATGAGTATAACATCATCTTGAATTAATGCATCTATTTGACTTTATCCTATGAGTTTCTGCAAATAATTTGTTCCAGTTATATGTGGTGTCATTTTATCATCTATGTGGTATATACATTGGTATTGGTCAGCTTGAGTAGGTTTGTTTTTTAGATTGGCGTCTTCAGCTTTGTACTTTTTTGGTGCCTTCTACTATACAAGGTTCTCCGTTTATATATACCCCCCCATCAAATGTGTTATATATATGTATAATGATCTCTATCCTTAGGTCTTACAGCACACTGGAGGGGAGGGCCTGAGACGTTATGTAAGAGGCACCACACATATGTATATATATTTACAAGTTATTTACAGCCATCTGGCGTTCTGTTTCTCACTCTATCCCTTGTAGGGATGAGCCAGGAGACTAGGGTAAGTCATCGCACGAGCGGGGGCGCCATTCTCGATTTCTTTAAGGGTGCCAACCCCCGCATCTAGGTAGATGTATCTCTAGGGCCAACTCTTAGCCTATAGGGATACTTCATTTATATCTGTACACCCTTATAGTTTATGTGTGTGCATCACATGTGTGAAGACATCCTCAAACTTTGTTATATATCTTATATTTGTAAAGGTCTATTTGGGGATTTTTACCCCTTCCCTTGTACTCTAGCTGACCTATGAGGTAGGGCGTTATCTATTTATTCTTGTGTCTGGGTTATTCAATAAAGTATTGTAGTTTTATGGGGGTTTTCTATTGGTAAACTTGTTTGTTTTCCCTCTATTTATATATTTTCATCGTTAGCCAACTGCGGGCAAAGAGGAAAACCATTAGTGCGCATGCGCCGGCGCACTGTCCCGGAACACAGCGAAATACTTCCGGGACATAGTGTGCCGGCGCATGCGCACTAATGGTTTTCGGCTTTGCCCGCAGTTGGGCAAAGCATACTGCGCGTGCGCAAGGCAAGATTGCTTTGCGCACGCATTAACTAGGGAGGAAAGTGAATCAACGTCAAGTCAATTTCGCGACCAGCGTGCGGCCAGCGGGAAAGAAAGGGGTTAATAAAAGACCCGAAAACACCGCCCATATGACCCAAAAAAGGACCTGCCAAATTCAGGTGACAGGTTCCCTTTAATGCCAGGGCCAGTAGTGAAGCCTGCCTATCCAATTCATCAAAGTTTATACAATTTTTGTCATTTTTGTACTTTAGTCACTTAACCAACATGCAGCCTGGCGTTATCATGTGGAAAAACAGCTACTTGGACACTTTGACATTCCTTTAGTGACGACCTCATCATTGCAGTGCCCATGTGGTTTTCAGACCAATACCTGGTTGTCATTGCATCCAAAAAAAACAAAAAAAAACCAGGACTCATAGCTGAAGAGAACAGACCTCTATTCCAGCCTCCATTGAAATATTGTTCTGCACCATGATTGTGTTTGAAAGTTGTACTGTGATGCCAGTTGATCACCTGAAGCTGAACACCCACTGTTGTATAAACACCTGAAGATTTGTGTAGATGCTACTTGATGCTTTAAGTTTGGCATGTGACATCTAATTTCACCTGTAGTACAGAATGGATGACAAGACAGAAAGACAATGATAAGACCATGTAGGTGATGCCACAAAAATGCCTTCATGAGGGAATGACACACTGGTCCTGCTGAGTTATGGTGCGGTGTAGAATAATGTATGGTAGTTTACCCCTCAAATCTCAATTCCATCATTGGTTGGTAAAAACAAAAGGAACTACCAACAGTGGATCTTGATGATTTGGCCAAGTACATTAAGAGTAGCAGTAAATTCTTCAGACAACCATTAAGCGCCACATCGATAGCAGCCAAGGCATGTAATTGTCCTCTGGGCTGAACCTAAATACCCTTCCGTTGCTAAAAACTCCAAAACCTAAGATGAGTCATAATTCCTTAATAGACGGTCCTAGGGAGGCGGTTTTGGTGCCATCGGCCCTTGCTAAGCGTTAAGATAAAATGCAGCTTAGCTATCTGATTTCTACTAGATGTTTTATGTATCTACATATCCCTGGGTGCTAGAAAGGGTTGAGACCCAGGCAGGTGTTTGCCATGTTCTGGGGATTTCAGAAATAAACACAATGTACGGCTAGGATGTATAGTATCTCCATAACTCCTTATGGAATTATGTTTCTAGAATGTTCTAGAAGGTGTCTGCAGCTTCAGCAGGGCTCTATATGGCAAGCAGGCATTTGTCCTGCTCTGAGCTGATCAAGGTGTGAGATCTGTCACTCACAGCCTTTGAGGCTTGGCCCCCTGCTGAGTTATCTGCACACTGAAGAGGGTCTAGGTGTTCTGTTACAGCTGCACACTGAAGGGTCTTTTATAATTCCATGCCACCAAAGATACAAATGGTTGACGTAAAATTATATCTCCATATTCTCTCTTATATCTCCAATTCAACTTCCCATTGTGAAGAGACAATTCAGAATGTTGCTTAAAATTGTTGTTTAACTGACAAAACACCTGTATAGACGCCAGGATGTCATACTGTATTTAAGTAGGGATTATTCATATTCTCATCCTATATGAAAATTCATCCAAGGAATAAATACTTTAGCTAGAGGTTTCTATGTAGAGTTTAATTTATCAAGAAATCCTTCTAATATATCACAACAGGTAATTTCACCTATCTATATATCTACAACCTCAATTCTATTGTCAGGCAAAACATAATGTACTGTATAAACTTCTTGTTATTACTGTAATTTTTATTTCCTAATGTACACCCCTAATTTTAAACAAAGTTGGGATGCTATAAAATGTAAAGAAAATGGAAAAGTGATTTGTAAATCTCTTATAGACTTATTTTGTTCACAACAGAAGATAAAGCACATCAGAAGTTGAACGTTCAATATTTTTTCATTTTGTTTGAGAAATTAACTCATTTAGGAATTGATTGAAGCAATACATCTCAAATAAGTTGAGACGGATTTAACAAAAGACTGGGAAAAAAAGTGGTACTAATGAAAAACAGCTGGAATGTCAGTTTACAACTAAGTTCCAAGAATATTTATGAAAAGACCATATTACAAAGACAGAGTCTCTCAGAAGCAAAGGTGGTCAGTCAGAGATTCACCAATCTGTGAACAAATATGATTAAAAATTGAAGAATTTCTGTTCTGTGTTCTATGCTCCTTTGTGAATAAAATATGGTTATTAATAAGAGTGTTCCAAATCATTATATTCTTTACATTTTGCACAGCATTCAAACTTTTCTGGAATTGGGGTTGTACATAAGGACATGCAAACTACAGTAATTACAAGAAGCATATACATTATATACGTACAGCATGACAGGTGACTGGGGCACATCATATACTGTAACTGCTGAAGGATGCATGCATGACTTCTCTTCCATATACCATGTCAACAGACAATCAATACAACATTTTATAAGGTCAAACACAACACATCTAAGCTAGAGAATTACAGGACACAAAGCATATACATCTATAAATAATAGCCAATGTGATAAGAAACATTATATTGTCCTGTTCTATACTATACTATACTATTCTATTTTTCACAAATGTGAGCACAATTTGCCCAAATCATCATGCCTAGTTTTGCAGTAACGTGAAATTTAGCATCTTGATAATATTACAATACATTGCTTATAAAATAAATCCATATTGTCTTCAAATAATAGCCCCATATGGTCCTTAAATAATAGCCCTATATAGATATCATAAAGAATAGTGCTGTACAGTGACCAGATACCTGCTATATGCCTTCTAAATGATAATGCTCTGCGTTTCCCTGATCATGATTTTTTAGTGTCAAAATACTATTACCATGCAGTGCTCAAATAATAACTACATAAAAGTTCTATACCAGGTTAAAAAATAATCCAATACTATTTTCATCTAAAAACAACCTCAAGGTAGATAATCACTAAACTCCGAGTGCAAACAAAGATTAGCTACACTAGCTGATAGCTGAAATACTGAGATACCGTATGCATATAATGTAGCAAAATGTCTGCCATAATACTGTCATAAGCTAGACAAATTGTACAGCCATACAGTATCAAAAACATAATTTTTTTAAAATCCAGAATACAAAGTATCTGAGAAAAGCTGAATGGCCAAATGTTCTGAATGATTAATCAATTGTGGGAATAATTTTCAGGAACACATCATAAAATAAAAAAGATATAAAAAGAATATTCCACTGCTGGGACCACCATGTATCATGAGAATGGTGGTCTTCTTTCTCTCTTATGAATGGAGCAATGGTCAATCAAACACACTACTGATTCATTTCATGTCTATGGGATTGATGGTGAAAGCAGAGTGTTCTATTAGATAGACCATCTTGATCCATCTCATAGATAATGAATGGAGCTCATGGGCATGTGTAACCACAGATTCATTCTCCTGATCATTAGGAGTCCCCGCACAAGGACATTTAATAAATGTTGATCATTATCCAACTACTTTAAAAGTGAAAATAAAAGAGATATTTTCTAGGCTTGCAGCATTAAGCAGGTAATTTTGATTACAATTATCGTCATTGTTTAGCTCACAGCAAATGTTGGTAATTCAGTTCTCAACATAAATGAGTACATCTCCTGTACAAAGTAAGATTTTAATCGATATCTTACTGAGCACAAGAACAATTTCCAAAATGTTGACAAGACTGAGTTTCATAGAATATTTTTTAACCCAGAACATGAAATTCATGTTAATAATATAAATTTAATTCCAAAAATCTTCAGTTTTACTTAAATTAGTTGATGCAAAAATGAAAAAAATAACACATCATAAACTACTACATCCAGTATTTTGTGTTACCGCCATAATTTTTAAGGACAGCATCAAGTCTTCTCGATATGGAATAACAAGATAGCGACATATTGCAACATCTATCTTTTTCTATGCTTGAAGAATGACGTCATTTAGAGTCTGGATGCTGGATGGAGAGTGATGACAACTTGTCTCTCTAGCATTCCCCATAGGTGTTCGATTGGGTTCCGATCAGGAAACACACTTGGCCACTGAATCACTTTCACCCTGTTCTTCTTTAGAAATATAATAGTGGCATTAAATGTGTGTTTTCGATCATTGTAATGTTGGAAAAGTGCATGTCTACCAAGGGAATGGAGTGTTATCTTTCAATATAGAGAAGTACATCTGTGAATTCATGATACCTTCAATGAAATGTAGCTCCCTGACACCAGCAGCGCTCATGCAGCCCCACATAAGGACACTGCCACCACCAGGACCAGGTTTCACTGCAGGCATGTTTTCTTGCTTTCCTCACCTTTGTGATGCCATACAGTTTTGAAGCCATTATTTCCAAAAACATTTATATTTATCTCATAATTCCAGAGTATAGCATCCAAACAATTTTCATAATTTTCAGCATGGGCTCTGTCAAATTGTGGATGGACTTTTTTGTGCATTGGCTTTAGGAGAGGGTTCCTTCGTGGATGACACCCATGCATGCCACTCTTCTGCAGTATATCCTGTATTGTGCCATGGGAAACCCTCAACCCAGTTTGGCTTTCTTCTTCTTTATATAACTGCAGTGATCCTTTTACTATAATCTAAGCTTAACAAGCTACCAGTTTACATAATATCTACCGTATTTTCCTGCATATAAGATGACTTATTAACCCCTGAAAATCTTCTTAAATGTAGGGGGTCATCTTATACGCCGGGTACGGAGTGTGCGGAGCTCTGAGGTTGACGCATATGGTGCAGGAAGCGGTCCCGGATGGTTCCCAGGGTCTGGAGGAGAGGAGACTCTCCTTCAGGCCCTGGGATCCATATTCCTGACTGTGACATCATCTCCGGTCCTGAGCGCACTGCATCGCTGGGAACGGAAGCCGCCGCATGCACCGCTGAGAGCCGGGGGCCGTTGGAAGATAAGTATATCCCTATTTTTTTTATTATTATTTTTTTTTACAGGAATATGGATCCAAGGGCCTGAAGGAGAGTCTCCTTTCCTCCAGATCCTGGGAACCATCCAGGACCGCTCCGTGCCTCATATGCGGCAACCTCAGAGCTTCGCATACGCCGTATAAGACAACACCCTGCGTATAAGATGACCCCCGACTTATGCGGCGAGTATATCCCAAACCCTATATTTTAAATGGAAAAGTTGGGGGTCGCCTTATACACCCAGTATACGCTGGAAAATACTGTAATAATATTGTCATTGTTATATTTAACCCCTTAATGACAGATACAATTTTGATCTTAATAACCAAGCCAAATGTTACAATTCTGACCACTGTCAATTTATGAGGTTATAACTCTGGAACGCTTCAATGTATCCCACTGATTCTAAAAATGTTTTTCATGACATATTGTACTTCATGTTAGTGGTAACTTTTCTTTGATATGAATTGCGTTTATTTTTTAAAACAATGGAAATTTGGCAAAAATGTAAAAAATTTCACAATTTTCAAACTTTTAATTCGTAAGCCCTTAAATCAGAGAGATATGTCACACAAAGCAGTTAATAAATAACATTTCACACATGTCTACTTTACATCAGCACAATTTCTGAAACAATTTTTTATTTAGGAAGTTAGAAGAATTACCGTATTTTTCGGCGCATAATACTACTGGGCATACAAGATGACCCCCAACTTTTCGGGGGTCATCTTATACACCAGGTATCGTCTTATTCGACGTGTGCAGGGAGCGTTCCCGGATGGTTCCCAGTGTCTGGAGGAGAGGAGACTCTCCTTCAGGCCCTGGGATCCATATTCATGTAAAAAAAGAATAAAAATAAAAAATATGAATATATTTACCTACCTTCCGATGGCCCCCGGAGTTCTCCCGGCTCTCAGCGGTCATGTGTCAGCTTCAATTCCCAGGGATGCATTGCGCGCCACGAAGGACCTCATGCGACCATGACGTCACAAAGGTTCTTTGCGGTGCGCAATGCATCCCTGGGAAAGGAAGCCGCCGCATGCACCACTGAGAGCCAGGAGAACTCCGGGGGCCATCGGAAGGTAAGTATATCCATATTTTTTATTATTCTTTTCTTTACATGAATATGGATCCCAGGGCCTGAAGGAGCCTCTCCTCTAGACACTGGGAACCATCTGGGAACGATCCCTGCCCCATATGCGGCAACCTCAGAGCTCTGCACATGCCGTACCCGGCGTATAAAACGACCACCGACTTTTGAGAAGATTTTCATAGGTTAAAAAGTCATCTTACACGCCGGAAAATATGGTAAAAGTTAATCACCGACTTCTAATTTTTCCAACAAAATTTACAAAACCATTTTTTTGGTGACCACATCACATTTGAAGTGACTTTGATGGGTCTATATGACAAAAAGTATCAATAAGTGACACTATTCTAAAAACTGCACCCCTCAAAGTGCTCAAAACATTATTAACCCTTCAGGTGATTCACAGGAACTGAAGCAATATGGAAGGAAAACATTATCATTTCATTTTTTCACAAAAAATTATTTTAGACCCAAATTTCTTTATTTTCAAAAGTGTAACAGGAGAAAATGTACCCCAAAATTTGTAGTGCAATTTCTCCTTATTTTTGGTGGAAATCTACTGTTTGGGTGCGTGGCAGGGCTCAGAAGGGAAGGATCGCCATTAGACTTTTTGAAAGTAAAATTTGCTGGAATAATTAACGAACACCAAGTTGTGCTTGGAGAGCCCCTGACATGCCTAAACAGTGAACAAAAAATGCAAGTTACCCCATTTTGGAAACTATACCGATCATGGATTTTATCCAGGGGTATAGTGAGCATTTTGAACTCACAGGTACTGCAAAGAATTTGATAGCATTAGGTCGTCATATTGAAAGTTTTCATTTTTTTTCACGAAAATGTTGTTTTCGCCCCAAAATTTGTCATTTTCACAAAGGATAATAGGAGAAAATGGACCCAATACTTTGTTGTGCAATTTGTCACAAACGCGACTATACTCCATATGCGATCAAAAATTTCTGCTTGAGCACATGGCAGGTCTAGGAAAAGAAAGAGCGCTGTTTGCCAGGGATAGAATGCCATGTCGCATTTGAAGAGCCCCTGACATGTGAAAACAGCAGAAACGCCCCACAAATGGCCCCATTTTGGAAACTAGACGCCTCACGGAATTCATCTAGGGGTGTAGTGAGTATTTTGAATCCATAGGGTGCCTCACAGAATATTATATCATTGAGATATGGAAATATTACATTTTAAGTGGTGAAAATGTAACTTTTGTATTTGCTGCAAATTTGTCAGGTACATAAGGGTTAATAGGCAAAACTAGATGCCACAATTTATTGTGCAATTTATCCTGAATGTGGTACTGCACCATATGTTGTCAGAAATTACTGTTAGGCAACATCTCAGGGCAGAGAAGTTGCGTTATTTGGCTTTTGGAGCACAGATTTTGATAGAATATTGTGAGGGCGACATTTGCAGAGCCTCAAATGTGCCAGAAAGAGCAGAAAATCCCCCAAAATTACCTGATTGTTGAAACTGCACCTCAATTAATTCATCTACAGCTGCAGTGACTATTTTTCAACATCTATGTCATGCTTTTTTTTCTGGAGAATTACATATCTGCCAGTCTAGTACTCATACATTTTGTCACCATGCAGTGTAGAGCCCCCATATATTGCAGCGCCTCCATACAGCTCGTGCTTCTGGCGATACACACGTGTAAATTAAGTGCCTTCTCTCCATCACAATAATGCCAAACATGTGGCCACTTAATGTGGTTTAAGCACAGTGGGGCTTAGAAGGAGGGAGTTATTTGGATTTGGGAGGGTAGAATTCACTGGATTTTATTTATGGGGGTGGGAGCCATGTCACTTTTCAAGAGTCTTTGTTCTACCAGTAAAGTGGGAACCCCTATAGTTCTAGTGACATATGACGGACCTGAGTGGTGGCTGGTTTTGTGTGGGATAAATTAGGGTTTTTTTTGTAACATTTTGAGGTATTTAACATTTTTTATCTCTTCCAGAATAAGGCTGGGATCACATTCTTGTGTTTTACACTGAGTATTTGCATCGGGGTTTCCGTATAAATCCCACAAAAATGCAATTCAGATGAAACCCTAACCATAACCACCCACCATGAGGCAGATGGAGACACTTTGGAGTCCATTTGGTGTCTGCTTCGGTGATGTCCATCTTTTTAGGCATTTTAGGTTTTGGGGCATTTACAAGGAAACCCCCTAAGCGCTCAGCAGAGTGCGCAGGATAAATGTGAGCCAAGCCTTATTCCGATTTTTGAGTTTTTTTATAGAGCAGGTCATTCCGGATGTGGCAATACACATTATGTGTCCATTTTTATTTTTGTTTTATCACAAACACTGCACTTTGAGTGAGGGAACAGATATTAGTGATTTGTGTGCTTTTTTAGTGTTTTATTACATAATTCACTTTACTTTTTTCACCTTTTTACTTACAGTAGTCCCACTGTGGGAAATGTATAATTTTCAGCTTGATCACTTGTCTCATACATTGCATGATCAGCAACTTACCCTGTCAGTGCACCGCTGACAGTTTACACAGCATAGGGGTGCTGCTGAATCCCCATGATATACAAACGATCAGCCTGCAAAAAATGAAAGTCCTATAGTGGGACAAAGTAAAAAAAAGTTAAAAATAAGTAAAAAAAATTGTAAAAATATGTAAAATTTTTTAAAAAAAATAATAAAAAAAATCTAAATATATTGTGCCCATGAATTAATATTTTTATGAAAAAAAAACAATTCATACACATTTGGTATTGCAACATCTGGAATGACCCAACCTATGAAACTGTGCTACTAGTTAACCCCTTTAGTAAACACCATAAAAAAAGGAAAAAACAATACATTATCATCATGCTGTTGAACAAAAAGTGAAATTAAAAAAAATCAAAAAGACAAATATAAATAAAACAGTACAGCTGAAAACATTATCTTGTACCGCAAAAAAACAAGCCATCACAAAGCTCCATCAGTGGAAAAATAAATAAGTTATAGCTCTCAGAAAAAAAGCGATGCAAAAATAATTATTTTTTCTATAAAATAGTTTTTATCGTGTAAAAGTGCCAAAACATAAAAAAATATTACTGTGGTATTGCTGTAATTGTACTGACCCGAAGAATAAAACTGCCTTATGAATTTTACCACAAGCGGAACAACATAAACTCTTCCCCCCCCAAAAAAAGATCCTGAATTGATGATTTTTGTTCATTCTGCCTCCCAAAAGTCAGAACAGAAAGCGTTAAAAAAAGTCATGTACCTGAAAATGGTACCAATAAAGACATCAACTCATCCCGCAACAAACAAGCCCTCACATGGCTCTGTGGGCTGAAATATGGAAAAACTGTAGCTCTCAATATATGGTGATGCAAAAACTAGTTTTTGCAATGAAAGCTTCTTTTCGTGTGTGATAGCAGCCAAATATAAAAAAGATATAAATCTGGCATCGCTGTAATCACACCTACTCATAAAATAAAGTCATCTAATCACTTATAACACACAAACAATGTTGTAAAAAATATAAAACCAATTCTTCACCTGCTGTTATGTTCAATCTGCCTCCCAAAAATCACAGTAAGGCTGCCGTCACACTAGCAGTATTTGGTCAGTATTTTACATCAGTATTTGTAAGCCAAAACCAGGAGTGGAACAAATAGAAGGAAAGCATAACAGAAACATTTGCACCACTTCTGCATTTACCGTATTTTTTCGGACTATAAGACACACCGGACTATAAGATGCACCCAGGTTTTAGAGGTAGAAAATAGGGAAAAAAATATTTGAAGCAAAAAAGGTGGTAAAATATTTAATAATATAAACATACTATTATATGTGTTGTTATTATATATAATAGTATGTTATTATGTTGGAAGCTGCGGGTAGAAGATGGAGCTGCAGGACCAGTGTGGTGTCTGTACAGTACTATATGTAGACGCTGGAGGGTGAGTATAAGAATGGGGGCACAGGGCTTATATTTAAAGCACCACTCCAGCACTGAAAAATAACACTGGAGTGCTGCTTTAAGTGTTGTGATTCGGTTCGTGGGCTCCCCGGTGGTCTCTTGTGGTACTGGTTTGCACTTATGTGAATCTCTGCAGCTGGAAGCTCTTGTTGGGCTGAAATTACCACTCCGGTGTCATGAGTTGTCACATGAGTTAAGGTAATTTCAGGATGGTGTTTTGAAGGGTTTTGCAGCTGACCGCGAAGTCCTCTGTTGTATCTTTCTGCTATTTAGTTAGCGGGCCTCTCTGTGCTAAATCTGCTTTCATACTACGTGTGTCTTATCATCTGCTCTCACCGTTATTATATGTGGGGGGCTGCTATCTCCTGTGGGGACATTCTCTGGAGGCAAGCCAGGACTGTGTTTTCTTCTACCAGGGGTAGTTAGTTCTCCGGCTGGCGCGCGGCATCTAGAGACAACGCAGGAATGCCCCCTGGCTACTTCTAGTGTGGTGTGTAGGTTTAGCATCGCGGTCAGCTCTAGTTTCCATCACCCGAGAGCTTGTCCGTTTATTCTATGCTTCTGATGTTTCCTTGCCATTGGAAACCATAACAGTATGGCCAGCCGCCAAATGTTTAATCTATAGGCTGAAGCAGGAGAGAGAAGGAACTGTGTGAAACCTTTTTTTTTTTTTTCCTTCCTCTGAAGTTGCACTCCAGCTCTAATTGCAGTCTCCTGTTTTCCTCTCCTCTTAACCCCTGAATGGCTCAGACAATGTCTGTTGAAATATGGATCCCCAGAGTCTGGCTACCAATTTGAATAATCTTGCCTCTAAAGTTCAGAATATACAAGATTTTTTGTTACATGCTCCTCGGTCTGAACCTAAAATTCCTATACCGGAGTTTTTTTCTGGAGATCGATCTTGTTTTCTAAATTTTAAATACAATTGTAAATTGTTTCTTTCGCTGAGATCTCATTCTGCTGGAGATCCTGCCCAGCAAGTGAAAATTGTTATTTCTTTACTGCGGGGTGACCCCCAAAATTGGGCATTTTCATTGGCACCAGGGGATCCTGCGTTGCTCAATGTGGATGCGTTTTTTCTGGCTTTGGGGTTGCTTTATGAGGAACCAAATTTGGAGATTCAGGCTGAGAAAGCCCTAATAGCCCTCTCTCAGGGGCAAGATGAAGCCGAAATATATTGCCAAAAATTTCGAAAATGGTCTGTGCTTACTCAGTGGAATGAGTGCGCTCTGGCGGCAATTTTCAGAGAAGGTCTCTCTGATGCTGTAAAAGACGTCATGGTGGGGTTTCCTGCGCCTACTGGTCTGAATGAGTCCATGACAATGGCAATTCAGATTGATCGGCGTTTACGGGAACGCAAACCTGTGCACCAGTTGGCGGTGTCTTCTGAAGAGGCACCACAGAGTATGCAATGTGATAGCTTTCTGTCCAGAAGCGAACGACAGATTTATAGGCGCAAAAATCATTTGTGCTTCTATTGTGGAAATTCTACTCATGTTATATCAGCATGCTCTAAACGAACAAAGAAAGTTGATAAATCCTCTGCTATTGGCACTTTGCAGTCCAAGTTTATTTTGTCTGTAACTCTAATTTGTTCGTTATCTTCTATTGTTGCGGATGCGTATGTGGATTCTGGCGCCGCTTTGAGTCTTATGGATTGGTCCTTTGCCAGGCGCTGTGGGTTTGATCTAGAGCCTCTGGAAGTTCCTATACCTTTAAAGGGTATTGATTCTACACCATTGGCTAGTAATAAACCACAATACTGGACACAAGTGACTATGCGTATGACTCCAGACCATCAAGAGGTGATTCGCTTCCTTGTACTGTATAATCTACATGATGTGTTGGTGCTGGGATTGCCATGGTTGCAAACTCATAACCCAGTCCTTGACTGGAAAACAATGTCTGTACTAAGCTGGGGATGTCAGGGAAATCATGGGGACACATCTTTGGTCTCCATTGCTTCATCTATTCCCTCTGAAATTCCTGAGTTTTTGTCTGATTATCGTGAGGTTTTTGAGGAATCTACTCTTAATTCTCTTCCTCCTCACAGAGATTGCGATTGCGCCATAGATTTGATCCCTGGCAGTAAATTTCCTAAGGGTCGTCTATTCAATCTGTCTGTACCTGAACATGCTGCCATGCGAGAGTATATTAGGGAGTCCTTGGAAAAGGGACATATTCGTCCCTCTTCGTCTCCTCTTGGAGCGGGGTTCTTTTTCGTAGCTAAAAGCGATGGTTCTTTGAGACCTTGTATTGATTATAGACTCTTGAATAAGATCACAGTCAAGTATCAGTATCCTTTGCCATTGCTGACAGATTTATTTGCTCGCATTGAGGGGGCGAAGTGGTTCTCTAAGATTGATCTTCGCGGTGCGTATAATTTGGTGCGAATTAAGCAGGGGGATGAGTGGAAAACCGCATTTAATACGCCCGAGGGCCATTTTGAGTATTTGGTGATGCCTTTTGGTCTGTCAAATGCCCCTTCGGTCTTTCAGTCTTTTATGCACAATATTTTCCGTGAATATCTGGATAAATTTATGATTGTGAATTTGGACGATATCTTGATTTTTTCGGATGACTGGGAATCTCATGTTCAACAAGTTAGGAGGGTTTTTCAGGTTTTGCGGACCACTTCTCTGTTTGTTAAAGGTTCAAAGTGTGTTTTTGGGGTTCAGAAGATTTCTTTTTTGGGGTACATTTTTTCCCCCTCTTCTATTGAGATGGATCCTGTGAAGGTTCGGGCTATTTGTGACTGGACGCAACCGACTTCTCTTAAGGGCCTTCAGAAATTTTTGGGCTTTGCTAACTTTTATCGTCGATTCATAACTGGTTTTTCTAGCGTTGTCAGGCCTTTGACTGATTTGACTAAAAAGGGTGCTGATGTTGCAGATTGGTCTCCTGCTGCTGTGGAGGCCTTTCGGGAGCTTAAGTGCCATTTTTCTTCTGCTCCGGTGTTGTGCCAGCCTGATGTTTCTCTTCCTTTTCAGGTGGAAGTTGATGCTTCCGAGATCGGAGCGGGGGCGGTTTTGTCGCAGAAAAGTTCAGATTGTTCAGTGATGAGACCTTGTGCGTTCTTTTCTCGAAAATTTTCGCCCGCCGAGCGAAATTATGACGTCGGTAATCGGGAGCTTTTGGCGATGAAGTGGGCATTCGAGGAGTGGCGTCATTGGCTTGAGGGTGCTAAACATCAGGTGGTGGTCTTGACTGATCACAAAAATTTGATTTATCTTGAGTCGGCCAGACGTCTGAATCCTAGACAGGCGCGCTGGTCGTTGTTTTTCTCCCGGTTTAATTTTGTGGTTTCGTATCTGCCAGGTACTAAGAATGTGAAGGCGGATGCCCTTTCTAGGAGTTTTGAACCTGATTCCCCTGGTGATTCTAAACCTACGGGTATACTTAAGGATGGGGTGATATTGTCTGCTGTCTTCCCAGACCTGCGACGTGCTTTACAAGAGTTTCAGGCGGATCGGCCTGATCGTTGTCCGCCTGGTAGATTGTTTGTGCCGGATGAGTGGACCAATAGAGTCATCTCGGAGGTTCATTCTTCTGCATTGGCAGGTCATCCGGGAATTTTTGGTACCAGAGATTTGGTGGCTAGGTCCTTCTGGTGGCCTTCCCTGTCTCGGGACGTGCGTACTTTTGTGCAGTCTTGCGATGTTTGTGCTCGGGCCAAGCCTTGTTGTTCTCGGGCTAGTGGGTTGTTGTTGCCCTTGCCTGTTCCTAAGAGGCCTTGGACACACATCTCTATGGATTTTATTTCTGATCTCCCTGTTTCTCAGAAGATGTCCGTCATTTGGGTGGTGTGTGACCGCTTTTCTAAGATGGTTCATTTGGTGCCCTTGCCCAAGCTGCCTTCCTCATCTGAGTTGGTGCCCCTGTTTTTTCAGAATGTGGTTCGGCTGCATGGTATTCCGGAGAATATCGTTTCCGACAGGGGATCCCAGTTTGTGTCCAGATTTTGGCGGGCGTTTTGTGCCAGGATGGGCATTGATTTGTCTTTTTCGTCTGCATTTCATCCCCAGACAAATGGCCAGACGGAACGTACTAATCAGACCTTGGAGACTTATTTGAGGTGTTTCGTGTCTGCTGATCAGGATGACTGGGTCTCCTTTTTGCCGTTGGCTGAGTTTGCCCTTAATAATCGGGCCAGTTCTGCCACTTTGGTCTCCCCTTT
The DNA here is from genome assembly GCF_051348905.1 of Ranitomeya variabilis. NCBI lineage: Eukaryota > Metazoa > Chordata > Amphibia > Anura > Dendrobatidae > Ranitomeya > Ranitomeya variabilis. The sequence continues at coordinate 520,810,984 of NC_135233.1, forward strand.
CTTTTGCAATTCAGGGTTCCATCCTCGTTTTTCATCTGGTCAGGTGGAGTCTTCGGATTGTCCTGGAGTGGATACCATGGTGGATAGGTTGCATCGTATTTGGGGGCAGGTGGTGGACAATTTGGAGTTGTCCCAGGAGAGGACTCAACGTTTTGCTAATCGCCATCGTCGTGTTGGTCCTCGTCTTCGTGTTGGGGACTTGGTGTGGTTGTCCTCCCGTTTTGTCCCTATGAGGGTCTCTTCTCCTAAGTTTAAGCCTCGGTTCATCGGTCCTTATAAGATTTTGGAAATTCTTAACCCTGTGTCTTTTCGTTTGGACCTCCCAGCATCCTTTGCTATCCATAATGTCTTCCATCGGTCATTATTGCGGAGGTATGAGGTACCACTTGTGCCTTCTGTTGAGCCTCCTGCTCCTGTGCTGGTTGAGGGTGAATTGGAGTACGTGGTGGAGAAAATTTTGGACTCCCGTGTTTCCAGACGGAGACTTCAATATCTGGTGAAATGGAAGGGCTACGGTCAAGAGGATAATTCTTGGGTTACAGCTTCTGATGTTCATGCTTCTGATTTGGTCCGTGCCTTTCATAGGGCTCATCCAGATCGCCCTGGTGGTTCTTGTGAGGGTTCGGTGCCCCCTCCTTAAGGGGGGGGTACTGTTGTGATTCGGTTCGTGGGCTCCCCCGGTGGTCTCTTGTGGTACTGGTGTCCTGCAAGCTTTGCCTTCTCAGTTCACCTGTTCCTATCAGGATGTGGGAGTATCCTATTTAACCTTGCTCCTCAGTCATTCTAATGCTGGCCATCAATGTATCCAGAGTGATTCTGTTGCATGTTCCTGCTCCCAGTTTTCTGCTCAGCTAAGTTGGACACTTTAGTCCTTAAGTCTATTTTTGTATGTTTTGTCCAGTTTGCACTTATGTGAATCTCTGCAGCTGGAAGCTCTTGTTGGGCTGAAATTACCACTCCGGTGTCATGAGTTGTCACATGAGTTAAGGTAATTTCAGGATGGTGTTTTGAAGGGTTTTGCAGCTGACCGCGAAGTCCTCTGTTGTATCTTTCTGCTATTTAGTTAGCGGGCCTCTCTGTGCTAAATCTGCTTTCATACTACGTGTGTCTTTTCATCTGCTCTCACCGTTATTATATGTGGGGGGCTGCTATCTCCTGTGGGGACATTCTCTGGAGGCAAGCCAGGACTGTGTTTTCTTCTACCAGGGGTAGTTAGTTCTCCGGCTGGCGCGCGGCATCTAGAGACAACGCAGGAATGCCCCCTGGCTACTTCTAGTGTGGTGTGTAGGTTTAGCATCGCGGTCAGCTCTAGTTTCCATCACCCGAGAGCTTGTCCGTTTATTCTATGCTTCTGATGTTTCCTTGCCATTGGAAACCATAACATTTAAGATCCCATTTGGGGAACTATAACTCCCAGCATGTCCTGCAGATCCTATGGCATGCTGGGAGTTATAGTTCACCACAGAAGTGGCAGAGTGCTTTATTGTGTGTTGTAGTGACTAACCTTTTAATTATGGCAGCCAGCCAGCTGTGGTGAGGTAAAATGCTGGAGCATCCCATGACATCACAGAGCGCTCCCTCATGTTGCCTCTCCACAGCACAGGCGTAAGCTTGCAGATTGTAGTGTGGTGTCTGCAGGACCTGTGATGATGACATCAGCAGAGGGAGGGCTCTGTGCTGCCATGTGATGCTCCAGCCCGCCCACTCCTGACATCACACAGGTCTTTGTGCTGGAGCACTCAGCATCCAGCACAGCCCCGGCAGGCAGGTATGCAGCGATCTTGTCCCCTCTGGCCCCTGCTGCTGCCGCCTCCTCCACCAGACACATATCTCCCCAGCAGCTGCAGGAATCCAGCGCTGGGGAAACCATGTGTGTCCCTGTGAAGGAGTATTCATTTGCTGCTCCTGGCTCACTGCTCAGCTGACAGGTGGGCGGGGAAGCAGCTAATGAATATTCACTGCACTTTAATGATCGGGACCATGTGGTTTCCCCAGCTGATTCCTGAAGCCCGGCAGGGACATTTTTCTGCCTCCTGCCTCCCAGTGTAATCCCACTCGCTGCTGCCCCCTCCCCACGTTACATCCCTACCAAAAGATGCACCCACACTTTCCTCCCAAATTTGGAGGGAAAAAAGTGCGTCTTATGGTCAGAAAAATACGGTATCACCCACTCCTGGTTTTGGCTTACAAATACTGATGTAAAATACTGACCAAATACTGCTAGTGTGACGGCAGCCTCAGGCTCAGCACACATTTATCCTGCGCTCTACGCTAAGTGTAAATCTCTGAAATACTTGATTCAGATGGAATTCCCAGTGGAAGATTCCCTATAAAGAGGAAGATGGAGGCACTGTGGATGCCATACGACCTGTGATCCAGCAGTGTCCCTCTTTTTAGGATTGCATAAAAGTGCAGTTGGCCACAGTTTTCTGCACTTCTGAAAAGAAGGACACCTCTGAATAGAGGCCAGATGGAGTCCAGAGTAACTCTTCTGCCTCGTTATAGAGAATGGATCCTTCAGGGGTTTCATCTGAATCACATTACTTTGGATTTACATAGATGGAAACCCCAGAGTAATTGCTCAGCATAGAGCACTGGATAAATGTGATATAAATGTACCGTGCCTGAAAAATATTTCCCAATTACATGTAGGGTCTTGGCGCACTCAGGAATAAATGGACCTCAGTTATAAAAAAAAATCCTATTAGCCCTTGGAAAAATTAAAAACTTGGGGCTAAAACAATATTTTAGTGGTAAAAATGTAATTTATTGTTTCTTCACTGCTCATTGTTATAACCTTTTGTGAGGCACATGTGATGTGAATATGCACTGCACCCCTAGAATAATTCATTGGGGAGTTCAGTTTGTAAAATGAGTTCACAGGTGGGGGGTTTCCACTGTTCTAGCACCTCAGGGGCTCTGCCAATGTGACACGGCACTCTCAAACCATTCCAGCAATATCTGAACTCCAATATGGCGCATCTTCCCTTCTGAGCTTTGCACTGTGCCTCAAAAGTAGTATTCCTTTACATATGGGGTATCAGCATACTCAGGAGAAATTGAACAACAAATTGTATGGTGCAATTTCTACTGTTAGGCCATGTGCACACGCTGCGGATTCCATTGCGGAATTGTCCGCAGCGGATTTGATAAATCCGCAGGGCAAAACTGCTGCTGTTTTTCCTGCGGATTTATCGCGGTTTCTTTTGCGGTTTCTGCTGCGGGTTTACACCTGCAGTTTTCTATTGGAGCAGGTGTAAAACCGCTGCGGATTCCACACAAAGAATTGACATGCTGCGGAAAATAAACTGCTGCGTTTCCGCGCGTTTTTTTCCGCAGCATGTGCACTGTGGATTGCATTTCCCATAGGTTTACATGGTACTGTAAATGCATGGGAAACCGCTGCGGATCTGCAGCTGCGGAAATGCTGCGGATCCGCAGCAAAATCCGCAGCGTGTGCACATACCCTAACCCTTGTGAAAATACAAAAATTGGGGCTAAAATAACATTTTTTGTGGGGAAAATGTGATTTTTTTTTTACATTTTCACTGCTCATTATAAATTTCTGTGAAGCATGTGGGAATTCAAGTTGCGTACCACATATCTAAATACAGTCCTTGAGGGGCCTATTTTCCAAAATGGGTCACTTGTGTTTTTTTATATTGTTTAGGCACATCAGGGGCTCTCTAAATGGGACATAGCATTCGCTAATGATTCAAGGATATTTTACATTCAAAAAGTCAATTGACACTCCTTCCCAGCCCTGCTGTACACCCAAACAGTAGATTTCTCCCTCATATGGGTATAGGTGTACTCAGGAGCAATTTGCACTATGGTGCAATTTCTCCTGTTACCCTTATGAAAATGTAAAATTTGGGGCTAAAAACATATTTGTGAGGAAAATGTGCTTTTTAATTTTCACTGCTCAATGTTATAAACTTCTTTGAAGCACCTGAGGATTCAATGCGCTCACTACACTTCTAGATGAGTTCCCTTAGGGGTCTAGTTTCCAAAATGATGTCACTTGTAGGGGCTTTTCATTAGGCAGATTAGGGTCTCTCCAAATGCAACATGGTGTCTGCTAATTGTTCCAGCAAATTTTTCAGTAAAAAAGTCAAATGGCGCTCCATCCCTTCTGAGCTCTGCTGTTTGGCCAAACAGTGGCTTTCCCACACATATGGGTTATTGGCATGCTCAGGGTAAATTGCATAACAAAGTTTAGAGTACTTTTCCTGTTATCCTTGTGAAAATAAAAAAATGGGTCTAAAGTTAATTTTTTATTAAAAAAGTTGAATGTTCTTTTTTGGTTGTGGGTGATAGAGAGGGCAATGATGGAAGTGGTGGTGGAGAGGGAATGATGGAGATGGTGGATAGAGCAATGAAGGAGGTGGTGGAGGAGAAGGCAATGATGGCAGTGGTGCATAGGGCAGTGATAGAAGTGATGTAAAGAGGGCAATGATGGTGGTGGGGAGAGGGCAGTGATGGAGTTGTTAGTGGAGAAGGCAATGATGGAGGTGGTGGAGAAGGAAATGATAGAGGTGGTGGGGGAGAGGGCAATGATGGAGAGGGAATTGATTGGGATGATGGAGAGGGAAATGATGGAGGTGGTGGGGGAGAGGGCAATGATGGACATGGTGGGCATAGGGCAATGATGGAGGTGGTGGGGAGGGCTGTGATGGAGGTGGTGGAGTGGGCAATGATGGCAGTGGGGGAGAGGGCAATGATGGAAGTGGTGGTGGAGAGGACAATGATGGAGATGATGGAGAGGCCAATGATGGAGATGGTGGAGAGGGCAATGATGGAGATGATGGAGAGGTCAATGATGGAGGGGGTGGTGGAGAGGGCAATGATGGAGAGGGTAGTGGAGAGGTCAATGTTGGAGGTGGTGGGGGAGAGGGCAATGATGGAGGTGGTGGTGGAGAGGGCAATTATGAAGGTGGGGGAGAGGGCAAAGATTGAGGTGGTGGTGAAGAGGGCAATGATGGAGGTGGTGGAGAGGTCAGTGATGGTGGTGATGGTGGAGAGGGCCATAATGGAGATGGTGGAGAGGGTAATGATGGTGGTGGGGAGAGGGCAATAATGTTGGTAGGGAGAGGGCAATGATATATGTGGTGCGGAGAGGGCAATGATGGGGTGGTGGAGAGGACAATGATGGTGGTGATGGAGAGGACAGAGAAGGAGGTGGTGGAAAGGGCAATGATGGAGTTGTAGGGGAGAGGGCAATGATGGAGGTGGTAGGGATATGGCAATGATGGAGTTGGAGGGGGAAAGCAATGATGAAGGTGTTGGGGAGAAGGAAATAATGGACTTGGTGGAGAAGACAATGATGGGATATTGGTGGATAGGGCAATGATGGGGGTGGTGGAGAGTGCAATGATGGGGTGGTGGAGAGAATAGTGATGGAGGTGGTGGAGAAAGCAATAATGGAGGTGGTAGAGAGGGCAATGATGGAGGTGGTTGAGATGCCAATGATTAGGGTGGTGAAGTAGGCAATGATGGAGGTGGTGGAGAGGGCAATGATGAGGATGGTGGAGAGGGAAATGATGGGGTGGTGGGGAGAGGGCAATGGTAGGGGTGGTGGAGAGGTCAGTGATGGAGGTGGTGGAGAGGGAAGTGATGGAGGTGGTGGGGAAAGGGCAATGATAGAGCTGGTGGAGAGGGCAATGAAGAAGGTGATGGAAAGGACAATGATGGAGATGGTGGAGAGGGCATTCATGTAGTGGGTGGTGAAGAGGGCAATGATGTAGGGGATGGTGCATCGGTCAATGGTAGAGGAGGTGGTGGAGAGGGCAATGATGGAGGTGGGGGAGAGGGCAATGATGGAGGTGCGGGAGAGGGCAAAGATGGAGGTGGTGGAGAGGACAATGATGCGGATGGAGGAGAGGGCAGTGATGGAGGTGGTGGAGAGGTGGTGGGTGGAGAGGGCAGTGGGTGGTGGTAGAGAAGGCAATGATGGAGATGGTGGGGGAGAGAGCAATGATAGAGGAAAAAAAGGAAAAAAAAATTGTTACTGCCTGGTAACTTTCTAGTTAGTTCATTAGGGGAGCAAATGTCGCAGTGTTAGTGACATCTGTTTTTCTTTTGTAAAAAAAAAAAAAGAATAGTTAGCACCGGGTAAATTTACAGCTAGTGCAATACGGGAGTGTAAGTACTAGTGTTAGTAATGACCATTTTTCTTTTGCATTAAAGTATAGTTAGCACTGGGTATATTCTTAATTTCTTAATTAGCGCATTAAAAGAGCATATGTTACAATCTTAGAGACGTCCATTTTTCTTTTGCAAAAAAGAAAAAAAAGAATAGTTAGCTTTCAGTAACTTTAGGGCATTAGAGTAGTGAATGTCACTCTATTTTTTTTTATACAAACTTTTTTTTACTTCTACTGATTTTTTCTTTTCGGCTTTTTCTTCTAAATGTTTTTTTTTTTATTTTCCTTTATACTTACTTATCTACTTTTTTCTTTCCCTTTTTATCTACTTTTTTCTCTGCTTTTTTGCCCACATTTTTTCTCTGCTTTTTTTCTCTCTATGTTTTATAATAAGTAGTACCCTTTACACAAGCCCCATACAATACATGTGTAAAAGCACCACTTACACACACATCCCTACTGTTTTGAAGAATAAAAGAAAAATTGCCCATTTGTCAAGGAGATGTTATTAAGCAGAGGGGCATACATTTTCTTTGCCTCTGATACGGATTCAGGCAGGTAGGAAGATTCCACAATGCTCTATTTAGTGAGGAGGGGCCCTCAGCAAGGCGCCCTAGGACCCAGGCAACCCCTACAGCCATTGATCCCATATGGACTTCACCTTCCAAAAATCAGCCTGTCATTCTGGACTTCATGGGCAGCTCAGGAATCCAATTTGTTGCTGCAGGCCTCACTGAAATTGACTTTTTCAAACTCTTTTTCAGTGAGGAAATAAATCTTATGATGGTCCAGACAAATTTGTATATCCATCCTTTTTTCACTCCAAATCCCTTGTCATCATACACCAGATGGACTCTGTCAATGTAGTAGAAATTATGACATTTTGTGGCATTGTTCTGCATATGGGCATAGTCTAAAAAACAGAGTTTTGGCAATCTTAGAGCACTGATATAACCTACAGCACACCGGTATTCCGTATGGCCATGACAAGGACATGATTTGAAGCGATCCAAAATTTTTTACATTGTAGGGATAATGCCCAGTGTCCTCCCTGAGACAATCTTAACTTTGATTGTCTATATAAAAATGGGCCTGTAGTTGACCACCTCAGCAGAAAATTTGCTGAGGCGTACAACCCCCAAAGGGACATCTGTATAGATGAATCTCCGGCTAAAATTCTGACAATTCCTGCACAGTAAGATGACCAGGTAAAGAATTAAACTGTACAAGCTGTTCACGAGTACATGAGGGTACACCCACAAATTTAGGTTCTATGAAAGGGAAGGACACCCTGATTGAGCCCCCTGAATGCCCCCCTGTCCTGGGGGTGAGTTGGAAAATTGTGTGAGAATTGATGAACCCACTGCTGGATTTGCTGGATCACCTCTACATTGATAACTTTTACACCAGCATCCCACTCTTCAAGATCCTCTCAGAAGTACAGTTGCATGCGTCACTGTACGAAAAAATCAGAGAGGCCTCCCTAAAGGTACCTTCACATTAAGCGACGCTGCAGCGATAGCGACAACGATGCCGATCGCTGCAGCGTCGCTATTTGATCGCTGGAGAGCTGTCACACAGACCGCTCTCCAGCGACCAACGATGCCGAGGTCCCCGGGTAACCAGGGTAAACATAGGGTTACTAAGCGCAGGGCCGCGCTTAGTAACCCGATGTTTACCCTGGTTACCAGCGTAAAATGTAAAAAAAACAAACAGTACATACTCACATTCGCGTCCCCCGGCGTCTGCTTCCCTGCACTGACTGAGCGCCGGCCCTAACAGCAGAGCGGTGACGTCACCGCTGTGCTGTACTTTCACTTTCACTTTACGGCGCTCAGTCAGTGTGGGAAGCGGACGCCGGGGGACGCGAAGGTGAGTATGTACTGTTTGTTTTTTTTTACATTTTACACTGGTAACCAGGGTAAACATCGGGTTACTAAGCGCGGCCCTGCGCTTAGTAACCCGATGTTTACCCTGGTTACCAGTGTAAAACATCGCTGGTATCGTTGCTTTTGGTGTCAAACACGACGATACACGCCGGTCTGACGACCAAATAAAGTTCTGAACTTTGTTCAACGACCAGCGATATCACAGCAGGATCCTGATCGCTGCTGCGTGTCAAACTAAACGATATCGCTAGCCAGGACGCTGCAACGTCACGGATCGCTAGCGATATCGTTTAGTGTGAAGGTACCTTTAGACTCTAATTGGGCAACTGCTGAGAAAGGGATACAGCAGAGCTCAATGCAGTGAAAACGTGCTGGTGGTCAAATATAAGGACAAGAGGGATGTCCTTTTCCTGACCACCGTACACCGTGACAAAAGCTCCCTTGTCAATGTCCGATGTATCACAACAGATGTCCCAAAGCCAGATTGGATCCTGGATTATAATAATTTAATGGGGGAATATACACTCACCGGCCACTTTATTAGGTACACCTGTCCAACTTCTTGTTAACACTTAATTTCTAATCAGCCAATCACATGGCGGCAACTCAGTGCATTTAGGCATGTAGACATGGTCAAGACAATCTCCTGCAGTTCAAACCGAGCATCAGTATGGGGAAGAAAGGTGATTTGAGTGCCTTTGAACGTGGCATGGTTGTTGGTGCCAGAAGGGCTGGTCTGAGTATTTCAGAAACTGCTGATCTACTGGGATTTTCACGCACAACCATCTCTAGGGTTTACAGAGAATGGTCCGAAAAAGAAAAAAAATCCAGTGAGCGGCAGTTCTGTGGGCGGAAATGCCTTGTTGATGCCAGAGGTCAGAGGAGAATGGGCAGACTGGTTCGAGCTGATAGAAAGGCAACAGTGACTCAAATCGCCACCCATTACAACCAAGGTAGGCCTAAGAGCATCTCTGAATGCACAGTGCGTCGAACTTTGAGGCAGATGGGCTACAGCAGCAGAAGACCACACCGGGTACCATTCCTTTCAGCTAAGAACAGGAAACTGAGGCTACAATTTGTACAAGCTCATCGAAATTGGACAGTAGAAGATTGGAAAAACGTTGCTTGGTCTGATGAGTCTCGATTTCTGCTGCGACATTCGGATGGTAGGGTCAGAATTTGGCATAAACAACATGAAAGCATGGATCCATCCTGCCTTGTATGGAGCATCTTTGGGATGTGCAGCCGACAAATCTGCGGCAACTGTGTGATGCCATCATGTCAATATGGACCAAAATCTCTGAGGAATGCTTCCAGCACCTTGTTGAATCTATGCCACGAAGAATTGAGGCAGTTCTGAAGGCAAAAGGGGGTCCAACCCGTTACTAGCATGGTGTACCTAATAAAGTGGCCTGTGAGTGTAGATCTCTCATATTAGGTCCTCAAACCATACAGTCCCATGTGAAAAGCTGAAGTATGGCACAACAAATTGGCTGTGCAAATTGTACAGATGGCACTGTAGAATGCTTTTGTGCTGTTTCGATCTGCAGGCAATATGGTAACCTTCCTTCAGTTTCAGGAGGTAGTCATCAAGGCCCCAATGTTTTGCACTCAGGAAGGTGAGGGTGTAAGAAGATGGACCGGACCGGAGGTACCTTTCTTGCACTAGTTCCGGAACTGTCGGGGATGCCAACATTGTTGCCAGGGGGAAAGCTTTCTGACCCATACCAACCTTTGCACTGTTCAAAAGGTGGTGTGTCTGTTATAAAAGGGGCTGTGCATAGGAAGAGAGCAGGAGAATTGGCAAGAAGACAGCGAGTGCAGCAGGGGATGTTGGTGCTCGAAACTTCGTGCAACGTGACAGCGCAGGCCTGCACTATAGACCCCCGACAGTCAAGTACAGTGACTGTGAGCAGAGACCTGCAGTTTGCCCGGTGGCTCCTGCTTCTGAAGGTGCCAGACACTCTGGGCCTGTTTTTGCTGCACACGTGCCGCCTGAGACAGACAGGGTGACTTGCATAGAACTGTGTCCTTCCTGACCCATAGTGTTCTGCCAAGTGAACCACGCTCGGGCAGCATCATAGACTATTCTTCACTCCTCACGGCGAAGACAAATCCAGGACCCCGTATGAGACAGCGAGGACTCATCTCCACTGTTAGGAACCGGATTTGCAACTTCTTCAGGACTAACCCAAGATCATCATGCATTGGTTGAAAAGGCGCCACCATTGAGCATTAAGACTCTGCAGCTAAGAAGCCATCGGACTGATAAGTTTAACCTCTCATTACAGCTGCTTTAACCATTGATATTATTTACTTTAACCGCCCTTATTCTGGGCCTATTCCTCCTGCCATACCCCTGTTTACCCTTCACCTCCCTGATTGGAGTAATCCCTTTGTTAATTAACCTGTTAACTTTTGTTCTGTCTCCAGTACATCAGTGCATCCCACAACCTGCTCACAACTGTCTTCTGAACTGATGGTGCCTGTATCATATCAGCTCAATATTTTCCTGGAGAGGTTCCCCAAACAGCGAAGCAAGGAAGAACATAAAAAAGGTGCAGAGTATGCTCCAAGGGGGAATACGAAAAGGCACAATTTACCATTATGAAACCTGCCCTGAGAAATCTGGCCTTTGCATTAAGGATTGCTTCAAAGCATACCACACATCCACAAATTTATAAAATTTGGTTTTAGCCTGTTGACGCAACAGACTTTTACAATCTGATGTACTCCAAACAACTTACATATACCACCCCATTACTAATTCATACACCAGTGAAAGCAAAAGCATTATAATCCTTACTATAACTATGCCTCTAGATAAATTCCTTGAGTAGTGTAGCTTACAAAATGAGGTCACTTTTTGGGGGATATCCATTTTTTAGGCACATCAGGGACTCTCCAAAAGCAAAATGGCATCCGCTCTCGATTTCAGCCAATTTTGCATTCAAAAAGTCAGACGGTGCTTCTTCCATTCCAAGCTCTGCTGTGCGCCCAAACACTAGTTTTTCACCATGTATGGTGTATCAGCGTACTCCGGAGAAATTGCACAATAATTATTGGAAGCCATTTTCTCCTGTTACCCTTATGAAAATAAAAAAATGGGGCTAAAATAAAATTGTTGTGGAAAAAATGTGATTCTTTTTATTTTCATGGCTTAAAGTTACATATTTCTGTGAACCAGTTTGGGCGTTTAAAGTGCTCATCACACATCTAGATAAATTCCTTGAGGTGTCTAGTTTTGAAGTAAGGTAACTTGTGAGGGGTTTCCACTGTTTAGGCACATTAGGGGCTCTCCAAACATGACATGGTAAGCATAGAATATTCCATCAAATTCTGCTCTCAAAACCTAATTTCTTCTCTTCCGAGCCCTGCTGTGCACCAAACAGCAGTTTTACACCATATGTGAGGTATCGGCGTACTCAGGAGAAATTGCACAACAATTATTAGGGTCCATTTTCTCTTGTTTTCCTTGGGAAAATAAAAAAAAATGGGGCTAAGAGAAAATTATTGTGGAAAAAATGTTATTTTTTCATTTTCAGGTCTCAACGTTATATTTTTCTGTGAAACACCTGGGATTCAAGGTGCTCACTACATATCTAGATACATTCCTGATTTGCTTAAGGTACCTTCACACGAAGCGACGCTGCAGCGATAGCGACAACGATGCCGATCGCTGCAGCGTCGCTGTTTGATCGCTGGGGAGCTGTCACACAGACCGCTCTCCAGGGACCAACGATGCCGAGGTCCCCGGGTAACCAGGGTAAACATCGGGTTGCTAAGCGCAGGGCCGCGCTTAGTAACCCGATGTTTACCCTGGTTACCAGCGTAAAAGTAAAAATAACAAACAGTACATGCTCACCTGCGCATCCCCCGGCGTCCACTTCCTGTACTGTGTGAGCGCCGGCCCTAACAGCAGAGCGGTGACGTCACCGCTGTGCTTTTACTTTCGCTTTAGGGCCGGCGCTCAGTCAAAGCAGGAAGCGGACGGCAGGGGACGCGCAGGTGAGTATGTACTGTTTGTTTTTTTTACTTTTACGCTGGTAACCAGGGTAAACATCGGGTTAGTAAGCGCGGCCCTGCGCTTAGTAACCCGATATTTACCCTGGTTACCAGCGTAAAACATCGCTGGTATCGTTGCTTTTAGTGTCAAACCTGACGATACACGCCGGTCTGACGACCAAATAAAGTTCTGAACTTTATTCAACGACCAGCGATATCACAGCAGGATCCTGATCGCTGCTGCGTGTCAAACACAACGATATCGCTATCCAGGACGCTGCAACGTCACGGATCGTTGTCGTTCTCGTTGTAAAGTCGTTTCGTGTGAAGGTACCTTTAGACCATTGTAATCTCCATATATATCAAGGGTTAATATGTTTAAGTAGGACTATTTCCACTGCTATTTACCTTAGTTAAATGATTATCATATATGATCACTAATCTATACTATACATTAATCATATGTAGTGATTAATTAGTGAATACTCTGATTAAACATTGAACAGTAGGACTATGTACACTGTTAGGCTGGCCTAACACTGGGCGTAAGACAATACGCCACGTATTATACGTCCGTACTACGGCCGTAATACTGAGAAATGTTCCCAAAATATTGATCCGTAGTCAGGGTGTGTCAGCGTATTTTGCGCATGGCATCCTCCGTATGTAATCCGTATGGCATCCGTACTGCGAGATTTTTGCGCAGGCTTGCAAAACCGACATCTAATGGATTTATGTGCTCAAATGTTCGGGAAAACATATATACAGTATATATATATATATATATATATATATATATATATATATATATATATATATATATATATATATATATATATATATATATATATATATATATATATAGGTCCTTCTCAAAAAATTAGCATATAGTGTTAAATTTCATTATTTACCATAATGTAATGATTACAATTAAACTTTCATATATTATAGATTCATTATCCACCAACTGAAATTTGTCAGGTCTTTGATTGTTTTAATACTGATGATTTTGGCATACAACTCCTGATAACCCAAAAAACCTGTCTCAATAAATTAGCATATTTCACCCGACCAATCAAATAAAAGTGTTTTTTAATACCAAACAAAAAACCATCAAATAATAATGTACAGTTATGCACCCAATACTTGGTCGGGAATCCTTTGGCAGAAATGACTGCTTCAATGCGGCGTGGCATGGAGGCAATCAGCCTGTGACACTGCTGAGATGTTATGGAGGCCCAGGATGCTTCAATAGCGGCCTTAAGCTCATCCAGAGTGTTGGGTCTTGCGTCTCTCAACTTTCTCTTCACAATATCCCACAGATTCTCTATGGGGTTCAGGTCAGGAGAGTTGGCAGGCCAATTGAGCACAGTAATACCATGGTCAGTAAACCATTTACCAGTGGTTTTGGCACTGTGAGCAGGTGCCAGGTCGTGCTGAAAAATGAAATCTTCATCTCCATAAAGCATTTCAGCCGATGGAAGCATGAAGTGCTCCAAAATCTCCTGATAGCTAGCTGCATTGACCCTGCCCTTGATGAAACACAGTGGACCAACACCAGCAGCTGACATGGCACCCCACACCATCACTGACTGTGGGTACTTGACACTGGACTTCAGGCATTTTGGCATTTCCTTCTCCCCAGTCTTCCTCCAGACTCTGGCACCTTGATTTCCGAATGACATGCAAAATTTTCTTTCATCAGAAAAAAGTACTTGGGACCACTTAGCAACAGTCCAGTGCTGCTTCTCTGTAGCCCAGGTCAGGCGCTTCTGCCGCTGTTTATGGTTCAAAAGTGGCTTTACCTGGGGAATGCGGAACCTGTAGCCCATTTCCTGCACACGCCTGTGCACGGTGGCTCTGGATGTTTCCACACCAGACTCAGTCCACTGCTTCCTCAGGTTCCCCAAGGTCTGGAATCGGTCCTTCTCCACAACCTGACCTGAACCCCATAGAGAATCTGTGGGATATTGTGAAGAGAAAGTTGAGAGAAGCAAGACCCAACACTCTGGATGAGCTTAAGGCCGCTATTGAAGCATCCTGGGCCTCCATAACATCTCAGCAGTGTCACAGGCTGATTGCCTCCATGCCACGCCGCATTGAAGCAGTCATTTCTGCCAAAGGATTCCCGACCAAGTATTGAGTGCATAACTGAACATTATTATTTGATGGTTTTTTTGTTTGGTATTAAAAAACACTTTTATTTGATTGGTCGGGTGAAATATGCTAATTTATTGAGACAGGTTTTTTGGGTTATCAGGAGTTGTATTCCAAAATCATCAGTATTAAAACAATCAAAGACCTGACAAATTTCAGTTGGTGGATAATGAATCTATAATATATGAAAGTTTAATTGTAATCATTACATTATGGTAAATAATGAAATTTAACACTATATGCTAATTTTTTGAGAAGGACCTGTATATATATGTCATTGAGACACATATATATATATTCTGTATTTAGATTTCATTCAGCGCGATATGTGTTAAAAGCCGGTAATTCAATTGCCGGCTTCTCATTTCTCCTGCACAAACCCGACAGGATATGAGACATGGTTTACATACAGTAAACCATCTCATATCCCCTTTTTTTTTGCATATTCCACACTACTAATGTTAGTAGTGTGTATGTGCAAAATTTCAGCGCTGTAGCTGCTGAAATAAAGGGTTAAATGGCGGAAAAAAGTGGCGTGGGCTCCCGCGCAATTTTCTACGCCAGAATGGTAAAGCCAGTGACTGAGGGCAGATATTAATAGCCAGGAGAGGGTCCATGGTTATTGGCCCCCCCGTGGCTAAAAACATCTGCCCCCAGCCACCCCAGAAAAGGCACATCTGGAAGATGCGCCTATTCTGGCACTTGGCCACTCTCTTCCCACTCCCTGTAGCGGTGGGCTATGGGGTAATGAAGGGTTAATGCCACCTTGCTATTGGAAGGTGACATTAAGCCAGATTAATAATGGAGAGGCGTCAATTATGACACCTATCCATTATTAATCCAATTGTTGGAAAGGGTTAAAAAACACACACACACATGATTTAAAAGTAGTTTAATGAAATAAACACAGCGGTTGTTGTAATAATTTATTGTTCTCTCAATCCATCAGGAACACCCTCGCTTGGAAAAATAATAAACGCACAAGATACATACCTTCTGGTGAACCGTCTCGTCCCACGAAGTAATCCATCTGAAGGGGTTAACTAATATTACAGGCAGGAGCCCTGCTAAATGCAGCTGTGCTCCGTGCCTGTAATCCCCGGCGAATGAATGAAATGTAGGTCATTGACCTACATTTCCTTCAGTCGCGGTGAGGCGCCCTCTGGTGGATGTTCTCATGAACTGCAGCCTGGGAACTTTTTCCCACGCTCCAGGTCATATGGACATCCACCAGGGGGCGCATCACCGCGACTGAAGGAAATGTAGGTCAATGACCTACATTTCATTCATTCGCCGGGGATTACAGGCACGGAGCACAGCTGCATTTAGCAGGGCTCCTGCCTGTAATATTAGTTAACCCCTTCAGATGGATTACTTCGTGGGACGAGACGGTTCACCAGAAGGTATGTATCTTGTGCGTTTATTATTTTTCCAAGCGAGGGTGTTCCTGATGGATTGAGAGAACAATAAATTATTACAACAACCGCTGTGTTTATTTCATTAAACTACTTTTAAATCATGTGTGTGTGTGTTTTTTAACCCTTTCCAACAATTGGATTAATAATGGATAGGTGTCATAATTGACGCCTCTCCATTATTAATCTGGCTTAATGTCACCTTCCAATAGCAAGGTGGCATTAACCCTTCATTACCCCATAGCCCACCGCTACAGGGAGTGGGAAGAGAGTGGCCAAGTGCCAGAATAGGCGCATCTTCCAGATGTGCCTTTTCTGGGGTGGCTGGGGGCAGTTGTTTGTAGCCAGGGGGGGCCAATAACCATGGACCCTCTCCTGGCTATTAATATCTGCCCTCAGTCACTGGCTTTACCACTCTGGCGGAGAAAATTGCGCGGGAGCCCACGCCAATTTCTTCCGCCATTTAACCCTTTATTTCAGCAGCTACAGCGCTGAAATTTTGCACATACACACTACTAACATTAGTAGTGTGGAATATGCAAAAAAAAAGGGGATATGAGATGGTTTACTGTATGTAAACCATGTCTCATATCCTGTCGGGTTTGTGCAGGAGAAATGAAAAGCCGGCAATTGAATTACCGACTTTTCACTAACAGCGCTGCGTATTTCTCGCAAGTCACACTGCAGGTCCGTGTGGAATCCGTATTTTTCTCGCCCCCATAGACTTTCATTAGCGATTTTTTTGCGCAATACGCTGACAAACGCAGCATGCTGCGATTTTGTACGGCCGTAGAAAGCCGTATAATACTGAACCGTAATATACGGCTAATAGGAGCAGCCCCATTGAGAATAATTGTGCCGTATGTAATGCGAGTTTTACGGACGTAGTTTCTGCGCTCTTACGTCCGTAAAACTCGCCAGTGTGACGCCGGCCTTAAGTTGTAGTACATTTTGCAGTGTAGTACAAGCAAAGTACATGTGGGGGTTGCCTAGCAACCAGGCAACCCCCACATGTACTTATGCAGGCTTACAGATGTAAAACATTCAGCTGCAGCAAGAAAAACTAAATCTCCGAGCACTAAAAAATACTCGGAGGACCCCCGAGCAAGCTCGAGAAATCTCGAGTAAAGAGTATATTTGCTCATCACTAATTGTGACATCTGTTCAGTGTTCCACCGCTTATCCGGTATTGGCATAATCAGGAGAAATAGCAGAACAATTTTTTGTGGTCTATTTTCTCCTGTTACTCTTGTGAAAATAAAAAATGGGGCTAAAAGAACAGTTTTGTGGAAAAAATTTGATTTTTTTATTTTCACGGTTCAATATTATAAATTTCTGTAAAGCACCTGGGGATTCAAGGTGCTCACTATACAACTAGATAAATTCCTTGAGCAGTCTCATTTCCAAAATAGGATTACTTGTGTGGGATTTCTACTGTTTAGCCATATCAGGGAATCTCAAAACGTGACATGGCGTCTGCTCTCAATTCCAGCAAAATTCGCATTAAAGGTTGCTGTTTACCTTCAGAACCCTGCCATGCGACCAAACAGTGGTTTTCCACCACATATGGGGTATCGGCATACTCAGGATAAATTGTAAAACAAATTTTGCAGTCCATTTTCTCCTGCTACCCTTGTGAAAATAAAAAAAAAATTCTAGACTATTTATTTGTCAAAAAAAGTGAAATGTTTATTTTTTCCTTCCACATTGTATGAATTCATGTGAAGCACCTGAAGGGTTAATAAACTTCTTTTGAAGATTTTGACTGGTGCAGTTTTTAGAATGGTGTCACTTTTGAGTATTTATGTCATATAGACCACTAACTTCAAATGTCAGCTGGTCCCACAAAAAATGGTTATGTAAATTTTGATGGAAAAATTAGAAAATACTGATCAACTTTTAACCCGTCTAACAAAAACAAATTTTCTTTAAAAATAGTTTTTTTGTAGAGTTGATATGTGGGAAATGTTTTTTATTAACTATTTTGTGTGACATAACTCTCTGGTTTAAGGTAATAAAAATGAAAATTTTGAAAATTGCATCATCAATATTGCAATCAAATTTCAGGTATTTTCAAAATAAACGCAAGTCATGTTGAACAAATGATACCTCTATCACTATGTACAACATGTCATGACAAAACAAGCTCAGAATCACCCGTTGAGGCATTCCAGAGTTATCAACTAATAAACTGACACTGGTCAGAATTGAAAAAATTGGCCTGGTCTGGAAGGTGAAAATAGGCTTCGGGGTGCAGGGATTAAAATAAAATGCAATAAGAGGCGATCACAACATAATAAACTAAACCACAAAACATCCATATACCTCATAGTCATGTTTCAATGGACATAATCTATCATATATATATATAAAGTGTGTATATATATATATATATATATATATATATATATATATATATATATATATATAAAACTTTTTGTTTCTCCAGCGATCAGTCCAATGGTAGAGTAAAATATACCTTTTTTTTATCCATTAAAAAGTTCCAGATTTCTTCAGTTACAATATTGCATACATTCAAACCCTTATGGATGACATGTTTCGACACCACATGTGTCTTTCTCCAGGTCCAAATGATATATATATAGGGTGGGCCATGTATATGGATACACCTAAATAAGATGGGAATGGTTGGTGATATCAACTTCCTGTTTGTGGCACATTAGTATATGTCAGGGGGAAAACTTTTCAAGATGGGTGGTGACCATGGCGGCCATTTTGAAGTCGGACATTTTGGATCCAACTTTATTTTTTCAGTTGGAACTAAATTCAGCATGCCGATTTGGGTCATCCTCGTTGAGATGCTGCAGCAGATGCATTTTGTAAGGTTGCCATTTGTGAGTAGTTAATATCTACCGAAGGGATGTTCGACTGATGCCAGATCGGCGCTCTGAATTTGCAGAGTGGGCAAAACAAAAATTGGAACAGGACCCTCAGTTTACACAGAACATTATGTTCAGTGATGAGGCAAACTTTTTTGGGTGGGTCATTTATATGGATACACCTAAATAACATGGGAATGGTGACAATCTTCTTGCATATGGTGCCTTGCATTGAAATCTGCTGCAATGATCCTGGTACTGCGTTCACCAGACATCAACACAATTTCTATCCGCTCCTCATGTATTAACCTCTGTGACATGTCAATGGCTGTAAACAAAGAGAAACATGTAAATAACTCATGAAAGAATAAAGTTAAGTTAAAACCAAGCACACCATTGTTTTTCTTGTGAAATTCTCAATAATTTTGATGTGTCACATGACCCTCTTCCCATTGGAAAAAATAAAGTTGGATCCAAAATTGGCCAGCTTCAAAATGGCTGCCATGGTCACCACCCATGTTGAAAAGTTTTCCCCTCCCATATACTAATGTGCCACAAACAGGAAGTTGATATCACCTACTATTCCCATTTTATTTAGGTGTATCCATATACATGACCCACCCTGTACTATTATATATACAGTCCCATGTATAAACCATATATAATAGTACCAACATTTCCTGCACCCATGTAATAGTATTGACCATAGTGGTATTGACATGATAGCCTTATGTGGGTTGTCGAGCCTTAGGCTACAAGTTTTCTCTGTATGTGACTGCTGACTTGTGAAACCTCACAGTGCTGGTGCCGGGAGCCGCATGTGCCTGACCGCAAGTGTGTGATTTTCATACATGCAGTCACTTGCTGACTAGACAAGCGCGGCCTACCTCAATGCAAGTACATTGAGTGAAGCCAGACATGTCTAGTTGGAATGTGGGCAGAAATACTGTATGCAAATCTCATCATTGTGGTCACATGACCTTCACCCCTGAGGCTGGCAGTGTACACATTGTGAGAATTCACAAGTCTGCAGTCATATAAATTGACTTGTAGCCTAAGGCCGGACAACCCCTTTAATTCTTATGAAACTAAAGTAATAATGTTATGATAATAATTCTATTATCATGCCCACGTGCCAACTTTACTGACTATTTAATGTCCTATTGCCATAGAACAACAGCTACAGTCCAGCTTGTGTGGTCAATTTGAATGATAAATTCTATTATAAATCCACAAAATTTGAAATGTAGACCCCTCCAACTCCCATAGGGATGAAGATGCTTGATCTTTAAATGATGGCGATTGATGTTTTGGACACATCTTGTTTCATGAATATGGTCATATAAGGGACATTTTTAATAAAGTTTGTACAACTTTGTTGTTTTTACTTTACACCTTTACTGTAAACTATTTTTCAATAAGTACATTCTATATTTGATAATACCTGATATGGGTTACTGTCCATAAAACCTACTTGTGAACTCCAACTTCATTTGATCTGAGGGCTCCTGGGTAGATGTGAACTTATAGCTAGATGTAAAAGCAGGGGCATTATCTTTTAGGACCAAGTCTTCAAAGAACCCCTTTTTTGTTAGGAGAATACAGTTAACTTAACCAGTCCTCTTATGTTTCATGTCATCCTGTACAGTGGCTATATTAAGTTGCTGAAAAAATGTCATACAGTTCAGTAAGACTATAAAAAGAACCCAGGAATCATACACTGGGTGACTTTCTGTGATGTCCTTAAGGCTTTGTACATGCCTTAATAGTTCAGTCATAAGACTTAGCTCCTTTGATCATTCTCAACATAACGCTTCATGGAAAAAAAAATTAGGATACAGAGACATTTTGAATGCTGCCCTGAAAATGCTGTCAAATGGCAAGCATGTCACAGCCTACAATGTAGAATCTGTACAGAACCAAAGACGAGAACACGGCAATGCTCTTCAAAGCCAATAGAGTTAAAAGATTTCTGTACTAGTGATTAGTTTGGACATTGAAAAAAAATAACAATAGATGATGAGGAATGTATACTTAACAGTCTGCTAATAACATTATTACAAAACACTTAGTATAATATACAACAGAGAGCGGGAGAGAGAAGGAGGTAGAGTGAGGAGCACTCTTATCATGTCAACATGTGTCTCATTTAGAAGACCAGAAGAGGACAAGGAGAAGTCGAAGGCAGACAACAGAGATTGCCATTTACCTGAACCCTACAGCATAAAATGGCCCAGTGATACCACATATCGGAAATCTAGCACTATAAATTGCATTATAGATTTTGCAGCATGGCTCAGGAGCTGCAGGTAAAAGGGTTTGTCCTGGATTTTGGGTTGCCAGTTGCCACTCTGTTTTCTCTACATGGCAGCAGGAGTCAATTTCCCACATATAATTTCACAATTCCTTGCTGCTGCCTTTTGCTGCCTGTATCCTGTTGTGGTGTGAGCATGTATGCTTGACTTAAGCTGGGGTCACACTTGCTAGTGTGATGCGAGAAACTCACTCTAGTCTCTCGCATTAATACTTGACACTGCCGCCAGCACTCGGGAACCGAGCGTTCAGCTGCATGTATTTCTATGCAGCCACACACTCCGGTCCCGAGTGCCGGCGGCAATTCCGGGTATTGATGCGAGAGACTAGAGCGAGTTTCTTGCATTACACTCCAAGTGTGAGCCTGGCCTTATAGTGCTAAACGGACCCCTAGTCCAAGTCATGGTCAAGACATTTGGCTACTGAAAGGGCTCCAGGAAAGAAACATTCTAAGGCAAGTGTAAAACAGCAGGCTAATATTGAAAAAAGTGTGTTCACCTCTCCTTTTTGGTAAATAAAATGTGATAATTTTCACATTTCTGGCAGGCCATTGCCCATCATGCAAAATTGAGACTCCAAGCTTGTGTTGACGGCTACAAACTTTCGGGACATTTTGCTAGTTGTAGTCTTCTCTGCATGATTGCATTCAACAAAGAAACCTTTTTAAGGTTGCGTTCACCTGTAGTGAAAATAGTGCATCCGGAAAATGGCCAAAAAACCTGACATTTCAAACTGTGACATTTTGTGGCAAAACCAGTTGCTGACACAATTTGGACACACTGTGGACACAGTATGCATGCTTGTTCCTTTCTGGGATATACTATAAATGCAATATATATATATGAAAACTGTTGGAGGAAAAAAGCGCAATAGGGTTTTATCTGAGATTAAGCCAGTCAATGCAAGGTAAAAGCACTCACCAGATGTAGCTTAAGACAAGCATTGGAGAGATTCGCGACTGTAGATTCACGGATCCACGAGGGACCAGCCGTTAAGAATACAATGTAGGAGAACATGGTCAAATTCTGTGCTGCTGAATCATGTAGTCCAAAGGTATTGTTAAAAAGACCACTTTTTAACAATACATTTGGACTACATGATTCAGTAACGCAGAATTTGACCACGTTCTCCTACATTGTATTATAAATGCAATATATGGAACTCTCCACTACCAGATGAATGACTCTACCAATTTGAGCTACCTAATACAGTTTCCATGAATGCAATGAGATGGGGATGCACAGAAACTCAACCACCTCTAGATTCAAATATATTGAAAGTGTTCCATCCTGAAATTTACATGTAGCTGAAGCGTGGGTCACCTGAATTAGTTTTAAAGGTAATCTATTTGCATCCAGTCTGGTGCTAATTAAAATGACCATTTATCAAGTGACTGCTGTAGCTAATGAAAAAGTCTTTAGTGAACATTAGTGATGAGCGAGCATGCTCGGTGATACTTGGATATCACTCAAGTATCTGGATGCTTGGATATGCTTGGCACTCATCGACCATTGGCTGGTGCGTGGACTAAATGCTTGAATCCCTGCCCCACATGTTTGGTGCCTGTTTCACAGCCAATAAACATGTGGGGATTGTCAGCTAGTCATTGTAATTCTGTAGCCATTTTGTTAGTGTAATTACTGTGATTGGCTGGCCACATTTTCTCATGAGAGGCAATAAAAGGAATGGCAATGCCATGCTTTGCACACTGACGCCATTGCATAGCTCAAAGACAGTTCTTATTGGAGGGAGAGAGTAGTTGTCCAGGCCTGTGTGAACAGTTTTAAGCATCAGAGTCTTCTAGTGGTGAATCTTTGCTGAACCATCATACTTAAAGTCCTTCTTAGGGCTAAACTTGTGATTTGCTGTTTCTTTATGATACATTCCACATTTAGCCTCAGAACAGCTACAGCGTCTAGGCAGGGCTGAAGGCTTTACAGGCTATTGCTAAATATATAGCTACTGCAGGTGACCACATTTTTGGGTTAAAAAATTGACTGTATTGTAATCCATATAGATTAATCTGCTTTGTGTAAAATTAAGTTGGTTTACAAACAACCCACTGATTGGCCTAGATATTTGTGGCACTTCCACAAGTCAATTGAACCTACAACAAGAGGGAAGCTAATGCCACATTTTAAAAAGTATTAGCATAAATTTGCAGAACAAACCTATGGAAAACCCAATCCACTGTGCACATGCTGCGGAAAAAAACGGGCAAATCTGCAACATGTGCACATACCCTAATAGTGTGGGTCAGACACCAGGCCACATTTCAGAAACAAAATCCATTCTGCTAATAATGTGCGCCAAACAAGAATCTGAATCATTTGTGCTAAGAGTATGGGCCAGAGACCAGGCCACATTTCAGAATAAAAAAAACATTTGTGCTAAAAGTGTGGGTCAGAGATCAGGCAACATTTCAGAATCTAATTAGTATGTGCTAATAATGTGGTCCAGGCAACATTTCAGAAACTAAATCCCATCTGCTAATAATGTGCACCATACACCAGGCCATATTTCAGAATATAAATTGTTTGTGCTAATAGTGTGGTCCAGCCAGGGGTCCACATTTATGAATCCAAATCCTTTCTGCTAATAGTGTGGGCAATACACAAGGCTACATTTCAGAATCTAAATCACTTATGCTAATAGTGTGGACCATACACCATACCACATTTCTGACTCCAAATAGTTTGTGCTAATAGTGTGGCACTGGCAACCAGGCCACATTTCTGAATCTATATACTTTCTGATAATAGTGTGTGCCATATACAAGGCCATATTTCCGAATCTAAATCGCTTGTGCTAAAAGCGTGGTCCAGCAAGGAGCCCACATTTCTGAATCTAAATCCTTTCTACTAATAATGTATGCCATACACCAGGCCACATTTCAGTATCTAACTCGATTGTGCTAATATTTTGGGCCAGCCAGGATTCTACATTTCAGAATCTAAATCCTTTCTGCTAATAGTGTGGTCCTGATGCCAGGCCACATTTCTGAATCCATTTTGGTAATAGCGTCGTCCAGACACACTATCTCAGCAAAAAAATACTGATTGTTAATTTAGTGACAGGAGACTGACAGATCTGGGCCTGGGGTTGTGAAACAGCTGGTTTAAAGAGGGGAAGGTACATCCAACATGAGAGGGACAGATGACAACATCTGTTATTGGATGGCTACTCAAGTCCCTTTCTTTGGAAGCTGTACAGCAGAATGAGCATGTGCTCCAGTGTATAGAAAGTGCTGCATCAAGTTGCCGCTCCTCTTCTTCCACCTTAAAGGGAACCTGTCACCTGAATTTGGCGGGACCGGTTTTGGGTCATATTAGCGGGGTTTTCGGGTGTTTGATTCACCCTTTCCTTACCCGCTGGCTGCATGCTGGCCGCAATATTGGATTGAAGCTCATTCTCTGTCCTCCGGAGTACACGGCAGCGCAAGGCGCTGCATGCTGGCCGCAATATTGGATTGAAGCTCATTCTCTGTCCTCCGGAGTACACGCCTGCGCAAGGCAATATTGCCTTGCGCTGCCGTGTACTCCGGAGGACAGAGAATGAGCTTCAATCCAATATTGCGGCCAGCATGCAGCCAGCGGGTAAGGAAAGGGTGAATCAAACACCCGAAAACCCCGCCCATATGACCCAAAACCGGTCCCACCAAATTCAGGTGACAGGTTCCCTTTAACATCACACACAGTAAAATCAACAGAGGTAGCACCCCAATTACTCTTGTTTCCCCCACCTCACAACTCTTCAACCACTGAACTGACTCTGGGGAACCACAGATGGGCAAGTCTGCAGGGCTTTTCACACTTTCTATTCCATGAGTATTAGAGGTCTGCTTCAAAGATTCACAGAATCAATCAAGAGGAGGAAAGCATCTGCACTGATTTTTTTTCAGTTGAATCCAGAGCCAGACGAAATAGAGCTCAAGCAGAATCCATACCCTCATCATCAAATGTTAACCCCCCAGAGGTGGAGTTGATCCCTGATGAGACTCAGATATCTGAGGCGCATGTGGTCTGTACTGCGCTGTCTGGGCAGGAAGAATACAGAATAAGGAGTGTGAGAACAGAGAGGATGACAATGAGGTTGTAGATCCCACTTGGTGAGAACCCAGAGGTATGCAGCTGAGTAGCTCAGTAGAGGAAGTGGAGGAGGTTACGTTGCGACTTCCCACACAGACACGATGTGATGTAACCACAACAAGCACTGCATCATCAGCCCCAACTCTGTCTATGGCCAGAAGTAGTCATGGGACTGCAGTTTCCAGGAGCGACAAGGGTTACCTATCCTGGGCCTTTTTTGAGACTGCAAAGGATGACCTAATTTACGATATCTGCCAATTTGAAAAATACGGAGTGCAAAGAATTATTGATAAAGGTTTGTGCCTTCAAAAATTTTCAATACATCTCTGTCTTCCTTAGTGCTCCTAAAGACTGGTATTTTTTGCTTCCAATTTGCAAATAGCAACTCAGTAGAGGCAAAAATTGCAATAATTTCACTACTACATGCATGAACTGGCACATAAATGATCAACATGCATTAGTTGGGGAATCTCACTGCACTAAAATACAGACTAGTGGGCTTCACCAACCACTGGTCATCCCATCAACCACATCTGCTGCTGCTTCTTCCTCCTCTGTCCCCATGGAGTACACCACAGTTTTCTCAATCCAACATAACTTCTTCACCTGCACCTAACTCACAGTCCACCACTTTGGCATGTTCACCCTACTCCACCCTCTCTCAGCACAGCAGCCAGCCCTTGGTCCCACAGTTGTGGTCATAAAAAAAATGTTTCCTCCTACACATGCCAAAACTAAGAGCTTTAACTCCACCATCTCCTATCTGTTGGCCATGGAAATGTTGCCTTTCTGCCTTGTGGACACAGATGGTCTCTGAAAGCTGATGGCCATTGCAGTCCCCCAATATCAGTTGCCCAGTCGCCATTACTTCTCTAAGCTGTGCCTGCGCTACACCAGCATGTCACACACAACATCACCCCTTACTTTAAAAAAATCTATGTCTGCCAGGGTGCATTTCACCACTGACATATTCAGGGGCGTTACATCTCTCTGGGCACTGGTTGACTCTGTTGGCTGTGGGGGCAGGTGGGCAAGTGGCTGCTCCTCATTTCTTGGAATTCTTAAGGCTTGTGGGACAAACCTCTGTATATAACACTTCCTCCACTGCTTCTGCCTCCTCCACCTCCTCTAGGGCCTACACCTGTGCTCTGAACCTCTCTCTTAAAGGGAATCTGTCACCCCAAAATTGGCCTATAAACTAAAACCACTGGCATCAGGGGCTTATCTACAGCATTCTGTAATGCTGTAGATAAGCCCCCGATGCATCCTGAAAGATAAGAAAAAACAGTTTATATTATACTCACCCAGGGGTGGTCCCGGGTCTCCACTGCTTCTGCCTCCTCCACCTCCTCTAGGGCCTCCACCTGTGCTCTGAACCTCTCTCTTAAAGGGAATCTGTCACCCCAAAATTGGCCTATAAACTAAGGCCACTGGCATAAGGGACTTATCTACAGCATTATGTAATGCTGTTGATAAGCCCCCCGATGCATCTTGAAAGATAAGAAAAACAGTTTATATTATACTCACCCAGGGGTGGTCCTGGTTCTGGTCGGGTCCGATGGCCGTCGCGGTCCGGGTCCGGCACCTTCCATCTTCATACGATGTCGTCCTCTTCTTTTCTTCCTCCCGCGTCTCCTGCGCATGCGTACTCTGTCTGCCCTGTTGCGGGCAGAGCAAAGTACTGCAGTGCGCAGGCGCCGGGAAAAGTCAGAGAGGCCTGCGCACTGAGGTACTTTATGCTGCCCTCAACAGGGTGATGCCCATCAGACCCGAACAGAACTGGGACCGCTCCTGAGTGAGTATAATATAACCTGTTTTTCTTATCTTTCAGGATACATCGCGCGCTTATCTACAGCATTACAGAATGCTGTAGATAAGCCCCCAATGTAACCTGAAACGTAAGAAAAACAGGTTATATTATACTCACCCAGGGGCGGTTCCGGTTCATTTCGGGTCCGATGGGCTTTGCGATCCAGCGCCTCCTATCTTCATACGATGACATCCTCTTCTTGTCTTCCTGATGGTGGCCTTAGCTCATATACGATTTTCACGGTGACAGATTCCCTTTAAAGAGATGCATATCAACAGTGCAGAGAGAATCCCTCCTCCTCTGTACTGCGCAGCCAGGGCTCACCACAATCAGGCAGTGTTAAAATTAATATGCTTTGGAAATCGCTGTCACACAGCTGAAAAGATTTGTGAACAGCTCTTCATATCGAGTTTGAGCAATGACTGTCTCCACTGAACCTGGAGCCAGTGATGGCCGTGTGTGATAACGGTGCAAACCTGACGGCAGACCTACTCCAGGGCAACCTCCCACATGAGCCTTGCATGGCTCCCATCCTTAACCTGATGGTACAGCAATTTTCTCAGTCACTGTTCCGGCATGAATGTGCTGATTCAGAAAGCATGGAGGACTCTGTGTGCTCCCTTTTGCCATTCGCACTCCTCAGGTCATCGACTGGCATCAATACAGAGGCCTTTTGTTCTACCGGGTAACCGTTTGATATGCAATGTGGCGACACATTCTGCAGCAGCTGTGGCAGCGGTGATGAGCCCTGGTGCAGTATGTCTGTTTATATAGCCTGGGCCAATGCAGTATGGACTTAGTTCAAGTCACGCTTGAGGAGTGGGCACAGATGAAGGACCTCTATACCCTTCTGCAGGTTTGAAATGGCTAGTTGGCTACTAACATGGTTAGCACTGACAATGCCATCATCAGCAACACTATTCCGGTCATCTACATGCTGGAGCACACTTTGAATAGTCTGCGGAAGGAGGTAGTGGTCCCAGAGGAAGAGGTGAAAGCAGAAAAGGATGTGGGAGGGATAACAATATCTCTAAGTTCTAGACTGTTGTCGCACAGGCAGGTGCCATGGGTTGGTGGATTACAGCAATCGAGGAGGGTCATGGTAGCAGACAATCTGTTTGTGTAGGTGCAGGAGCTGAGGAACAAATGGAGGAGGACAAGGAGAAAGAGGTGATGGGCGCGTAACAGTCAAGCGATGAAGAGGATAATTATCCCCTCTCTGTCGTCCGTGGTTGGTGGGAGGAGATGGAGAAAGCGAGCCTGAATGTTACAATGCCATCAACACACCATGGAGTTGGACCTCATGGAAGCTTGCCTGACACAAGAGCCCCTTGTTGTTGCACTATCTGCAACATGATGGCTGTTTTCTTAGGGTTAAAAATAGAACTGACAACTGGGTTGCCACTCTGTTAAATCCACGGTACAAGAGAACATTTTGCCAGATGCTTCCCCCTCCTGGAAAGGGACACGTGCAGGCTAGACTATTGAAACACACTTGGAGACAATCTTTAGAGTGGTTTTTCTCAAGACAGCAGTGAGGCACACAGTGTGCATCGTAGTTATAGACTTCCGACCCTGGGAACATCGAGTCGTCAATGCAAAAACATTAGCAGCAGCAGTGTAAGTGGCAGAAGCAATTTCTGTGAGTCATTTCACACATTATTTAACCCCTTCCCGGCATCGGACGTACTATACCGTCCGATGTCGGGTCCCCTGCTTTGATGTGCGCTCCGGAGGTGAGCGCACATCAAAGTCGCGACATGTCAGCTGTTTTTTACAGCTGACATGTGCGCGCAATAGCGGCGGGTGAAATCGCGATCACCCACCGCTATTAACTAGTTAAATGCCGCTGTCAAACGCAGACAGCGGCATTTAACTACCGCATCCGGCCGGGCGGCCGGAAATTAGCGCATCGCCGACCCCTGTCACATGATCGGGGGTCGGCGATGAGTCAGGAAGGTAACCATAGAGGTCCTTGAGACCTCTATGGTTACTGATCGCCGGTAGCTGTGAGCGCCACCCTGTGGCACACTGTGTGCACACCTGCATTTTAGCTACATAACAGCGATCTGATGATCGCTGTTATGTAGCAGAGCCGATCGGGCTGTGCCTGCTTCTAGCCTCCCATGGAGGCTATAGAAGCATGGCAAAAGTAAAAAAAAAAAGTTAAAAAAAATGTGAAAAAAATAATAAAAATATAAAAGTTTAAATCACCCCCCTTTCGCCCCAAATAAATCAATAAAAAAAATATCAAATCTACACATATTTGGTATTGCCGCGTTCAGAATCGCCCGATCTATCAATAAAAAAAAAAGCATTAACCTGATCGCAAAACGGTGTAACGAGAAAAAAAATCAAAACGCCAGAATTACGTTTTTTTGGTCGCTGCGACATTGCATTAAAATGCAATAACGGGCGATGAAAAGAACGTATCTGCACCGAAATGATATTATTAAAAACGCAAGCTCGGCACGCAAAAAATAAGCCCTCACCCGACCCCAGATCACGAAAAATGGAGACGTTACGGGTATCGGAAAATGGCGCAATTTTATATTTATTTTTTTTTGCAAAGTTTGGAATTTTTTTTCACCACTTAAGTAAAACATAACCTAGACATGTGAGGTGTCTATGAACTCGTACTGACCTGGAGAATCATAATGGCAGGTCAGTTTTATCATTTAGTGAACCTAGCAAAAAAAACAAACAAAAAACAAGTGTGGGATTGCACTTTTTTTGCAATTTCACCGCACTTGGAATTTTTTTCCTGTTTTCTAGTACACGCCATGGTAAAACCAATGGTGTCATTCAAAAGTACAACTCGTCCCGCAAAAAATAAGTTATGGCTCTGGGAAGGAGGAGAGTGAAAAATGAAAATGGAAAAGCGAAATATCCCACGGTCATGAAGGGGTTAAACCAGCTCATGCACCAGCAGAAAAAAGTACACGTCAGGAGTATCTCGAGGTTAATATCAATGTCAACAGAGAGGGTTTTAACCCTTTTGCATTTTGGTTTTTAACAATGGAAGAGTGGCCTGAGCTCACCTGTCATGTCTTGGAGGTTTTGTGGTGCCCAGCAGCCAGCGTTATCTCTGAACGCATTTTCAGCGTTGCTGCTGGTGTCCTGATGGATAACCGCATCCAGCTATCACTGCAAAGTGTAGACCGCCTAACTTTCATTAAGATGAACAAGTCATGGATCTCCAATGACTTTAGCACCCTAGTCGCAGACTGGGCCGACTAGGCAATTGTGTTGTTTTTAGTATGCTGCATTGATCTCGCGGTATTGCAGTCTGTGACATCTTTGTCTTGGCTTCTGTGTCTACTGCTGCTTATGTTACAAACAGTTTTTTGAAATGTGGAGTTGGCTTTCCATCTGATGGGTTGCCTGTAGTGGAAGGAGTGTCAGAACCTCATTATACTATTTCTACTCTGGGGAATTTAATACCACTTTAGTGGTGTGTGGCAATATTGTTTTGAAATGTGGAGGCACCAAGTTGGGTCTCCATCTGGTGGGCTGCCTGTAGTGGAAGGGGTGTCAGAGCCCCATTATAGTATTTCTACTCTGGGGAAATTGATGCTATTTTAGTGGTGTGCAGCAATCATTTTTTGAAAAGTTTGGACTCCAAGTTGAGTCTCATTCATGTGTGTTGCCTGTGGCAGTAGGGCTCCCAGACTGGCAGGCCTGCACTTACTTTCAGTCAACTACCTGTATTACTATCCTTAAATATTTCTAACAATAGCAGTCTATGAAGCTGATATTTGTGCCACCTGAGTGTAGCTGAGCAGAAAAGCAATTTGATCTGTTGCATGAGGTATCAGAGCTCCCAGCACATCAGGCTTACACCGGTCACTCACCCACTTTGTCATAATTTAAACTTAAATTCAAAGCTCTAAATGCTGGCCCAGACCATGATTCCTCATGCATGGCCCATTTCTCACTACTGCTGTTGCATTCTAAAATTTCTACTGTCAGTGAATTGATAAGTCAATTACCTGTCTTACTATCCTTAATTTTTTCTAACATTAGTGGTCTACCAAGCTGATATTTGTGCCACCTTAGTGTTGCTGAGCAAAAAAAATAGTTTGAGCTATTGCATGAGGTATCAGGGCACCCAGCACAGCAGGCCTACACTGGTCCCTCACCCATCTCGTCTTAATTTAAAATTAAATTCAAAGCTCTAAATGTTGGCCCAGACTCTGACACCTCATGGCTGACTGCTGCTGTCTCATTATCAAATTTCTACTGTGGATCAATTGATGCCACTTGTCCTGGTGTCTGACTGTAGTTTTTGGAAATATTTGGACTCCAAGTTGGGTCTCCTGCATGAGTGTTCCCGGAATTTGTCAGGGCTCAAGAGCACCAGGCCTACACCTGTCATTTCTCTACCTGTTACTCATGAATGTTTAACCCCTTAACGACCGCCAATATGCCTTTTAATGGCTGCAGTTAAGGGTACTTAAACCACAGCGCCGCTTTTTAACGTTGCTGAGGTTTAAGGTTATAGTGCCCCCCAGAGTCGGAATTTCTCTGGGGTCTCAGCTACTGGGTGTAGCTGAGACCCCAGAGAACATGATTTGAGTAACTTTCTACTGACCGCGGTGTTATGATCACCATTATTAACGGTATAACAGCGACCGCAAAAAAAAGTCAGAATTTCCATTTAATTTCTCTTTCCTTTGATGTGATCGCACATCAGAGGAGAGAGGAATAGGGTCCCCTGATCGCCCACTTGTACCTCTGAAGTCCCTGTATCCCACCGTGATGTCCCACAGGCCAGCGGTGTCTTTTTCATGAGAAAATGGTGGGTGCATGCGCCATGTGCCTGCCGAAATCTTCCGGCCGGCATCCAGAAACAATAGGAAATTTTTCCTATTGTTTTTTTTATCACTGTAATAGACCCTATCACAGTGATCAAAGTAAAAAAAAGTAGTAAATAAAAAACCCCTTTATCACCCCCTTAGTTAGGGAAAAATAAAAAATATATATTTATTTACATTTTTCCTTCAGGGTTAGAGTTGGGCTAAAGTGAGTTGGGCTAAAGTTAGGGTTAGGGCTAGAGCTAGGGTTAGTATTAAGGTTATCATTAGGGTTAGCATTAGGGTTAGCGTTCGGGCTAGGACTAGGGTTAGGGTTAGGGTTGTGATTATGGTTAGGGTTTGGATTAGGGTTAGAGGTTTGTTAGGGTTAGGTTTGTGGTTAGGGTAATGGTTAGGGTTGAGATTAGGGTTAGGGGTGTGTTGGGGTTAGGGTTGTGGTTAGGGTTATGGTTGGGATTAGGGTTAGGGCATTACATGCCGTTCGGAGTGTGCAACACGCCAGGAACGTTCCAGAGGATGATGGAGTACAGCCTTGGGCACAAGATCTTCGAAACCGTCTTGTTGTACCAGGATGATGTTATCGTATTCTCCAAGACTTATGAGGACCACCTGAAGCACCTGGCCAAAGTGTTTGAAGCTCTGTCCAACTTTGGCCTGAAGGTGAAACCATCTAAATGTCACCCGTTGAAACCCAAAGTGCAGTACCTGGGCCATGTGGTAAGCTCTGAAGGAGTGGCACCAGACCCTGACAAGGTCACCGTGATCAGAGACTGGCCAAAGCCCAGTAACATCCATGAAGTCCGACAGTTCCTTGGTTTGGTAGGCTACTACAGAAGATTTATTAAAGACTTCACCAAGATAGCCACACCACTTCAAGACCTGTTAGTGGGCCAATCTAAGAAAACTGAGGGTAAGCATACCCTGTTTGACTGGAACAACAGGCTGGAGGGATCCTTCGCTCGGTTGAAGTTGGCTCTCACGGGAAATGAGGTACTGGCCTACCCAGAATACGACCAACCATTTTTCTGTATATGGATGCCAGCAAAGTGGGACTGGGAGCAGTACTGTCCCAGGTACAGAAAGGCAAAGAAAGGGTAATTGCCTACGCCAGCAGGAAGCTTTGTCCCACTGAGAGGAACCCCGAAAATTACAGTTCCTTTAAGCTGGAGTTCCTTGCCATCGTCCACTGACTCACCTGAAGATGGCAAAACTAGATGCCTTGGAGCAGCGATGGATGGCCAGATTGTCCAACTATGAATTCACCATCAAGTACCATGCAGGGCACAAGAATGCCATTGCCGATACGCTGTCCAGGATGTCCAACTTACTGGAAGTGGGAGAAGATCTGGAGGTACTTGAAAAAATAGAGTTACCAGCTTTCCATCGCCCCGGAGCAACTCAGTGTTCTCATTATGTGAGGAACAGGTGCAGTAACAAGCAAGAAGCCACACTGAACCCATTGCCCCACCATAGGTGGGCAGAGACACAGGACAGTGACCCCGCAGTCCATCTGGTCAAAGAGCTGCTATCGCAAGCAGATTCACACCCTGGCCCAGATGATCCACTGGAGACTAGACAGCTATGGAAGGAGAAAGGCAAACTGTTTATCTATGACGGTAAGCTGTGCAGGAGAAATGTCGACCCACGCACCCACGAGTTGGTCTGGCAGATAGTGGTCCCAAGACATGATGGTCCAATGGTTCTGGAACCATACCACGATGGAGCAGGACACTTTGGATGGAAGAAGTTAGAGATTCTTCTCCATGGAAGGTGCTACTGGATTGGTATGAGAAAAGCCATTGAAAAGTGGTGCCAAGAGTGTGGCCCATGTAACCTGCGCAGAAAGGACCGTGACAGCCAGAGGGCTCCCATACTGCCCATAGTCACCAAACAGCCACTTGAATTGGTGGCCTTAGACCACGTGAAGCTAACACCAAGCCAGTCAGGCTATGTCTATGCTTTGACCATTGTGGACCATTACTCCAGATTCCTGGTAGTAGTACCTGTCAGGGATCAGACAGCGAAGACGGCAGCCAAGGCTTTCCAACAACACTTCTGTCGACCACATGGTTATGCTGAAAAGGTACTTACTGACCAAGGCCCAGCCTTTTAAGCGGAAGTGTTTCAAGAGTTCTGCAACCTGTACAGATGCAAGAAGATCAGAACAACCCATATCACCCACAAACCAACGGTATGTGTGAAAAAATGAACCAAGTGATGATTGACTTACTGAAAACCTTGCCTTTGCATGAAAAAAACTTATGGCCAGAGATGTTGCCACACTTGGTAGATCTGTACAATCACATCCCAGTGAATTCCACCAACGTGCCCCTGCAATTCCCTTGTCACCAGGTGAACAAGTGCTAAAGCGTAAGAGAAGAATGCATAAACTTGACGACCAGTGGGAAGCAGAACCATATACTATCTTACCATTAAACTTCGACAATGCAAAAGTATACCTTATAAGCAAAGATGGAGGAGAAACTTCAACTGCGGTATCCAGAGATCACCTAAAAGTATGTCCTGACAAACTGAAGAACAATGAAGAAATTCCAGGAACTCCTCAACCAATGGAGGAAGAGGAAAAGAAAATCCACACTGTTCTTGGAGATTTTCCCCAGTCTTGGACTCAAATACATCAGGCCATAGTGATACCTGTCTTGACTTTTCCCCAGTTGGAAATACCAGAAAATGTGACTCAGAACCATCCTGACTCAGAAGAGACTTTACACCAGCAGGTTCAAGCAGCAACCGTTACCCCAGCAGTGGAACCAGAGAATCCACCCTCTGCTATTGGTGAATCTGTCAGACCCATTGTGAATCTAAGAAGTTGCAGACAATTACTCAGTTTACCTACACAATGCAGGCCTACAAGTAGTACAAACACTAGTGGGTACACAACAGCAACAGAAAACATGTTAGACCAGGAACTATGTAGGTCTACTCGTAGCACCAAGGGTCAAATGCCAGCCCGTTACAGGGACTAAAAACATCAATAATTGGTGTTACCTGTTTGAAATGTGTACATATGTTTTCTTTCCAGTTTAAAATGGACAATGAGGTAATGGACAGTGGATTACCCAAAAACTGTCTTTGTAAATAGTTTGGCACCCTCAAGGTGCACCCTGGTTCTACCCACTTTGCCAGCGTAGGTAGGGCCTTGTTCCCACAGACCTGAAGCAGAAAACTGTGGCGTGGCCGAACCCCGGGTCTGGATACGCCTTGTAGCCCGCCCAAGCCTACGTTGGAGGTTAGTGACGGGTCCCTTGCTTCGATACTGTTATATTTGTAAACAAGGACACCCTGGTATAAAACCAGATGTACATTTATAAAATGTTTATTGCAACGTTCAAGCCAAAAGTGCCTCCCAGGATGAAAAGTTATTAACCTGTTCAAATGTTTTACAAAAATGGCTTATGTAACCTGTTGTTTATGTTTCTTTCCCAGCCCAGGAGTACTGGATTTTATTGGGGGGGGAATGTGGCACCACAGGAGTTTGGGTACCACAGTATTGCTGCCTTACTCTCGGGGAGGGTAGTGCTATGCCTGGAAACAAAAGGGATCTCTTTGGCAGGTGGAGCGCCCCCAGACACAGGGCCACGGGTTACTCGGTACCGGGCCTCTCAGTCTCGGTCTTGGGGTTGTCACGGTGGCCTGACCCGGTCCATGACCCTGCTAAGGGGCGTCCAATTAAAGGTGGTGGTGCGTGGTGCGAGGAAATAACGAGGACACAGGGTTGCAGTCTCTTTACCTCTTTACTGTAGGCTTCAGGATCCGCAATCCAGAGCACTGCTAACAGGGCTGGCTGAGACTGGCCGGTCCGAAGGCACCTCCAGAGTTCCCTTCACAGGTGGAAATCCGTGCCTCCCTACTAGCGCCTGTGTGTTGTAGTACTTCCCTCCTGAGCACCACGGGATAGTCCTCACAACTGTTGTGTCTTATTCTGATGTTCTTTCCCACAACTCGTATCTTTTCTGATGTTCTTCTCCGTCCCCCAGATGATATGGCTAGAACGCACCCGTATGACGGGTAGGCCTGGAGTTCTTCCGGGACCCTAGTGACGCCCCTCTCCCACAGTTGCCCCCTATGTCTGCTTAGGTGATTTAGGTGAGACAGCCAACCTATAATTAACTGTCCTGCCGCTGTTTGAAGTAATGCTTGGAGCCCAATACTTCCTCGGCGTTCCGGCCACCGGCGACGCGCCTCAGTAGGATGTTGCCTCGATCTTACGGCACGACTCCTACTGGTATTATCTCCTTTTTGCTGCGATCTCGTTTCTCACTGCTTAACAATAAAC
The DNA here is from genome assembly GCF_051348905.1 of Ranitomeya variabilis. NCBI lineage: Eukaryota > Metazoa > Chordata > Amphibia > Anura > Dendrobatidae > Ranitomeya > Ranitomeya variabilis. The sequence goes on from NC_135233.1 coordinate 520,846,761, forward strand.
CTTGCTTCTTGTCCTTTCTTAAGACACCGCCACAAATCAGTGCAGGCGTGGTTCCGTAACGTTCTGTCTGTTCGCTAGGCCTCTGTCAGGATCCCACCCCTGACGGACCCCCCTGAATCTTTCCCCTGCAACACTCCCTGCCACAGGATGTTGCCTGGTTCCAACCCAGTCAGCTTCTCTCTCACTTTCTATCCAACCCCCAGTTTTACCAGATTGTGAGGAGTGGCTTAATGCATAGTGCCCTTAGCTCCCCCTGGAGGCCAGACGGTGAAGTGTATTGGTGTCTGTGATACCTGGTCAGGTGAACTCCTTTGGTGCCATCAGACATACCATCACTCCCCTTAGTGGCAGAGCGATGTTACTGCAACGACCAGGTCTCTGGGGCGCTGCACTCCCCACTGGTTAAATCCAGTACTCCTGGACTGGGAAGAAAACAACAATACATATCAGAAAAAAGACATACAAATTTTTAAAATGCTTTGAACAAGTACAATTTTTAACAGTGCTTCCCTTTATGGGAGGTGAGGACTCTTAAACGTTACAAAACAGGAACATAGTTAAATATTTTAAATAACACACTATAAATAACTCCTATTACCCAGCCGGGTATTCTACTAAGTGCAAATTCTGAACAATAATTTAACTTTGCCTTTAAGGACGTATAAGCTGGATCCACTAAAGGCTTACTATAAAACTCTATAACATAAATTAACTTTTGTCACTTCTCTTTTCTAAGTGCAACACTTTCCTATTGACTCTCTGATTCGTCTAATGCAGGACCGCCTGTCTATCTGTCCAGGCCTACTGCCTCTCTCCCCATTTACAGTACAAGATTGGTTAACCATCTCTCTATGGTTTTCAGGAGGACTCCCTAACCTCTACAGGTTTGTTTTTCCCTGAAATTCAGCTTTCAGTTCTTTCCTGTCCTCAGTCTTTTAACAACATTATTAAACATTTGCGATAACTAACTAACTAACTACACATTACTTGCCACATACAACATTATTACTGTTCACTTTTCTTTTAAGGCAACATTACACATTAGGTGCAACTAGTGAACTTTCCCTTTAAGAGGGAACCAAGTCTCTTTGAGGTAGTGCAACTTCTCAAGTTGCAAGTCGGTCTACAGCAGGAACTCCTGTGCTGTTTCCAGAAACAGTTTCTTCAAAAAGAGTCCCTTTTCTTGTAAAACCAGTAGTGGGCACCCTTAATAGGGTGCAAACTATTTTCAAGGCAGTTTGTGAACCATTCACCGTCCATGGTTCGGTAGTCTTTGCAACATGGGTGAACAAAAGCAAAAAGGAAAAATAAAAGCAAAAATAAAAAGCAATAGGGATCCCGGGTAAACAAAGGGATCCCTTTAAGAATAACCCTAGTCGGGTTGAAAGCAGCAAAAAGCAGGGAAACAATCAGTTAACTATTTACAATTGCAGAGCATTAGTATCTTACTCTGGTTTTGGCGGTCTCCACCGGGGCTTTACCTGGCAGGTGGCCCTCTGCGGCCCAGGTAGGCTCGACTCCAAGTCTACTCCCGCTGCCAGGTGCACCCCATGGGTCTGGGTCTCCTGCACGACCAGATCGTGCACCGCGATGGGTGTCTGCGTGGGCCGGTGGATGATGTTGGCGGCAGCAGTGGCTGCGACAGCTGCTTCAGCGGCAAGCTCTTCCCCTTCTGTTCTGGATACCGCCAGGATGGCTGTACAGCGCTGCATGTCCTGGGCCCACCAGCTGCTCCCCTTCAGGCGCCGATGATACGTCACCACGTCTCCAGGGTTCAGGAGGGACTTTGCACCATCTCCGCACAGGCAGGGCTCCACCTCGTCCCGGGTGATGCGGACTCGCAGGGCCGCTCCAATTTCCTGGACGAAGCCTTTCCCCTCCTGGGGCTGATAGAAAATTACAACGCCCCCATTTCGGCAGGGAACCCTCCAGCAGCTCACCTTGCGCCTCCCGCTCCACTTCCCGTTGGAACTCTGCGATTAGATGGTTCCTATATTCCCCCCAAGGGAAGGACCCGAGGTCATGCCCCCCCGGTGCTTTGGGGCCAGGCGGAGGGGTCACTGGGGCACCAGTGGTCGCAGCGGCGGCCGGGTCTGGTGCGGAGGTGAGACGTCCTCCCTGAGGGTCGTGGCACTGAGTACCCTCGTTTTGGGTAACTCCTCCGGCGCCACTCCACTCTCCTGAGGGAGGCGTACGGACTGGGGACCGTTCGGGTACAGGATACCCCATCGATGGCTCCCATGGATCCAAATCCTCCAACGGGGGCATGTTGGGGTAATCCTCCGGTGACGGGGGTCGGTGTGGGGCCATTCTTTTCCACAGGCCTTCTCTGGTCTCCAGTCCCACCTCATCTGAGTCATAGTTTCGTTTCTTCGGTCTCCGCCCGCCATAGAAGATCAGGAGGCGGGTCTCAACTGCTGACGGACACGTCCTCAGAATACAGAAATATTTAGACTGGGCGGCCATCGTCTTTCGCTCTCTCCAGCTCATGTACGCCCACTCCACGCCCCTCTTCTTCTCCTGCGCTCCTTGCAAAGCTGTAATAGCGGCAATTTTGGTGGGCATTTTTGGTGGTAACAGCAATGCACAGTCCTTGCAATAAATCACGGTTTAGGCACAAGTCAATCACAGTTCCAAGGCACAAATGACCTGATCTTCAGGCTTAAGTAGATCCTGTTCGTGACGCCAAGTTGGAGCGCCCCCAGACGCAGGGCCGCGGGGTACTAGGTACCGGGCCTCTCAGTCTCAGTCTTGGGGTTGTCACAGTGGCCTGACCCGGTCCGTGACCCTGCTAAGGGGCGTCCAATTAAAGATGGTGGTGCGTGGTGCGAGGAAATAACGAGGACACAGGGTTGCAGTCTCTTTACCTCTTTACTGTAGGCTTCAGGATCCGCAATCCGGAGCACTGCTAACAGGGCTGGCTGAGACTGGCCGGTCCGAAGGCACCTCCAGAGTTCCCTTCACAGGTGGAAATCCGTGCCTCCCTACTAGCGCCTGTGTGTTGTAGTACTTCCCTGCTGAGCACCACGGGATAGTCCTCACAACTGTTGTGTCTTATTCTGATGTTCTTTCCCACAACTCGTATCTTTTCTGATGTTCTTCTCCGTCCCCCAGATGATATGGCTAGAACGCACCCGTATGACGGGTAGGCCTGGAGTTCTTCCGGGACCCTAGGGACGCCCCTCTCCCACAGTTGCCCCCTATGTCTGCTTAGGTGATTTAGGTGAGACAGCCAACCTATAATTAACTGTCCTGCCGCTGTTTGAAGTAATGCTTGGAGCCCAATACTTCCTCGGCGTTCCGGCCACCGGCGATGCGCCTCAGTAGGATGTTGCCTCGATCTTACGGCACGACTCCTACTGGTATTATCTCCTTTTTGCTGCGATCTCGTTTCTCACTGCTTCACAATAAGCCTCGCTTCTTGTCCTTTCTTAAGACACCGCCGCAAATCAGTGCAGGCCCGGTTCCGTAACGTTGTCTGTTCGCTAGGCCTCTGTCAGGATCCCACCCCTGACAGGGACCCCCCTGAATCTTTCCCCTGCAACACCCCCTGCCACAGGATGTTGCCTGGTTCCAACCCAGTCAGCTTCTCTCTCACTTTCTATCCAACCCCCAGTTTTACCAGATTGTGAGGAGTGGCCTAATGCTTAGTGCCCTTAGCTCCCCCTGGAGGCCAGACGGTGAAGTGTATTGGTGTCTGTGATACCTGGTCAGGTGAACTCCTTTGGTGCCATCAGACGTACCATCACTCCCCTTAGTGGCAGAGCGATGTTACTGCAATGACCAGGTCTCTGGCGCGCTGCACTGGCTAATCACACACACAACACTTTGTGAATCCAGGCCAGGAGGGGGAGCTCAAAACCCTGATTTAGGGCAGTTTCCCTGGATAAAGATCCTGGTTTGGAGGAAGAGCTAGTTTAGTCTGGATCAGACAGTCTGGAGAGCAGACAGGAAAAGAGAAGAGGAGAGAATAAGGCTCAAGGAGGTGACGATTAGGGTCCTAAGAGCCAAATCGCAGAAACCGGATACCGGGAGCCCAAGGCTAGAGTGGAACTGTAGGACACCTAGCAGAACCGGAGGGCACAGAAGTACACGTATACTGCCCAAATTAAGCCTGGGGTACAGCAGCACCCTGGAGCCTAGAGTCACTGTGCAGAGACCCCAGATGGAACGGCTCAAGCTGCCTACCATACAGATACCTGTCCCAGGACAGGAGAAGGAACCTGGACCTTGTTAGGACATTACAGACAGCAAGGGACTATAGCAAGCGCAAAAGTGGAAGGCTCCCAACCAGACTTGCCAAGGGGATTCCACTTGCTTCTGGGCTGCCTGGACTCCTAATGTACCTGTTGCTGGTACCCTGGACTGTGGCCTGCCAACTACAGTAAACCAGGTAAAGACTTTACAACTTGTGTCCTTTACTCATTGACCGGCAAACACCATCATTGCCATACACTCTAGGACCACTGGGGACCACGCTTCACCTGTGGGAAGCATCACCATCATTGCTGCAACAAAATTCCCCAGAAGACCCCTTTAAAGCAGCGTTGGTCCCCCTATTGACCGAACACCTCAGGTGGCGTCACGACAGACTTATTCACAATTCCCCTTTAAAGACCGTTCCCTTTTACAGTGAGTCCCAGGGCCACGGACCAGGTCACAGCCACTGTGACATCCCCTTTAATAGCAGACCAGACCCGGTTCTGAGTACCATGCCCTGGTGGGTGACTCAACAAGGTGCTGTAAAACTGTCATCAGAGTAAAAGAAGGTTACTTTAAGGAATTTAAGGTTCAACACATATTGTTTCACAAGTGTTTCTTTGCTCTTTATTTCCATATCTGTCCCTGCATCTTTTTTCGGCCTTCAGTCTGAATCTACAATACTAAAATGAACATGGATCCATAGCATCAACAAATGTGTCCAAACTTTTGACCAGCACTGTATGTTTATTGAAATCTATGGGTGGAACTGACAGAAGCAGACTAGTCACAGAACTACAGAAGTGCCTGTCACATATTTAGCACAGGCCAGGTTTTCCCACATCTGCTAGTATAATCTAAACACAATCACAAACAGGTGCATTAGCTTTCATTGAGTCCTAGCACTGAATGTTCCTGCCAGTCTTAATAACAATAGCAAAGAGGAAGCTGGCAAAGGCCTGACAGTAACTGCCAAGAAACCGAGCAGAAAGTGTGCGCTACAGATAAAGAACATCTTCAGGCTTAATCCTGTGATGTCACGATGTCACAAGTCTGTCTTTCTTACATTATGGAGGGAGTGTGCCCTTTAGCTGCAGAGTCATAAAAGTAACATCATTCATTGTCTCACTCTTATGTAGAGCAAATAAAAGTTTGGTAAAACCTGGACGCTCCCAGGCAGAATTTATCACAAAGCAGTGAATCGTCTCATTTTAAAGACATTTATGACATGGGAAAGATGGAAAGTTGTCCCCGAATTATTGACACTTTTATCCAGATATATATTATATTTTTATTTCATGTCTTTCAAAAGGCCATTGTCATAAATACAAAGTAATTTCAAATGTTTAGTCCTAAACGTCTAGGTCAATGGAAGGGAAAGAACGGTATGTTTTGTGAATGCACAAATTGACTTTTAATAATAGCTGATAATCTGATCATTTAGATCTACATAAAAATAGGCAACATTTTCACAATTAATAATTGAGCTGGTTGCTCCTGGAAAAAGACAGCGGTTTATCTCCAATGTACTGTCCGACATGTCAGACGTATCACCTGCATATACCATAACAAATAGGTTTTCTGGACCTATGAAAAATGCTCACTAGATGATGTTATCGTGGCTCAGGCGTACTTATTTTTAATTTTTATCTTTCCCAGCTTTATGTAGCACTATCATTTTATAATTTTGCACTATTGTGAGGTTGCACAGAAAGGAACATATTTGTCATGGTTCCACCCCTCAGTTATCTGGGATAAAGTTACTGACAGCTTGGCCATCCAATCTGTTTTGGGGTGTGCTGAAGTTTTCATTACTTTAATTGACAGCTTGGCCATCCAATCTGATACAGGGATGTGCTGAGCTGTCAGAGTGTTGATTCACAGCTTGACTATCCAATCTGAGACTGTGAGGCATCGGTTGTCTCCAAGTGTTCATCATTCCAGGTAATTGCCATGCTACTTAACTGAGCTGTGTCTCACAGAAATCTGCCAGATGTACATTCAGCTTGTGAGGTTTGTTCTCCTGTGCCTTGAGTTCTATATGCTTGATCTGTTGCCTGACCTTGGACTTTGTTGTTACCATTATCCTATTTAACCCCTTCAGCTCTGATCCGTTATCCTCCCGGTACTCTGACCTCAGAACGTTACCTGATAATGCTTTTGTCTCTTACTTCTGTTTATGACGTACCCTCCTGGCTTCTGACCTTGGACTCCTTGACCATTCTGACTCACAGCTTGGCTATGAGAAGTGACTAGCATCCCACAGAATGTAAGTCCGCAAGGACAGGGTCCTTTCCCCTCTGTACCAGTCTGTCATTGTAAATTTGTTTACTGTAAACTATATCTATAACTCTGTACGTAACCCTTTTCTCATGTACAGCACCATGGAATTAATGGTGGTATCTAAATAAATAATAATAATACTAATAATAATACTAATAATAATATTATTGTACTCTGGGTACTCTTCCTAAATGTGCAGTCTCCAATGTCTGAACAATTCAACATTTTTGGGGGTGAAAATTTGCCCTTGGTGGCATCCCTGAGGAGGTGAATCATGCAAAAAAAAATTCTTCTACTTCTTGTGGTGATGTAGTGGGAACACAAAGGATGTGCAACTCTGTTATTTATGTAGGCAGAAAAAGAGTGCAAATAAAAAAGAGAGTGTTTAGCAGCACCCTGTGATGTCAGCAAGGCACCTGAGAGGGCCTTTTGGTTAGAGGTAAAAGCATGCTACATCGAGAAGCAGAAAGAGAGACCATAAGCTACAAATAGCAGAGGACGGAGTCTAGAGCTCTGAGCGAGAATGTGCATCAGACTTCCATCCTGGGCATCGACCTTTAGGAGGAGAGAGGGAAAATGAAGTCTCCATGGTAGAGAGATAAGTGCCCCACACAGCTGGATAGCTGCCAACACAGGTAACCAAACTATACCTAATGTGAATACACTAGTGGGGTTTGTTATGTGTCAGAGGAATGGCCTTGGGAGAATTGGATTGAGAATTTAGGACCAGTTTAAGGACTCTATTGCAGATACTAGAGTCTGTAACAGAGGCCAGGGAGGTAGTCGTGGCTGAGGGTGGTAGTACTTGCACATTCTGGCCCTCCATCACATAAATACATTTTCCCTTCTGTTGTGTGGGATGGCTCAATTAATTTCACATTCAAGTTCTCTCAACTCTGTTGGGGGTTTCTTTTATCTAATATCGTGCAAAGACAGGCAGAGTCCAAGTTCATTTTCAAATGAACAGCTTTACTTATTTCTTGTCTCAGCTCGTCCAGGTCAATCACAGGCACAACCCAGGATCCTTCACAAAGCATAACCTTTCCTTTCCCTGTGCCGTCCCATACACCTCCAAGAATATCGAAGGGTTGTACCGTTATCTACCGTACCGCAGCACTCTGTCTGGCCAGCCTAACTATTTTCAGGAGTTCCCTGTCCGTTTCGGACATTTAAGTGTCTTCCCACGTAGTTTACTGCAACCATGTTGAAGCTGCCCTGTATTCCTTTGTCTCCCAAATGACCATTGCTCCTAGGCCCTGGATGAGCTGGGCTCCTTTACTTGAACGTTGCGTGGCACAACTGCCCTGTCCAGGCTCCCAGGCCCTAACAACTAAATGCAGGATGCTTGCTCTAACTTATTCCAGCTGGCCCCTCCAAATTAACTAGTTTCTATCTTAACCTATTGTGCCCCCTCTATTGGGCTAATCTAAGTACTACACTTTCACTATATCTGTACAGTACAGGAACAATGTACATTAACAGCATTATGATACAAGGCAATATATATATATATATATATATATATATATATATATATATATATATATAGTACAGACTAAAAGTTTGGACACACCTCATTTAAAGATATGAAAATTGTACATTCACACTGAAGGCATCAAAAGTATGAATTAACACATGTGAAATTATATACTTGACAAACAAGTGTGAAACAACTGAAATTATGTCTTATATTCTAGGTTCTTCAAAGTAGCCAACTTTTGCTTTGATGACTGCTTTGCACACTCTTGGCATTCTCTTGATGAGCTTCAAGAGGTAGTCACCGGGAATGGTCTTCCAACAATCTTGAAAGAGTTCCCAGAGATGCTTAGCACTTGTTAGCCCTTTTGCCTTCACTCAGGTCATCTGGCGTAGCACCCCATCACTCTCCTTCTTGGTCAAATAGCCCTCACACAGCCTGGAGGTGTGTTTGGGGTCATGGTCCTGTTGAAAAATAAATGATGGTCCAACTAAACGCAAACCGGATGGAATCGCATGCCGCTGCAAGATGCTGTGTTAGCCATGCTGGTTCAGTATGCCTTCAATTTTGAATAAATCCCCAAAAGTCTCACCAGGAAAGCACACCCACACCATCAGACCTCCTCCTCCATGCTTCACGGTGGGAACCAGGCATGTAGAGTCCATCCGTTCACCTTTTCTGTGTCGCACAAAGATTCATCAGACCAGAGCACAGATTTCCACTTGTCTAATGTCCATTCCTTGTGTTCTTTAGCCCAAACAAGTCTCTTCTGCTTGTTGCCTATTTTTAGCAGTGGTTTCCTAGCAGCTATTTTACCATGAAGGCCTGCTGCACAAAGACTCCTCTTAACAGTTGTTGTAGAGATGTGTCTGCTGCTAGAACTCTATGTGGCATTGACCTGGTCTCTAATCTGAGCTGCTGTTAACCTGCAATTTCTGAGGCTGGTGACTTGGATAAACTTATCCTCAGAAGCAGAGGATACTCTTGGTCTTCCTTTCCTGGGGCGGTCCTCATGTGAGCCAGTTTCTTTGTAGCGCTTGATGGTTTTTGCCACTGCACTTGGGGACACTTTCAAAGTTTTCCCAATTTTTCGGACTGACTGACCTTCATTTCTTAAAGTTATGATGGCCACTCGTTTTTCTACAAATAATAATAATAATAATAATAATAATACAAATACTATTCAATAGGACTATCAGCTGTGTATCCACCAGACTTCTGCACAACACAACTGATGGTCCCAACCCCATTTATAAGGCAAGAAATCCCACTTATTAAACCTGACAGGGCACACCTGTGAAGTGAAAACCATTCCCGGTGACTACCTCTTGAAACTCATCAAGAGAATGCCAAGAGTGTGCAAAGCAGTCATCAAAGCAAAAGGTGGCTACTTTGAAGAACCTAAAATATAAGACACTAGATGATGGCCCGATTCTAACGCATCGGGTATTCTAGAATATATATAGTAGTATATAGCACAACCCATGCAGTATATAACACAGCCCACGCAGTCCCCATAGAATGTAATGCAGCACAGCCCCATAGAATTTAATACAGCACAGCCCCATAGAAAGTAATGCAGCCAGCCCCCATAGAATGTAATGCAGCACAGCCCCATAGAAAGTAATGCAGCCAGCCCCCATAGAATGTAATGCAGCACAGCCCCATAGAATGTAATACGCCCCCCCCAATAGCCCCACAATCCAGTTATCACTCACTGATTTATATATAATAAAAAAAAACACTCTACTCACCTTTCCTCTTGCCCCGTGCTGCTCCTGACTCAGGTCTCAGGAGCTGCAGTCTGCCCGCCCGACACACAGCAGGTGCGTGATGATATGACGTCATCGCGCATCCACAGTGTCAGCGGCAGGCAGAGCGGGGAATGATGGGAGAGGGAGCGACAGTAGACGCTCTCTACTCCATCATTGCATTCAACTGTACCGGCGTCTAAGATGCCGATATGGTTGAATGCAGGGCGGGGAGTGTGCTGACAGCGGGGAAAATGTGCTGACAGCGGCACACTCGAGCGGTCCACTACTGCCACCGGCCTTTCTGGCATTTGCCAGAACTGCCCGATGGCCAGTCCGGCCCTGCAGCCAGCATGTATATTTATTCTGCTACTTACTAAATATTGCTGCCCAAACTAAGAAACATGGAGGGTGAGATATGAAAGAGGGAAGGCCACAGAGAAAGAAAAGTCATGTATGATGAACAGAACAATTGAGAATGGAAAAGGATTGTTCAAGTGATAAATTATACCGTAAGAAAAAAAATCCTTAAAAGGATTAATGGTGGTTTCTTCTAGAGGAAATTGACAGACAGGCTGGTCACATGCGCCGCCATCAGTAGCCATGTTTGATCAGTTTGTGAGGAAAGATGCATTATAGAGAGGAAGTGGCTGACCTCTTTAATAAATAATGCCCATACTCTCCAAGTCTAGCACTGATTCATGGTTCTGCACTCTTTTTGTATTGGATGCAGCTATGTGCCTTTTTTATTGGGTTTTGTCTGTGAATGGCCAATATTCCTATACCCAAACTCCTTCAATTGGTGTCCTAACCTCCCAGATGTTTACAGATGGGATGTTACACAATGGTAGATGTAGACATGGCTTTGTCCCAACTTTTTTGAGATGTGTTGCTACCATCAATTTCTAAATGTTGAAAATCAAATGGAAACATGTCTAATTTCACCTTCTGATCTGTGTTCTAATTGTGAATAAAGTATGGTGGCAAGAGATTTACAACTCATTGCATTCTTGTATTCTTTTCATTGTGCACTTTTCTTTGACTTGGCATTGTAGTTTTAGGGCTACTGCCTGCAACATATACTGCACAATTAAGATTGCAGACAGACGCAAGTCAGAATTGACATAAAGGAAAATAGAGAAATCATTGTATATATGGAGTAAGCTATGGTTGATGGTAATATGTTTTTGCAAAATATCTACCTTTTTTGTGTGGAATTCAAGAATCTGATGAATACTGTAATCAATGGGTTAAATAAAAAAATACCAAGTTGGTGTCAGAAAAAATATGACATCTATTCAGTGTTGCTGATAGAAAAGCTGCACTCTATGTGCTGCGGAGGCATTTTTATCCTGTCCTCTTTTGTGTAAGCATGAATGGAATAGTCAGGGATAAAACTATAGAAAAAGTCTTCGTTGTGCTGGGAGTCACGGTGAGTGCAAGCGGATCAGGTTCACATCCTGTCGGTCTGTGACTGAATGCTGTATCATTTCCTTTATCTGCAACTCTGAACTCCAGGTTTCAGCTTGCCGCTCAGCTGCACTTACCCGCTTATATTGAGAGCCATGTGCCATATTACTGCTGGAATTATGCAAGGAAGTGGAGGTCAAAACAATTTCCAATCTGTAACTGGATTAATGACTCTTAAAAAGTCAAATACTACTATATTGACAATGAAAAATCAGAAAAAGGAATTTTTAAAACAAATATATAGGGCCCAATTTATCAAGACCAGAGGGTTTTTTTACATCGTTTTGATAAGTAAATGTGCTGGAGACAGGCAGAAGGAGGCGTACATACATAAATCAGGAGCATCAGACCAGCGACGTGCACCTCTGCGTGCGCCTTGCCATAAATCCTACTCTAGTCCCTGTTGTAGTAATATTGTGGAGTAGTTAACACTGCTGTTCATCATGACGAGGTGAGGTCACCATGCCCCCATTCTGCCCCAGTTCTGCCCACTTTGTAAGAGCGTTGTGAAAGTGGTGTGAGAACACCCAAAGTCACAAAAAATTTTTGCGACCTCGAGTTTAGGCAACACTTTTAAAAGTTTGACTTTTGAAAGCTTTTTATGCCGGAATACTGGCTTAAAAGATTTGATGACTTGGGCCAATAATTAACCTTATCAGTTGTCAAAAAAATGCCATGGGGTTGTCCCCTACTTTAGAAGTTAAACTCAAAGGGGCCAATATGATGTAAATATCTGGGTTGGCCTCCACCGAGCTAGATCGTAATGACAGCCAATGGTAACAGTGGTCTCGCTGGCCGGCAAACCATCCCCAGTAGAATTAAAAGGGGAAAGTTGTGGAAGTGATGAACTATCAGCCTGTCTCAAAAGGCAATGTACAGAACTCAGGTGCAGTAGGAAAAAAAAATGCTTTTACTGAAGCAATTGATAATGATGATGATTACATATTTTAATAATCACAAAAAATTTGGCACTCGTTGTTTGAAAAAAGGTTGAGTATTCCTTTTATTGTGCATCCAGCTCAAAGATTAGCATTATTGAACGTTTTCGGTCCGTTATGGGACCTTCATCAGAATAATCTTTAACAAGAACTGGATTTGGAAGCGCACGATATATGGGCAAAAAGAAGCCTTCGTATTGGTGCAATCCGGGATGAGTATGCAGGAGGATCCTGGGTACTGTCACTGAGTAAAGGCGCATCAGAGGAAGCAAATAATTGCAAAATGAAGTGCTCTGTAGATCCAAGTCCGGGGTGCAGGGGTACCGTCTAGCACGAGGAACAATGATTACATCTCTCCACAGTTATTCAGTACACTGAGCCAACAGCCCTTCATGGTGTGATGAACCAGCTCTTTTCCAGCAATGTGTTGTAGCTCTCCTCACTCCTGCTGCATATAGCACTATACGTGCACTAGAACTCATCCTCTGAGCCTGGACCTTGGCATCCACAGCACCTCAGACTTAACAGGAAAGAACCTCAGCTCTCTTCCCACCACTGACAACTAAGGATCGTATCAAGACATCTTTCCTCTGACACCTAACTGACGACATCCGGCAGTTACATAGTTACATAGTTATTAAGGTTGAAGGAAGACTTTAACCCTTGTCAGGCTGCATAATTTTACAACCTTAACAGGCTGCATAGGTACAATTGTACCTTCACATATACCTCCACTGTGGGAAGACTTTACTTGGTTTCAGAAACTAAAGTTCATTCAGCTACAAATGTTATGCTGATATCTATTGTTCAGTGTTGTTACTGGTCACTTATGTTGCTGTCAATTAAGTTAATTCAAACTGGGAGTGGCTTCTACTTGTCTTCCTGCCTCCCTCCTCTCAGTAGCCATTTTGCTGTTCATCTCATTGCTGTGAGCACACATTTCTAGGCTTGTGAAGTCTTCAATTTCTTGGAAACGAAGGTAGGAAAGTCTCACAGCATCTAACAGCCAGTTATACCTTTATTCTCATTATGTGGGGACAGAACAGTCAAATTGTCTTTCAGCCTGGACTTGGCTTACATATATTTTGTATGAAACTTATCACTATAGGTATAATTTTTATACGAAAAATGGATAATAATTAGTATCTACATATTGTTTTACGATGTTTTATTTATATTCAGCACAAAATACGAAGCCAAAATTCATCTAGCAAGTCATCATGAGTGATAGTAATGCTGGATCTAGTTTCCGCCATAATCCAAGAAAACGTGTTTGCAGGTTAGTATAATTTTGTGAAAAGCCAATAATGTAGTATTTCGGAAAATTATTTATTTTACATTTTTTCATATTTACAGATTTACGTCTGACGAAATAATGCGAATGCTAGAAGAATCTGATTCTGAGCATGAGGAAGAACCATATGTTGCATCTGATGATGAAAACTATGTACCACAAGTGGATGTTACTGAAGAAGATTCAGACATTGAACAAGAAATGGTCATAGAGCATGAAAATGAATACGAATCAGACGAAAGTGTTGAGGATGATTCTGTGCCTCAAAGTGCAGGCGACATTTGGACTGCTAAGGATGAAACTCAATGGTGCAGTAATCCACTGCCAAATGCACAAACAAAATCTCGTAATGTCCTACGACAAAGAGGTGGCCCTGCAGCAATCAGCAACCTATATACAGCAAAAGAGCTATTCAAGTCCATCATGACTCCCGAGATGTGTGACATCATATTACGGGAAACGAATCGAAAGGCCAAGAGAGTTTGTGATGCTTACAACAACGAACTGGTACAACGTTTTCCTGATTCTTCCAAACGGCCACCACAAAAAACATTCAAGCAATTTACTGAAACTGAACTTCATGCATTTTTGGGCATACTGATTGCTGCTGGTGTGCACAGAGCCAACAAAGAGAATCTGGAGGAAATGTGGAATGTTGCTGCTCTGCCTCTTATACGTGCAGCCATGTCTCGTGACCGCTTCAAGATGATACTCAGATTTATCAGGTTTGACAACGAAAATACACGTGCAGAACGTGTGCAAACAGATAAAGCTGCACCAATACGGGACATCTGGACAATGCTGAACAGTAATCTGGAGAGAGCCTACAAGCCATATCATTGTATCACCGTCGACGAGCAATTATTTCCATTTAGAGGTCATACTAAATTTACCCAGTATATACCTTCAAAACCAGCTAAATATGGCATAAAGATTTTCTGGGCTTGTGACTCATCAAATGCCTACCCTTTACAAGGTCAGCTCTACACTGGGAAACCAACTGATGGTCCTCGACAAGTAAACATTGGAGAACGAACAGTATTGGACCGAGTGAGCTCGTATAAAGGCTCTGGAAGAAATGTCACCACCGATAACTTCTTTACAACCATGGAACTAGCTAAGGTATTGAACTCCTGGAACATGACACTAGTTGGTACAGTGAGAAAAAACAAAAGGTTCCTACCTAACAACATGCAGCCTGCCAAAGAAAGGCCTGTAAACTCGACAAATTTTGCCTACAATCATGATGCAACAGTCTGTTCATATGTACCAAAGAAGAACAAATCAGTCGTGCTTCTATCATCTATGCACATGACGGGAGAAGTTGAAGAGACACTAGCAGCCAAGCCAGAGATAATAAAATACTACAACATAACAAAAGGTGGCGTTGATGTTATGGATAAAATGTTGGGAGAGTACACTGTGAAACGACGAACATCACGTTGGACTTTGGCATTTTTCTACAATATGATTGATGTCAGTGGGTTAGCATCCTACATCATCTACAGAGAACACAATCCAAGCTTCAGGGCAAAGGATCAACGAAGAAAGTTCCTGAAAGATCTCGCAAATCAGCTGTGTATGATTGCAATTGAAGATCGTAGTACAAACAAAATGATAATGAGAAACCATTTTCTTCGAGGTGCAGTAGAAATGGTGCTTGGACGATGCATTGTGGTAGCATCGCAGCCAGCAGCTGGCCCCAACATACCTCATGGTAGTCGTGGACCCTCCCCTGTTGTTGGTAGTTGCTATGTCTGCAGAGACCTGAGGCGAAAACAACGCAAGACTAGAAAGTCTTGTGTGGTTTGTGTGAAACCCATTTGCGATGAACACTCTGTAGCAAAGCCAACATGCATTACTTGCAAAGAAAATCAATAAAAAAAAGTTTCTTACATTTTCTTTTATAATGTAAATGAACAGTTTTTTACTTGTTTATAATAGTTAAATAGCATTATCATTAAAAAAAAATTTATGCTTTTTCCCTTGCATTATCTTCATTCAAAATATATGAGGTACATTTGTACCTATGCAGCTTGTTATGGATGCAAAAAGATCTCGACCCCTTATCTCGGAAGCGGGTGGAGATATTTTATTGAAATTTGGCCAATATATTCTGGACCAAAAATGTAGAGATGTCACGAAATTTCAGCCCTCTATGTCTTTTCAAAAAAAAGTTATTGCAATTTTAAAACGGAATAGTTACAATTGTACCTATTCAGCCGGATAAGGGTTAAGTCCATCTAGTTCAACCCATAGCCTAACCTAACATGCCCTAACATGTTGATCCAGGGGAAGGCAAAAAAAAACCCATGTGGTAAGAGTAAGCTCCACCATGGGGAAAAAAATTCCTTCCCGACCCCACATACGGCAATCAGACTAGTTCCCTGGATCAACGCCTTATCAAGGAATCTAGTGTATATACCCTGTAACATTATACTTTTCCAGAAAGGTATCCAGTCCCCTCTTAAATTTAAGTAATGAATCACTCATTACAACATCATACGGCAGAGAGTTCCATAATCTCACTGCTCTTACAGTAAAGAATCCGCGTCTGTTATTATGCTTAAACCTTTTTTCCTCCAGACGTAGAGGATGCCCCCTTGTCCCTGTCACCGGTCTATGATTAAAAAGATCATCAGAAAGGTCATTGTACTGTCCCCTCATATATTTATACATGAACATAAGATCACCCCTTAGCCTTCTTTTTTCCAAACTAAATAGCCCCAAGTGTAATAATAACCTATCTTGGTATGGCAGACCCCCAAGTCCTCTAATAACCTTGGTCGCTCTTCTCTGCACCCGCTCCAGTTCAGCTATGTCTTTCTTATACACCGGAGACCAGAACTGTGCACAGTATTCTAAGTGTGGTCGCACTAGTGACTTGTATGGAGGTAAAATTATGTTCTCCTCATGAGCATCTATGCCTCTTTTAATGCATCCCATTATTTTATTTGCCTTTGTAGCAGCTGCCTGACACTGGCCACTGAATATGAGTTTGTCATCCACCCATACACCCAGGTCTTTTTCATTGACGGTTTTGCCCAGAGTTTTAGAATTAAGCACATAGTTATACATCTTATTACTTCTACCCAAGTGCATGACCTTACATTTATCCCCATTAAAGCTCATTTGCCATTTATCAGCCCAAGCTTCTAGTTTACATAAATCATCCTGTAATATAAAATTATCCTCCTCTGTATTGATTACCCTGCAGAGTTTAGTGTAATCTGCAAATATTGAAATTCTGCTCTGAATGCCCCCTACAAGGTCTTTAATAAATATGTTAAAAAGAAGAGGGCCCAATACTGACCCCTGTGGTACCCCACTACTAACCGCGACCCAGTCCGAGTGTGCTCCATTAATAACCACCCTTTGTTTCCTATCCCTGAGCCAGCTCTCAACCCACTTGCACATATTTTCCCCTATCCCCATTATTCTCATTTTATGTATCAACCTTTTATGTGGCACCATATCAAAAACTTTTGAAAAGTCCATATACACTACATCTACTGGGTTCCCTTGGTCCAGTCCGGAACTTACCTCTTCATAGAAGCTGATCAAATTAGTCTGACATGAACGTTCCCTAGTAAACCCGTGCTGATACTGGGTCATGAGGTTATTCCTCTTCAGATACTCCAGTATAGCATCCCTTAGAATGCCCTCCAGGATTTTACCCACAGTAGAGGTTAAGCTTACTGGCCTATAATTTCCGAGTTCAGTTGGGCACTTGAACCATGCTGGACACTAAGTCCCATGCGGCTGCACACATTGCACTGGAGTCCCAAAAAGGACCACAGCAAAGGCAATGGCTAGCCTCCTTGATCTCCAGCACCACTCAATCTAAGGTGTGCAGGGTTGCTTCTCCTGGACTCGGTAGCTCTCCTGCAGGGACTGCTGACCACCAGACTTCGCAATAGCCCTTACACTAATTACATGTGTGTGTAAAATGGCTGATAAGTTGGGATCTCACGCAATCAGAGTTCAAGACATTTCTTAAGTTATATGTTCATCTACCAGTGCTATTGGACTCTTTATAATTCACTTTTATTATTTTTATGCAGAAGAGCTGTAGCCTACTTGTAAAATCCAAAATTGAATCTTACATTGCAAGTAAAGGTTTTAAAGTATTTTCTGCCCAAATAATTCTGTTGTGGACTTTACAGTACAACACATTCCTTCCAAGAGAATCCGTTAATGTTCATAGGCAGAACTTTCCCATTTATGATTGTGGTCTACCGGAAGGTCCTCGAGCAACACTATAAGCCATAAAAAGCCTTCTCATTGTCCCACCATGCTGGGACAGGAACCAATGAAGCTTGTAAATAACCAGTGCCAAGACCAAGAAAGCAATTATAAACCTGAAATTCATGGTGAGCAAAGCCCCAAAACACGGTGGTGAGAAGTGTAGAATTAGTCCAGTTCATTAAAATCATTAATAGTCATGAAATGAAAAAACCACTAGAGTCCAAAAGGCTTAATGCCCTATCCATATTAATTAGATGGAGGAAAATCTGAAGTGAAAAGCAACACATGGTCTGCAGAATTAGCAACTGCTCTCTGCAGACTACACAGATCTCTATTAAAATTCAGTTTAATTAAAATTGATCACGTTAAGAAACTGATGTGGTTAATTAACTGAATTCCTGGACCTCTTTTCATATATTTCACAGGTGCCTTGTACGCCGATGTCCTTTGTGACAGTTAATACCGCACCACTCAAAACAAATTTCACAGCTTTAACTCCTTCCCGTTCAGACTTAGCATGGACATGGAAATAACAACTAGATGGAATAACGGGATAGATTTACTTAACCTGTCTAAATTTTAGGCAGCATAAACTGAGATGAGAAAGAACTGGAACACCTTGAGGAAACCATAAAAAAAATAAGGAGAACCTACAAAACTCCTTGCAGATGTTGCTTCTGATGATATCTTAAAGCAAAAAACAGTGGCAACCACTGAGCCACCATGCTGGCCATTCATATTTATCTGTTCCCAGCTTTTCAAAAATGATGACTGAACCTAAACTGGGGTAAAGAAGGTATATAGAAGAAGAACATTCTGAACATGATGTTTGAGCTGCCACATACTGTATCTACTCATGTGTGGGGGTCATGTCAATCAATGAAGGCATGAATTTGTTTTAGAGCTGTTCTTGTCCCCTCTAGTGTATCTGTCAACAAAAGATTCTTTGTACATGAATGTCAGTGTCTAGTGATTAATATTCTAAAATCCATTTAAACCCAGTAAAAGGTAACTTTCATTTTTGCATTCATTCTTTGAAGCCAAGTGATTCACTAAACAGGCATGAATTGATTTAATTTGTAACTGAAATTTCATGGATAGTTAATGCGTGGTGCCACAGACATCCCCTGTGCTTTTCTGCGACAGATCGGTAATTGCACGCGTATTTCATAGATCAGTCTTTATGACCAGAAATCTACTGCTATATGCAGAGGAGGTGACTTTTATGTATTACCGATATTATGGACTATTCATGAATTACCAAGCGAAGTGTGCACAGTTTTTATGCAAAAATAATTCCAGAACTTGGACTTTAGTAGAATACTTTCTGTATGTTACAGAGATGTGACATGATGTTCCCAGTTTGCCAAAGCAAAACTTAACCAGGCTACTTACTTTCCATATGTCTTCTTATAGCGTTTTCTGGTATGATGGACAGGCTTTTTTATCAGAGCCTAGTTGGATTAGCCTGGTATATCACTGATTTTCCACTGCATAAACTTGCCAAAAAATCTTAGAGAATTCTTACAAAAGCAACAGAATATGCATTTACATTTGTTTGTATATTTATTACCTCCCCAACCTATTGCTGTTGACCTCCTGTACAGTTCTGGCTCCATCTTGATTTTGGATGGCACAGCTCTGGTTAAGGAATGTGCCACTGACTGTGGTGCCCCCTCCCCTCTCTTCATATTCCATCCATTGGTTCCCCCTCTCTCCCTCCCCTTCATTAAGGAGTGCTTTAGCATGGTCAATTAAAGGTTGGCCAATGGTAGCCCGTCGGGCTATGTCATCCTCCCACCCCTCCTTCACCTGGTATATAATAGAGGCATCTGCCTGGCTCCTCCTCTTCCCTCTTTTGGGACCAGCAGGTGCTCGTCCCGCCCTCCCTCCCCTTTGTTCATGGTTAATCTCATTCTTGTGTCATTCCAGAATAAAAGTCACAGTGGCTGTTTTCATTGAAGTAAGTACCGAAATGTTGTGGCTAAGTAGGCTGACATGCCTGTAGATGTTGCAGGGCATTTGGCTACTGGTCTTTTGTGAAGTTTAAAGTGCTTCCTTTTGTTATTGTTCCATATATTTCTATATAAAATAAATAAAGCTGTGACTGACCTCACCAATCAATTCCTTGTGTTTGCCTAGTTATTTAATGGGTTTTCAGTGGGGGGAGGGAGAGAGGGTTTAGTTGAGGGATGTTTCCTGGGGGTCGCCACAGTCTGACATGTCCAGTCTACTGGATGCAATGGAAGGATGTGTGACACCCCAGGAGTTCAGGTACCACAGTGGTATTGCCTTCCTCTTGGGGAAGGGTAATGCCATGCCTGGAGACAGGAGGAATCCCTTTGGCAGGTAACCTTACATGCAACACATTTTGACTCCAGGCCTTAAGGGGGACCTCTACACCCGACTTGAGGGGAGCTGCTCTCGCTGGTCAGGAGGAGGAGTCAGTTGCTAGGCAGTGAGAGTTGACAGTTGGTAGCAGACAGTGAAGGAGCACAAAAGGACTTAGGAGCTAGAGAAAGACTGACTGGGCCTCTCGAAGCTGAGCGCAGAAACCGGGCAATGGGAGCCCGAGGTCGTGAGGAACTACAGGTCCCACGGCAGATCTGGAGGGCAGGAAACTAAAAGGGACTTGCCCACATAATACCTGAGGTACAGCAGCAATCAGAGTCCGGAGTCACCGTGGACAGAGACTCCAAATAAACGGCTCAAGTTGCCTACCATGCAGGTACTGTCCCTAGACAGGGAAAGAAAGAGAATCTTGTTTGACAATTACAGGTAGCAAGTGACCATAGACCAGCGCATAGTGGAAGGCTCCCAAACTGACTTGTCAAAGGGATTTCCACTTGTCTTCAGGCTGCCTGTACTCCATCTATACCTGTTGC
Organism: Ranitomeya variabilis; assembly: GCF_051348905.1. Classification (NCBI taxonomy): domain Eukaryota; kingdom Metazoa; phylum Chordata; class Amphibia; order Anura; family Dendrobatidae; genus Ranitomeya; species Ranitomeya variabilis. Next base: position 520,867,307 of record NC_135233.1, read on the forward strand.
CGGTACCCTTGATTGAGGCTGCTTAACACCAGTAAACCAGGTAAAGACTGCAACCCTATGTCCTCTAATTATTTGCGGCATTCACCATCCCTGCCAAATACACTGGTAGCCCTGCGGACACCGCTTCACCTGTGGGAAGCGACACCATCTTTGCTGCAGCACCATCGCCTCCAGAGGACGCCTTTAAGCAGCATCAGTCACCTCTGACCGAGAACCTCAGGTAGCGTCAAGAAACTTTCCTTATTTCCACAACCCCTTTAAAGACCGTCCCTTTTACTTGGGCACCTAGGGCCACGGACCGGGTCGCTGCCACCCCTTTAATTGTGACCGGACCCGGTACCGAGTACCCCACGGCCCTGATGGGCAACTCAGATACACCCTCAAATTATGGTTTCTTCACATTTCTACCTTTGTTTCTGACTTATTTCTGATTGCTTAGGTTTCTTCCTGGCTGTTGACTCTGTTGATCAAACACACAGCAGTTCACTTTCCGATTGGATGAGTGGATTGCTTCACACAACCCAAATCCACAGTCCAGGTCAGTGGTTTCTGGTGGTGGACATTAGCTGTGTAAATTTCCTGAACTGTTGGGTTTCCCTGAACGGCGTTTCATTCACCAGCCTGGTGTGACATCATCACCTTATGGACTGGGATCCCAGAGGCTAAGGAAATGTGCGCAGCTTCTGTCCACAGCTAGAGAGCACTGACCTGAACCATGGACCTGGGTTGTGTGCAGCGATCTGCTCATCTCTGCTTGCCACCATGTCTAATCAAATATTGAGGCAAACGCAGAAATTATAGTGCTCAAAACTAAACTCATAATGTATTCCACCTACCACTAAAAGCCCTGACAAATGAACGTTACAAAAATATAATTTTGCAACATATTTTTAGAGTACCTGGAGCTCCATATTCTACATACAGAACACCATATCTCTTGGTACAGACATATATTTAAAAGGAATCAGTTCCCAGGGTTTTGCTACTCTATCTGAGAGCAGCATAATGTAGGGACCAAGACCCTGATTTCAACAATTTGTCACTTACTGGGCTGCTTGCTGTAGTTTTGAAAAAATCATAGTTTTTTTATTTTGCAGATCTACCAGCTGTCCATATCACTGAGTATCAGCTTGTTGTGTACAATGTGGATAGGCAGAAAGCTGCCCATCAGTTGTGGGGGTAGGGATATACAGAGATCATTACCCCTTTCTGACATTGGACAAAATAATCCATCCATGTGACCTGGGTCTATTTGACCACAGATGGATTATTATGTCCGTGTTCTCGTCTGTTCATACGGGTGGTGTGCAGGTGATCGCTGCTGGGTGTCAGCTGATTCTGACAGCTGACACTCGCCACTAAGTGCCAGGAGTGGTCATGCACCGCTCCCTGCACTTTAACCCTTGATAGTTGCCATGTTCACGCAATGTTGTCAAGATGACACCTGTTTCACCAGAGCTAGGAATCTTGCTGGTCATGCACAGAGCATGATCAGCAACTATCCTTGTCAGTGCAGAGCTAACAGTTTGTACAACATGGGGATGCTGCTGCATCCCCATGCTGTAAAAGCAATCAGCCTGCAAAAAATGATAGTCCCATGTGAGTCAAAGTAAAAAGTAAAAAAAAGTATTTTTTTAAAGCAATTGTAAAAATATAAAAAATTAAAACAATAATAAAAAATCAAAAGATATTGTATCCATAAATAAATATTTGTATGAAAAAAACAATAAAAAACACATATTTAGTATTGCCGCGTACGCAACGACCCAACCCATAAAACTGTAGAACTAGTTAACCCCTTTAGTGAACGTCGTAAAGAAATAAATAAAAAACAAGGCAAAAAAACCCAATTCTTTATCATCATACATCCAAACAAAAACAAACACAAACACAATCAAAAAGATAGATATAAACAAACATGATACTGCTGAAAATGTAATCTTGTCCCACAAGAAGCAAGCCACCATATAGCTCCATCAGCGGAAAAATAAAAAAGTTATAGCTATGCAAAAATAAATATTTTTCTATAAAATAGTTGCTATTGTGTTACATTGCCAAAACATAAAAAAACTACAGTATTTTCCAGCGTATAAGACGACTTTTAACCCCTGAAAATCTTCTCAAAATCGGGGATCATCTTATACGCCGGGTACGGCATGTGCAGAGCTCTGAAGTCACCACATATGGTGCAGGGAGCAGTCCCGGATGGTTCCCAGGGTCTGGATGAGAGGAGACTCTCCTTCAGGCCCTGGGATCCATATTTGTGTAAAAAAAAGAAAAATAAAAAATATGGATATACTTACCTTCTGATGGCCCCCGCAATGCATCCCTGGGAATGGAAGCCGCCGCATGCACCGCTGAGAACCGGGAGAATTCCGAGGGCCGTCTGAAGGTAAGTATATCTATATTTTTTATTTTTATTCTTTTTTTTACATGAATATGGATCCCAGGTCCTCTTTTCCTCTAGACCCTGGAACCATCCGGGACCACTCCCTGTGGAGCGGCCCCCAGACGCAGGACGACGGGGTACTCGAATCTGGGTCTCACGGTTCTGAGGATGTCATAGTGGCCCGACCCAGTCCGTGGTCCTGCTAAGGGGCGCCCAATAAAAGATGTAGGTGACGGTGTGGATCGCAGTAAATAACAAGGACACAGGGTTGCAGTCTCTTTACCTCTTTACTGAAGGCTTCGGCATCCGCAATCCAGAGCACTGCTAACAGGGCTGGCTGAGACCGGCCGGTCCAAAGGCACATCTAGAGTTCCCTTTACAGGTGGAAATCAGTGTCCTTCCTACCAGCGCCAGCACCACGGGATAGTCCTCACAACTGTCGTGTATGTTTCTTTTCTTTCTCTCCGTCCCCCAGATGATATGGATAGGACGCACCCGTATGACGGGGTAGGCCTGGAGTTATTTTATAGGGACCCTAGAGACGCCCCTCTCCCACAATTGCCTCCGTTGTCTTCGTTAGGTGTAAAGGTGAGACAGCCAACCTAAAGTTAACTGCCCGGCCGTAGTTCAAACTAATGCATAGTCTCTTACTTCCTCGGCGTTCTGGCTGCCGGCTATGCGCCTCAGAAGGAGGTTGCTGATCTTGAGGCACGACTCCTTCTGGTTCTACCTCCCTTGTGCTGTGATCCCGTTTCTCACTTCTCCACAATATGCTTCGCTTCGTGTCCTTTCTTAGGAGTCTGCCGCTATAAGGCACAGGCACGGCTCCGTAACGATCTGTCCTTTTCTAGGCCTCTGTCAGGATCCCACCACAGACAGGTCCTCTCTCAAGCTCTCCCCAGCTACTTTCTTCCTGACTTCCTATCCAACCCCCAGTTTTACCCATGTGTGAGGAGTGGCCTAGTGGATAGGACCTTTTGCTCCCCCTGGCAGCCGGAGTGTGAAGTGCCATATGTGTCTGTGATACCTGCAAGGTGAACTCTTTTAGTGCAATCAGACGTACCATCACTCCCCTTAGTGGCGGAGCGACAGTACTGCAACGACCAGGACTCTGGGGCGCTGCACTCCCCCCCCGGTTAAATCCAGTACTCCCGGACTGGGAAAAGAAGAACAACAATACATGTTAGCAACAGACATACAAAATTTTGAAATGCTATGAACAAGTAAATGCTATGAACAAGTAAATATAACAGGGCTTCCCTTTATGGGAGGTGAGGACACTTGAACATTGCAAAAGTTTGGTCATGCACAGTTCATGACTCCCAGTTCAGTGGGTGCAACCTTGAAACAGCAGGGACCCTGGGTAAACAAAGGGGTCCCTGTGAAAGTTTGGAGCAATTCACTGTCCATTACTCCATTGTCCATTTTTAAACTTGTAACAAAGATATTTACACAAACATTTTCAACCAAATAGTAACCATCGTTAATATCTCCAAGTTTTGTAGCGAAGTGGAGTTTGATTCTTGGTGCTACATGTAGACCTCCGCAGTGCAGGGGTTGCTATTGGCCTAACAGGGCCCGCTATGCTTGCTATCGCTGGCCTAGTGCACTGTCTTCTAGCTACACTTCTAGTGAGTCTGGGTAGCACTGGCATGCTGGAGCTCTCAGGGCTGCTGCTACTAATGGTGGGTATGGCAGAGTCGCTGATAGCAGAGGGAGGACTTGCCGGTTCCACTGTTGGCATGGCATCCTCTGGTGGGGTCTGCTGTGATTGCGAGTCCGGATGATCTGGCACCACATTTAGTTCTGGCGGTTTCAGTTGACGAAACGTTAAGACAGGTACCACGATGGCCTGATTTATTTGAGTCCAAGACTGGGGAAAATCGCCAAGAACAGTGTGTATCATCTTCTCCTCTTCTACAGGTGGAGAGGTTCCTGGATCTGTTTCCCTCTCTATCAACTTATCAGGGCATATTTTAAGGTGGTCTCTGGATATTGCCGTTGAGGTTTCCCCTCCATCTTTGCTGATGAGACAGACCTTCGTGTTGTTGAAATCGAATGGCAGACGGTTCCGCTTCCCACTGGTCGTCAAGCTTGTGTAGCCTCCTCTTCCATTTGAGTACTTGATCACCGGGTGACAAGGGAATCGCAGGAGCATGCTGGTTGTAGTCCCTTTCTTGTTTTTGTCTGGCTTGGGCGAGGCCTCTTTCCACTCATTCCTGTACTTTGCGGTACCTTTGCTGCCTTTCTGTATCCCAATCTGCATCTGGCGAGGTATCTTCGGGGGGTTAGGACCCCCATGTCCAGATCAACAGGCAACTTGCTAGATCTTCCTCGCATCAGGTACGCTGGAGTGCAGTTGGTGGAATTCACTGGGATGTGGTTGTACATGTCAAACAAGTCGGGCAACTTTGTTGGCCACAAGTTCCGTTCCTCCACAGGTAAGGTCTTCAGCAAGTCGATTACCACTTGGTTCATCTTCTCACACATCCCGTTGGTTTGTGGATGATACGGTGTGGTTCTGATCTACTTACACCCGTACAGATTGCAGAACTCCTGGAACACCTGCGCTTCAAATGCTGGCCCCTGATTGGTCAGTACCTTTTCCGGGTACCCATGGGGTCTACAGAAGTACTGCTGGAAGGTTTTGGCGGCCGTCCTGGCCGTTAGATCTTTGACGGGCATGACTACCAGGAATCTAGAGTAGTGATCCACGATGGTGAGGGCGTAGATATAGCCTGACCGGCTAGGTGTTAGCTTCACATGATCTAGCGCGACCAGTTCGAGCGGCTGTTTGGTGATGATGGGCTGCAAGGGAGCCCTTTGGCTGTCACGGTCCTTCCTTTGTAGGCTACATGGGCCACACTCTCGACACCACTTCTCGATGGCTTTCTTCATGCTAATCCAGTAGAACCTCCCACGGAGTAGCCTCTCCAGCTTCCTCCATCTGAAGTGTCCTGCCCCATCGTGGTACACTCCCAGAACCATTGGCACATCTTGTCTTGGGACCACTATCTGCCATACCAATTCATGAGTGCGTGGGTCGATGCTTCTCCGGCACAGCTTACCATCGTGAATAAACAGTTTGCCTCTCCCCCTCCACAGCTGTTGTGTCTCTTGTGGGTCATCCAGGCCGGGATGCAAACCTGCCTGCGTCAGAAGCTCTTTCACCCGACGGACCGCGGGGTCACCATCCTGGGTCTCTGCCCACCCGTGATGGGGCAGGGGGTTCAGCGTGGCGCCCTGCTTATTCCTGCGCCTGTTCTTCACCTGATGGGAACACAGGGTGGCCTTGGGGCGATGGAAAGCGGGCAGCTCTACCTCTTCATGTGCCTCAGGGTCTTCTCCCGTTTCTGGCAAGTTGGGCTTCCGGGACAATGCATCGGCATTCGCGTTCTTGTGCCCTGCCCGGTACTTGATGGTGAAGTCGTAATTGGACAACGGGGACATCCACCGCTGCTCCAAGGCACCGAGCTTTGACGTGTCCAGATGCGTTAGTGGATTGTTATCCATGAAGACTGTGAATTTTGCTGAGGCCAGGCAGTGTTTGAACCTCTCCGTCACTGCCCAAACGATGGCGAGGAATTCCAGTCTAAAGGAACTGTAGTTGTCCGGTTTCCTTTCAGTGGGATGAAGTTTTCTGCTGGCGTAAGCGATTACCCTCTCCTTGCCTTTCTGGATCTGGAACAACACGGCTCCCAGTCCCACGTTGCTGGCATCCGTATACAGGACAAACGGTTGATGATATTCAGGGTAGGCCAGTACCTCTTCTCCCATCTGCGCCAACTTTAAGCAAGTGAACGATTCTTCCAGTCCCTCGTTCCAATCAAATGGGGTATTTTTATCCTTGGTCTTCCTGGATTGGCCCACCAACAGGTCTTGCAATGGCGCGGCCTTCTTGGTGAAGTCCTTGATAAACCTCCTGTAATAGCCTACCAACCCGAGGAACTGCCGGACTTCATGGAGGTTGCCGGGCTTTGGCCAGTCCTTGATCACCGTGACTTTGTCGGGGTCTGGGGCCACCCCGTCAGCACTCACTACATGGCCCAGGTACTGCACCTTGGGTTTTAGCAGATGGCATTTGGATGGTTTTACCTTTAGACCAAAGTTGGACAGGGCTTCGAACACCTCAGCCAGGTGCTTCAGATGGTCCTCATAAGTCTTGGAGAAGACGTTGACGTCGTCCAGGTATAGCAACACGGTTTCAAAGTTCTTGTGCCCTAGACAGCACTCCATCATCCTCTGGAACGTTCCCGGGGCATTGCACAATCCGAAGGGCATGTAGTTGAATTCGCAGAGACCCATCGGCGTCGTGAAGGCCGTCTTCTCCTTGTCCGCCTCTGCCACGGGAACCTGCCAGTACCCACTGGTGAGAACCAAGGTAGAGAAGTAGTTAGCAGATTTTAAAGCAGCCAGCCTCTATCCTGGGCAGTGGGTATGCATCCTTATGTGTAATGCGATTTAACTGCCTATAATCAACACACATCCTCATTGTGCCATCTTTCTTCTTAACAAGGACTAATGGAGCTGCCCAGGGGCTACAACTGTCTCTCACTACCCCAGCCTCCTTCATCTCTCGCAACATGTCTTTGGCACACTGATATTGAGCTGGGGGTACAGGACGGTATCTCTCTTTTATGGGTCGATGGTCTCCTGTGGGGATATGGTGTTGAATCCCTTTTACCTGCCCAAAGTCTAGGGGGTGTTTGCTAAGTACCCGCTCGCACTCATGAACCACCCTGTAGGCCCCCTGTTTCTGGTGAGATGGGGTAGAGTCAGTGCCCACGTGCAATTCCCAACACCAATCTTTCAGTTGCCCTGCAGAACCGTTGTTCTCCGCCGGATTGGACGGGACCAAGGGTCCGGGTGCCTGTATCACACTATTATTAACAGTAAACAGTTTGGCAAGTGTGGCATATTTGGTTAGATGGACTTCCTCCTCCCCACAGTTAAGAACACGTACTGGCACCCTCCCCTTGCGGACGTCAACCACCCCTCTGGCTGTCAGGAGGGTAGGCCTATTATCTGAATATACGGGTTCTACCAGGGCCTGATAGTCTTTACCCCTGAGGCCTATGGCTGCCCGACACCTTATTAACATTTCACTCCTGGGGGGTATCGCAATGGGGTTTGAATCACTCACTGTGACACGACCAATTTCACCACCAGTCAGCTCCACCTGCTGTCTCTGCATCAGAGCCCTGATTTCTTTTTTCAGGGCGCGTTGTTCACTGTAGCCAGCTGTTTCTGCTACCTGCTGTAACAAAACAATAACTTCTGCAAGACAGTTTTCTATGACATTAGTACCAATGGTCATCATGGGATTACATTCGCGGCGGTCAATATCAACAATTACAATCCCTTGGGCCTCCAATTCTACCCATCCCACATTGATGGTGACCTCTTTATACCCCACTTGTGGCAATGGCTGACCATTACTGGCTATTATGGTGAAATCATCATCGGGGCCACGGGTAATGTCGGTGTCCTTCCAATAACGTTTATAAAGGATGTAAGGCATAGTCGTCACCTGGGAACCGGTGTCCAGCAAAGCGTTCATGGGGACACCGTCGATCACGATGGGGAGAACTGGTCGCCCCCCGACGTATTTGGCTCTCCAGTTTTGCGGGCCTGATCATCCTACTCCTGGGGGTTGGCCCTCTGCCCCAGGGGTTGCTCGTTTAAATGACAGTACCTTGCAAGATGGCCCACCTGGTGGCAGCGGCGGCAGATAGGTCATCCATCCCCATGAAAGCGATCATCGTCCCTGCCTCTGGTCGGCGGAGTCCTCCTCTGTTGCTGCCAGGGGACATCTTCCGGTCTGGAACCCAGCTGGATCTTCTCCTTGGGGGCCTCCTGTAGAGACTGTATGGTCCGGGCTAGGGCAGCAACGCTCTTGGTCAGCTCCTGCATCTGGAGGCGTAGTCCTGCAGGGGAGTCGTCTTCCAGGATCTGGGCATCGGCCTCTGCGGAAATTGGCGTATCCGCCACCACGTCCTGATGGTACGTGAGGGCTTGACGTCTGGGAAGTATGGCACGGCTGGGCTGTCGCTCCGGTAGCGCCTTGATGGCTTTATCTTTGAATTGTGCAAAAGTCAGGTCTGGATTCTGCATGGCCAGGATGTGTAATTGGGCCCTTTGATGACTGCACAGGAGCTCCTTGATGAACCGCTCTTTCAGGAGTTTATCTTCATCTTGCATGCTGTTTGGGTCACTCTGCTTGATGGCCCGCAGTGCCTCCTGGAGATTAAGGGCATAGTCCCATAAGCTATCCTGCGGCCTCTTCTTGCACCCATAGAACATCAATTTAATTTCTGTAGCGGTGCGGGTGTCAAAGGTGGCTTTAAGCTTTGCAAAGACCTGCTGCGCAGTTCTCTTATCTGCGGCGGGCCAGGACTTCACTTCTCTCAGAGCCGCTCCAAAGAGTTGGCTTGTTATCATATGAACTTTCTGGGGCTCTGTCAAGGGATAGAACTCGAGCAGGCTGCAGATCCCTTCTTTGAAGTCAGTTAGTGTATGTGATTCTCCAGAGTATCGCGGGAGCCAGGCTGCTCCAGGTAGGTACGGCATGGAGAAGGGCATTATGGCTGCTGTAGCCGCGGCAGTATCCAGCTGGCTGATGGGGGCGGCAAGCTCTGCGGCAACCGGCGGTGGTACAAGGCCCGCGGCTGCATCTACTGTGGGGCCCGGAGGCGCCCCTGGGTATGCGGCTGTGACCGCCGCCTCCGCTCCTCCCGAATCAGACCTGGCCGTTCCTCCCCCCTGCCAACCTGCTGGAAGTCGGGGTTCCTCTTCCGGAGTCGGCACCTCACCGCGTCTTCTTGTTCCGCTCTCTTTTTGGCCGGCTCTGCCCACGAAGCTATGGCTCCTCCCCTCGTGCGCGGCGATGGCGGATTTTGGCGGCAAATAGCAATACACAGTCTTTGCAAGAAATCACGATTCAGCACAATTCAGTCACAGTTCCAAGGCACACATGACCTGATTATTCAGGCTTAAGTAGATCCTGTTCGTGACGCCAAGTTGGAGTGGCCCCCAGACGCAGGCCGACGGGGTACTTGAATCCGGGTCTCTCGGTTCTGAAGATGTCACGGTTGGCCAACCTGGTCCGTGGTCCTGCTAAGGGGCACAATAAAAGGTGTAGGTGACGGTGTGGATTGCAGTAAATAACGAGGACACAGGGTTGCAGTCTCTTTACCTCTTTACTGAAGGCTTCGGCATCCGCAATCCAGAGCACTGCTAACAGGGCTGGCTGAGACCGGCCGGTCCAAAGGCTCATCTAGAGTTCCCTTTACAGGTGGAAATCAGTGTCCTTCCTACCAGCGCCTGTGTGTTGTAGTACCTCCCTGCTGAGCACCACGGGATAGTCCTCACAACTGTCATGTATGTTTCTGTTCTTTCTCTCCGTCCCCCAGATGATATGGATAGGACGCACCCGTATGACGGGGTAGGCCTGGAGTTATTTTATAGGGACCCTAGAGACGCCCCTCTCCCACAATTGCCTCCGTTGTCTTCGTTAGGTGTAAAGGTGAGACAGCCAACCTAAAGTTAACTGCCCGGCCGTAGTTCAAAGTAATGCGTAGAGTCTCTTACTTCCTCGGCGTTCCGGCCGCCGGCTACGCGCCTCAGAAGGATTTTGCTGATCTTGAGGCACGACTCCTTCTGGTTCTATCTCCTTTGTGCTGTGATCCCGTTTCTCACTTCTCCACAATATGCTTCGCTTTGTGTCCTTTCTTAGGAGTCTGCCGCTATAAGGCACAGGCACGGCTCCGTAACGATCTGTCCTTTTCTAGGCCTCTGTCAGGATCCCACCACAGACAGGTCCTCTCTCAAGCTCTCCCCAGCTACTTTCTTCCTGACTTCCTATCCAACCTCCAGTTTTACCCATGTGTGAGGAGTGGCCTAGTGGATAGGACCTTTTGCTCCCCCTGGCGGCCGGAGTGTGAAGTGTCATGTGTGTCTGTGATACCTGCAAGGTGAACTCTTTTAGTGCAATCAGACGTACCATCACTCCCCTTAGTGGCGGAGCTACAGTACTGCAACGACCAGGACTCTGGGGCGCTGCACCTGCACACACCGTATAAGATGACACCCGCTGTACAAGATGACCCCCGAAATGTTGGGAGTCGTCTTATACGCCCAGTCTTCTTATACACCGAAAAATACGGTATATAAATGAGGTATCGCAGCAATTGTACTGAGACGAAGAATAAACCTGCCTTATCAATTTTACCACACACGGAACGGCTTAAAGTCACCTCCCCCCCCCAAAAAAAAAAAAAAAATTCCTGAATTTATGGTTTTTGCTCATTCTGCCTCTCAGAATTGTCATGCGCATGAAAATGGTACCAATAAAAATGTCAACTCGTCCCGCAAAAAATCAAGCTCTCACATGACTCTGTGGGCCAAAATATGGAAAAATTATATCTCTCAAAATATAATGATGCAAATGTGATACCCCAGGTTACTGGTTGTCACAGTGGCATTGCTTTCCTCATGGGGAAAGTGATGTCACGCTTGGAATTGAGGAAGGATGTTCTTTATCAGGTAAACGCAAGCATGCAACATGTTCACACTCCAGGCCAGAAAGGGGAGCTCTGATCCAGCTTGTGGGTGGCTCCCCTATATATATATTCTGGTCTGGAGGAAAAAAGAGAGCTTTCCTGTCAGAGAGACAGAGGAGAAGGGAGTAGAAGGGCCGTGCAGCCACAAGAAGTGCTGCAGCTCCTAGAAAGAGAAAGCCGAACAGATTGTAGAGAGCGTGTAGGAGAAGTGAAGTGCAGGAGAGTGAGAACTGGGGAGAATAGCTGCGACTTGGCTACCTCCCTACAGAGCGCAGACACCAGTAGCCGGAAGACGAGGTTGTGAGGGATGCCACAGCTTACAGCAAAAACTGTCAGGACAGCTGGATTACAAGTCACCTATCTGCCCTGACACCTGGAGACACAGTGGCGCATAGAGCCCGGGTCGTGATAGAGACCCTGTAAAAAAGCTCGAGCCATCTGTCATACGGGTTAGTGTCCTACCTACAAGGAGGACAGAGAGAACGTGTGAGCACCTTGTGAGAGGCCTAGGACAGCAAGGAACTACAACACAGCACTAGAGGGAATGCTTCTAACTCCACCTGGTAAAGGGGACTCCCATTTCACTTCCAAGCTGGCCGGACCCTGCCTGTCCTGTGATCTGGTGACCTGGACTATGGCTGCCTGAATTCATCAGTAAACCAGGTAAAGAGACTGCAAACCTGTGTCCTCCGGTTCTTGCTACACTACCCACCATCTTCATCTATACACTGGGAGCCTTGGGGACCCAGCTTAATCTGTGGGAAGCTATACCATCTTAGCTGCCATAACATCACCCCAGTGGCCCCCTATAAGCAGCGTCGGTCACCTCTGACTGAGAACCACAGGTGGCGTCATGAACACAAACTTTATTCAAAACCCCTTTAAGGACATTCCCTTTTACTTGCTTCAAAAAACTGACCATCACATCAAAACATAGACTAAGTGTGAACAGGTGCTGAACCTAGAGTCACCAACTCATTTACAGTCAAATAAATAAGGCAGCACACTGTGGCGCCAAAACCTGCAAACATGAAACATGAAAATTGAATTGCATTACTGCACTAGAAATATGAAAAATTTAGAAAGTTTAGCGCACAAATTGGCCAATTTATGTGTACCTTGTAGCCACGTTAAGGCATTTCTCATATACAAGGTCCTAACAATGCCTTTCCTCTCTGAGAATAAAGTCTTCATCTGAATGGGAACCTAAAAGGGAGTCCTCTCTTTGACTAAAAATCTCTCTCTCTGTGGAGGGGTAGTGGACCTACTGTGATTAAAAACACTTGTGGCTAAAAGGAGGAGTGCTCAGTCAGAGGGCTAATGAATACAAACTTCAAAAAACTGACCGTCACATCCAAACATAGACTAAGTGTGAACAGGTGCTGAACCTAGAGTCACCAACTCGTATACAGTCACATAAATTCATTAGCCTTCTGAGGCTCTCCAAACGAGTCATGGCATCCGCCAATTGTTCCAACAAATTTTGCATTCAAAAAGTCAAATGCCACTCCTTGCCTTTCGAGCTCTCTGCCGTGCACCCAAACAGTGGTTTTCTCTCATATAGGGTATTGGCATGCTCTGGAGAAATTACAAACAAATTTTCGGGTCCATTTTTTCTTGTTACCCTTGTCAAAATAAAAAAAATTGGATCTGAAGTCAGTTTTTTTGTGAACAAAAAGTTAAATGTTATTTTTTTTTCAAAAAATTCCTGTGAAGCACCTAATTGTGGTTTAGAGCACCTTGAGGGGTGCAGTTTTTGGAATGGTGTCACTTTTGTGTATCTTCTCTCATATAGACCCCTCAAAGTGACTTCAAATGTGATGTGGTCCCTAAAAAATGGTTTTGTTGATTTTGTTTGAAAAATGAAAAATTGCTGGTCAAGTATTACCCCATATAACAGCCGACGGCTTCCAGCACATATCCTACTCACCTTCCAGCGCGCCCTTGCTGGCACTGCATCTTGCTCTTTCCGGTGCCAGCAGCTCTTCCGGCTGAGCAATCACGGGGCCCCGCTCATTAAGGTAATGAATATGCACGTCTCTCCACTCCTATAGGTGTGAAGTGCATATTTATTACCTTAATGAGCGGGGCCACATGATCGCTCGGCCGCAAGAGCTGCTGGAGCCGGAACAAACAAGATGCAATACCACTGAGGGTGGGCAGGCAGGTAAATAGGATGGTTTTTTTTTTAAACAGGAATCATGAATACAGGGATAGAGGATAAACAGCCATACATACAAGGATAGGTGATAAAGAGCCATGCCTACCAGGACAGGGACGGGGGAGCCATACATACAATGAGAGGGACTGGGGAGCCATGCATACAATGACAGGGACAGGGAGCCATGCATACAATGACAGGGATGAGGAGCCATGCACATAATGACAGGGACGGGGGTGCCATGCATACAATGACGGATGGGGAGCCATGCATACAATGACAGGGACAGGGGAGCCAAGCATACAAATACAGGGACGGGGGAGCAATGCCTACAATGACAGGGACAGGGGAGCCATGCATACAATGAGAGGGATGGAGGAGTCATGCATAGCAGGACAAGGATGAGGAGCCATGCATACCAGGACAGGCACGGGGGAGCCATACATACAATGACAGGGATGGGGAGCCATGCACACCAGGACAGGGACGGGGGAGCCATGCATACAATGACAGGGACGGGGAGCCATGCATACAAAGACAGGGACGGGGGAGCAATGCATACAATGACAGGGACAGGGGAGCCATGCATACAAAGACAGGGATGGAGGAGCAATGCATACAATGACAGGGATGAGGGGACAATGCATACCAGGACAGGGATGAGGGGACAATGCATACCCGGCTTATACTCGAGTCAATAAGCTTACTCAGTATTTTGTGGCAAAATTAGGTGCCTCGGTTTATACTCGGGTCGGCTTATGCTCGAGTATATACGGTAACTATTTTGGGTGACATATCTCTGTGATTTAAGGATATAAAAATTCAAAGTTGGAAAATTGCGAAGTTTTCCAAATTTTCACCAAATTTCCAATATTTTCACAGATAAACGCTAGTCACAGAGAAGAAATTTTACAACTACCATGAAGTACAATATGTCACGAAAAAAACAGTCTCAGAATCCCTGGGATCTGTTGAAGTGTTCCAAAGTTATTACCTCATAAAGTGACAGTGGTCAGAATTGTAAAAATTAGCCCTGTCATTAACGTGCAAACCACCTTAGGGGGTAAAGGGGTTCATGTTGAGAACTACCTGGCAGCAGGTTTACTAGTCCTCTACTTATAATATTCTGCTGACACAACAATGTTTTAGGAAACCTACAGCAAGTCTCTGAGATTGCTTTCAGATTTGGCGGTAAAAAGCAGGTGGCAGATTTCCTTTACTATGTACATCTAGTTTTATAGAAAAATAACTAGAGTGCAGGAGTGTGTAACATATATGCTTTTCTAATTAATTACTTTCATTACCAAATTTACTATGAAAATAGACACTGATTGGCCACAGATTGTTGTGTCCCCTAAGTTTCCAACTATAGTACGTGAGCTACGGCTATAGAATATAATGTGATTTGCCAGAACTGGCCCCAGAGTTGGAAATGAAAACATAGGAAACAGCAAAGCCATTGAAGCGGCAGGGGGCGGTAAGGTTTTTTTTTTTTCAAGCTTCCTGGCATGTTTTTGAAGGAACCATTCAGTTTCAGTGAGCAACTTTTTTTGAGAGCAAGGCCCAAGAAAGAAATTCCACCTATTTAGCCCATGCCAATCCAATGAAGAAACTTACTAATTCCTGGCAATACAGGCAGGGTGTTTTCTTATCCTGTGAATGGCTATTTCTTATACAGCCCACTGAAATGCTTTTAATTTAACTGGCCTTTACAAATACCATGGTTTTAGGAAATTTTTTTTTATTTTTTTTTTGTTTTGAGAAAATAAATGAACTTTAATTAACATTTTTTCACTGGAAGTGGATATTTTTGAAAATCCTAAGGTGATTAGCACCACATTCGCTTGGAATTTATTTTACCTTTTAATTTAACTGGTTTATTCAGGAATATTTTTTTTTACTATGGGTTTAAAAACTCACAAGCAGGTAGTTGCTAACTACCTGCCTGTTCTACCCAGCATCTGCAATGAGCAATCATTGACTGCTCCTGCTGGCAATTCAGCTTTTCAACAACAACCTTCCTTCAACGGCAGCTCTTCCTCTTCCGCGCTGCTCCGTCGATGGAGTGGGACTGCCGTTGTCATGCTGCCTGGTGGGGAGCTGGCTGTCAGCCAGCATGATATCAACAGTCACACCCAATCAACAGAGCAGAGTGGAAGAGATTGACTGCTCTGTGCCTGCAGAGATTGGCAGTTGGCAAAACCTGCCTGTTAGTTTTAAGGCCCGTAGTTAAGGAAAAAAAAAAGTCCTTTAATTTAGTTTTAACTTAATTTTAACTAATGTAACCTGATGTTTAACTGATTTAGTAAGAGAGAGTTTTATCTATGTCTATTCTCTCAGTTACAGAGAGTATGTATCAAAACTAGTCTGCAATGGCCTTCTCAGCTTACCTGGCATGTATAAGTTCATCAGGGAGTTCCCTGGGTACCCACATCTCAGGAGTTAGACATTTTGAGCCAAGCAAAAGGTAAGGAAAGACACATACATGTGCCTGTGGTATGCTCTTCTGATACAAGTCAGGCCTAATATCCTCTACACATACAGGTACATCTCACAAAATAAAAATATCATCAAAACGTTAATTTATTTCAGTTCTTCTATACAAAAAGTGAAACTCATATATTATAAAGAGTCATTGCAAACAGAGTGATGTATTTCAAGTGTTTATTTCTGTTAATGTTGATGATTATGGCTTACAGTCAATGATTACCCAAAAGTCATCATCTCAGTAAATTAAAATACTTTATAATGCAAGCTTGAAAAAAATGATTTTAAAATCCAAAATGTTGGCCTACTGAAATGTATGTTCAGTAAATGCACTCAATACTTGGTCGGGGCTCTTTTTGCATCAATTCCTGCATCAATGTGACATTGCATGGAGGCGATCAGCCTGTGGCACTGCTGAGGTGTTATGGAAGCCCAGGTTGCTTTGAAAGCAGCCTTCAGGTTGTTTGCATTGTTGAGTCTGGCGTCTTGCATCTTCCTCTTGACAATACGCCATAGATTCTCTATGGGTTAAGGTCAAACGAGCTTTCTGGCCAATGAAGCACAGTGATACTGCTGTTTTTAAACCAGGTAATGGCACTTTTGGCAGTGTGGACAGATGACAAGACCTGCTGGAGAATGAAATTTCCATGTCCAAAAAGCTTGTTGGCAGAGGGGAGCATGAAGTGCTCTAAAATTTCCTGGTAGACAGCTGCACTGAGTTTGGTCTTGATAAAATACAGTGGACCTACACCTGCAAATGACATGGCTCCCGAAATCATTGATGCTTCACATTAGACATTGGAAATCAAGGTCCCAAAGTCTGGAGGAAGAGTGGAGAAACAGACAATCCAAGCTGCTTGAGGTCTAGTGTAAAATTTCCACAATCAGTGAAGGTTTGGGGAGTTATGTCATATGCTGCTGTAGGTCCACTGTGTTTTATCAAGACCAAAGTCAGCACAGCTGGCTACCAGGAAATTTTAGACCACTTCGAAAAATCAGACAGCGACCGATCCATCGCCGTCTGTCGTTCGCTTGAATGGAAGCCTATGGGCGCCGAATCCGTCAAATGACGGAATCCGGTGACGGATTTCATTTTTTTAACTGCACATGCTCCGATTTATTTAGGATCCAATTATCCAGCCCCCAATTAGGAAAGGTATATAAACCTGCCAGGTAGGGCTTCACTCATCCATGTCCCAGCAAGCAAGCCAGCGAGAGTCCAGCCAGCGGGAGTCCAGAGAGCGGAAGTCCAGCCAGCGGGAGTCCAGCCAGCAGGAGTTGCAGTGTCCATCGACCTAGCCAGGTCTACCAGCAACACAGCCAGGCCTACCAGTGACACAGCCAGGCCTACCAGCCATACCAAATTTTCATCCATGGCAAGCTGTTCCTTGCATATTAGGAAATTGTGCAGGACCACACAAGCTTTCACCACCTCATCTACAGTGTGAGTCTTCAGGTTAATAGCGGTCAACAGACCGCTATTGGATCTGAGAATTTGGATCTGAGAATGCCAAAAGCACACTCTACCAATATTGACCGCTGTGAACTTGTAATGTGAGTCAGCAATGGCCATAAGCTCAATGGAGAAATATTTCTTATAATTAAAATATTCAGAGACAGATGCAGATGGTTTGACGATCCGAATATGTTTACCGTCCACTGCACCCAAGCAATTGGAAAACTGACAAATCTTTTGAAAATTTTCAGCAATGTCCAGCCATCCCTCCGTTGTGGGATGTGGGATATATTCCTCATGTAAACAGTCCCACAATGCGCGGCAGGTGTGTTTTACAATCCCAATATGGTGGAAATCCTGAGTCGGAATTGGAAATTAAGTGAGGAAAGGGATTCGCCAGTTGCAAGGAATCTGTTAAAAAAGGCAAGGCAATAATTACTACAAACTACCAGCGACAACATCTACTATATAATTGTCTAAGGGTCACTTCCATCTGTCTGTCCTTCTGTCTTTCTGTCTGTCACTGTCACGGATATTTATTGGTCGCGGCCTCTGTCATGGAATCCAAGTCGCTGATTGGTCTCGCCAGCTGCCTGTCATGGCTGCCGCGACCAATCAGCGACGGCCACAGTCCAATTAGTCCCTCCCTACTCCCCTGCAGTCAGTGCCCGGCGCCCGCTCCATACTCCCCGCAGTCACCGCTCACACTGGGTAATGCCAGCGGTAACGGACCGCTGTGCAATATACTACGTGGCTCTGTGCTGTATACTACGTCACTGGGCAATATACTACGTGGCTCTGTGCTGTATACTAAGGCACTGGGCAATATACTACGTGGCTCTGTGCTGTATACTACGTCACTGGGCAATATACTACGTCGCTGGGCAATATACTACATCACTGGGCAATATACTACGTGGCTGGGCAATATACTACGTCATTGGGCAATATACTACGGTGCTGGGCAATATACTATGTGACTGGGCAATATACTACGTGGCTGGGCAATATACTACGTGGCTGGGCAATATACTACATCGCTGGGCAATATACTATGTGACTGGGCAATATACTACGTGGCTGGGCAATATACTACGTGGCTGGGCAATATACTACATCGCTGGGCAATATACTATGTAACTGGGCAACATGCTACGTGGCTGGGCAATATACTACGTGGCTGGGCAATATACTACGTGGGCTGTGCAATATACTACGTGGACATGCATATTCTAGAATACACGATGCGTTAGAATCAGGCCACCATCTAGTTACAGTTATAAGTCTGCTTTAATAAAGATTGAGACAGAGAGACTCATTGCCAGAGAGAGTAAAAATAATCCCAAAATATTCTTTAACTATATAAATAGTAAGAAACTAAAAAATGACAGTGTTGGCCCCCTTAAAAATAATCTGGGGGAAATGGTGGATGAGGATGAGGAAAAAGCCAATACGCTAAATGACTTTTTTTCATCAGTATTTACAAAAGAAAATCCCATGGCAGACAAAATGACTAGTGATAAAAATTCCCCATTAAATGTCACCTGCTTAACCCAGCAGGAAGTACAGCGGCGTCTAAAAATAACTAAAATTGACAAATCTCCGGGCCCGGATGGGATACACCCCCGAGTACTGCAGGAACTAAGTACAGTCATTGATAGACCATTATTTTTAATCTTTAAAGACTCCATAATAACAGGGTCTGTACCACAGGACTGGCGTATAGCAAATGTGGTGCCAATATTCAAAAAAGGGGCAAAAACTGAACTCGGTAATTATAGGCCAGTAAGCTTAACCTCTACTGTGGGCAAAATCCTGGAGGGCATTCTAAGGGATACTATACTGGAGTATCTGAAGAGGAATAACCTTATGACCCAGTATCAGCACGGGTTTACTAGGGACCGTTCATGTCAGACTAATTTGATCAGCTTCTATGAAGAGGTAAGTTCCGGACTGGACAAAGGGAACCCAGTGGACGTAGTGTATATGGACTTTTCCAAAGCTTTTGATACGGTGCCACACAAAAGGTTGTTACATAAAGTGAGAGTAATGGGGATAGGGGAAAATATGTGTAAGTGGGTTGAGAGCTGGCTCAGGGATAGGAAACAAAGGGTGGTTATTAATGGAGCACACTCGGACTGGGTTGCGGTTAGCAGTGGGGTACCACAGGGGTCAGTATTGGGCCCTCTTCTTTTTAACATATTTATTAATGACCTTGTAGGGGGCATTCAGAGTAGAATTTCAATATTTGCAGATGACACTAAACTCTGCAGGGTAATCAATACAGGGGAGGACAATTTTATATTACAGGATGATTTATGTAAACTAGACGCTTGGGCTGATAAATGGCAAATGAGCTTTAATGGGGATAAATGTAAGGTCATGCACTTTGGTAGAAGTAATAAGATGTATAACTATGTGCTTAATTCTAAAACTCTGGGCAAAACCTGGGTATATGGGTGGATGACAAACTCATATTCAGTGGCCAGTGTCAGGCAGCTGCTACAAAGGCAAATAAAATAATGGGATGTATTAAAAGAGGCATAGATGCTCATGAGGAGAACATAATTTTACCTCTATACAAGTCACTAGTTCGACCACACTTAGAATACTGTGCACAGTTCTGGTCTCCGGTGTATAAGAAAGACATAGCTGAACTGAAGCGGGTGCAGAGAAGAGCGACCAAGGTTATTAGAGGACTGGGGGGTCTGCAATACCAAGATAGGTTATTACACTTGGGGCTATTTAGTTTGGAAAAACGAAGACTAAGGGGTGATCTTATTTTAATGTATAAATATATGAGGGGACAGTACAAAGACCTTTCTGATGATCTTTTTAATCATAGACCTGAGACAGGGACAAGGGGGCATCCTCTACGTCTGGAGGAAAGAAGGTTTAAGCATAATAACAGACGCGGATTCTTTACTGTAAGAGCAGTGAGACTATGGAACTCTCTGCCGTATGATGTTGTAATGAGTGATTCATTAATTAAATTTAAGAGGGGACTGGATACCTTTCTGGAAAAGTATAATGTTACAGGGTATATACACTAGATTCCTTGATAAGGCATTGATCCAGGGAACTAGTCTGATTGCCGTATGTGGAGTCGGGAAGGAATTTTTTTCCCCATGGTGGAGTTACTCTTTGCCACATGGGTTTTTTTTGCCTTCCTCTGGATCAACATGTTAGGGCATGTTAGGTTAGGCTATGGGTTGAACTAGATGGACTTACAGTCTTCCTTCAACCTTAATAACTATGTAACTATGTAATAGGAGGGGATACAATAAAAATGGCTTACCGAAGAGTAACCATCAAACGCTCCGCCGGTGAAATTGAGAAGCGGCAATATGTGTCATTTCTACGGATGAGGTCTCCAACACGTGCAACCAAAATATCAAAGCCTCCCATTGGGCGTTTTTAAAAATGGATCTGTCAAAAAACGGAAGAAACGGATGAAAAAACTGATGCGACGGATCAGTTTTTTCACCGAATCCGTCACATTAGTTTTTCACAATCTGCGATGGATCTGTCGACCCGTCGAGCCAACGGATTGTGACTGACAGCAAAAAACTGATGTGTGAAAGGGACCTTAGAGGTAGTATGCACGCTTATATGAGATGTGCAACTACTAGGCACAACTCTGTTCCAATGTCTTGGGATGTGGAGGAATGAGCCGCAGCTCTTTTTGGATACTTGGTCAGTTGCTGGATGCTGACATTATAAGTTCAATAATAATGAAAAATAAAAAATAGGAATGGGAGTAGCACGGCACTGCTGGAGAAAAGGAAGTATCTTTTTAAAGCATTCATTGGTACATGGATGGTGCAGGGCTATGCATTTCGATATTGAACCGCTGCCTTCGTTTGGACCGCTGAAGGAACAGTTTAAGTGCCAAAACCCATGGCCCTGCTTATTCTATTCCCTTTCCTCTTTTTTATGTTTAATTATTATTATAGTTGTAATGTATGTTTTAATAAAATAAATACCCCATTTAAAAGTGTTATTTAAGTTTACCCATGAAAACATACAATGCCATGCTTCAAAATTGTGCCAGCAAATAGCACAGATTTTTACATAACGACAAAAGCAGCTACATAACAACCTTTAGTGTTAATTTTGCATGAAAACACCATCTGCTTGACATAACAATCTAAGCCCAGGATCTCCTATAGTCTGGGTATGCTTAATATGATATCTAAAGGTCAAACAAGAGCTTTAATTGCTTGCCATACTACTTAAAGGGCTTAGACACTAGTGCAAAAATATTCTCACTTCAGACTGTTTGGCTGTCTGTCTATCTATCTATCTATCTATCTATCTATCTATCTATCTATCAGCATTGTATTGAGAAGAGTATAGCGAATGTGGCAGAACTGAATAAATTGCTCCTGTCATTGAAAAAAAATGCTCTTGGGAGTTTTGGAAATAATAAATAGAAATGTATTATATAGTTCACACAGTATAAACTGTATAATAAATTTCTATTCATTAAATCCAAAGCTTCCAAATGTGTTTTTTGATGCAAGCAACTGTTTGTGTGGTTCTGCCACATTCGCTATATCCTTCTTCTGATGTCCAACATCGGACTGTGGAAACATTTTCAAGTGATTTCTTGTAGTTATCAAGGAACACTTGAGGCGCCCCAGGGTCCTGGTCTTCACAGTAGCATTGCTTTCCTCATGGGGAGAGTGATGTTACGTTTGGAGGCAAGAAGGGATAACTATAACCAGGTAAACACAAGCATGCAACACATACACACTCCAGGCCACCAGGGGGAGCTTTTGATCCTATTTACTAGGTGACTCCCCATATATAAGGTAGTTTTGGGAGGGAAAGTCAGTCAGTTCTTGCCAGGAAACAGACTGGATCAGTCTGATTCAGGAGAGGGTTTATGGAGCTGTGTAGCCACAGTGCAGCATTCCTGGAAAGAGATATACAGAAAGCCAAATTGATTGCAGAGAGCGTGCAGGAGAGCAAAGCACAGGAGAGGATACCAGGGGGAGACCAGCCATGAGCAGGCTGCCTCCTTCTGAGGTGCAGAGACCGGTAGTCGGAACAACGAGAGTGTAAGGAACTCTACGACTTACATCAGAGAGCAGCAGGACAGCTGAACTTTGCGTTACCTGTCCGCCTTAGTACCCAGGAGACACGGTGACACCTTTAGAGCCCGGGATGTGCTAGAGTCCCTATAAACAGACTCAAGTCACCAGTCATACGGGTTATGTCCTATCCTTTATGGGGGAAAGAGAGAGAGAGAATATCTGTGAGGACCTTATCTGAAGCCATAGGCAGTAAGGGACCACAACACCACGGTGCTAGAGGAAGGCTTTGATTTCCACCTGGATAAGGGGACTCCTAACTTGCCTCCAAGCCGGCCGGACCCTGCCTGCCCTGTGGTCTGGTGTCCTGGACTGTGGCTGCCTGAAGACTTCAGTAAAAAAGGTAAAGAGACTGCAAACCTGTGTCCTCATTCCTTACTGCAGCATTCACCATCTTCCATCTACACACCGGGAGCCCTGGGGATATACTGTACTTCACCTGTGGGAAGTTATATTATCTAGCTGCCATATCATCACCCCAGAGGACCCCTGAAAGCAGTGTCAGTCCCCACTGACCAAATACCACAGGTGGTGTCATGAACATAAACTTTAATCCCTTTAAATACCTTTCCCCTTTTACATGGGTGCCCAGGGCCACGGACTGGGTCGCCACCATGACATCCCCCTGTGAAACACCAGACCCGGTACCGAGTACCTCATGGCCCTGGCGGGGCGACTCACACTCCTGGTGAGTGCAGCCTCATTGATTTTGTCTGTTTTTAATCTGCAGTCCTAAACATAATAATGCCTGTTTTTCCAACATAGTATTGTTAGCCTGGGAACAATGATCGCTGTAGCAGAGGGGGCCAGTCGACATTAGCTCCTATTTTCCCTGGTTGTGCGTCCTTGGACTAACATTAGATGAATTTTATTGTGGCACAGAGTCTTGCCTGTTCCCTGCACCGCAATACATATTGCCAGCCAATTAGAGACTAGTAGCAGACATTGGCGTCATATGTACGCAAGACGCCAACATTATACACTGTCCATGCTAGCAAGCCAAAATCAGTTTCTGGCTTCTGCACTGGATATGGAAGATGAGGCGGGGAAGTTAGAACAATTGCTTGTTTATATTTATGATGTGCTAGACAAGAACAAGGTGTTATGTGAATGAGTAAATCTACTTGGTATCGACTGGCACTGGACCAGCAAATGCGCCATCACAGACACATTTTGTGCAAGTCGCCACAGCTAGGCAAGTCCTATAGAGCCAGGATATTCTTCATCCACTCCCGATAAGGAGGGGGGCTTTGCAGAGCCCTTCCCAGACTACTCTCGCAGGGTAGCTGGCATCTGGTGATGAGAACTGTGTTCGAGTCATTATACCAGAGTAAGTCCTAAGCTAGCAGTATTAAACTAAAATGAAAAGCAAAAGAAAACCCAAAGATTATAGCCAAAGTAGAAGAACTGGAAAAGATCATAAGCATCTGCTGAGAAGCAACCTGAACTTCCAGCAGAAAGCACCCATCTCAACACTACACAATAAATAAACGGCACTGCATTGGATAGGGGCAGGCTTAAAATAGCCAGCCCAATGATATAGATACAAATCATGTGATGCATTCTGACCGCTGTCTCCAACATCATGTCCTCCATCTATCTGAAAGTGAATCTGTTGAAAACTTAACTCATTGTCTTTCCTCCCTCTAATAAACTACATTTGCCCAACATTGCCATTTCCGTGTGTGGTTCTATCATTACTCCCCAGTAACATGCCTGCTGTCTTGGGGTCATACTTGATTCCGAGCTTTCATACATTCCCCACATCTGATCACTGGCTCGCTTTTGTTATCTGCACTTCAAAAGCATTTCTAGAATTCAACCTTTTCTTACTTTCAACTCTGCAAAAACTCTTACTGTTTCTCTTATTCATTCTCTCGTCTGGACTATTGTAACTCTCTAGGAATCAGTCTCCCTCTTACCAAACACCCCCCTATTTCCTCATAGATTGTAAGCTTGTAAGCAGGCAACTCATTCCTCTTGGTATCTGTTGTTTATGTGATTGTTATTCTGTAATGTCTTTTATTGTCTGTACAAGTCCCCTCTAAAATGTAAAGTGCTGCGGAATATGTTGGCACTATAGAAATAAAATTATTATTATTTATTATTATATTCCTTCCAGTCATGTGCAGGGAGCCAGTCCCTGCTCACCTGAACAGCAGACAAAGCAGTGTCCTACTTTGCCTGACAACCAGGAGACACAATGTCCCATGTCCCCCAGGCTGCCAAACAAGTTGGAAGTGTGGCGTCCCACATCACTCACTACTTCCACACATGAGGCACCACCATGTGTAGTTGCATCATCCAAATGCACAATAGCTCCTCCCCCAACACAGACAGGCCAGCAGGGAAGTCTGGAAACTGGAGGAATACGATTGTGTCTGCGACGCCCCCTAGGGCCGTAGGGTGCTCGGATCCGGGTCGGACTGTTCTTAAAGGGGTGGTCATGGCAGCGGTGACCCAGTCCGTGGCCCTGGGCATGCAATGAAATATTAAAAGGCCTTTTTGTGAATGAGATTAAAGTCTATGGGGGATAGGGGAATTGTTTGTGACGCCACCTGTGGTATGTGGCTAGGGGTGGTGCTTAAAGAGACTGCTAGGGCTGATGGTGATGCAGCAGAGTTGTTACAGCTCGCCACAGGTAGAGCTTAATCCCAGGGCAGCTATATTATTAAAGATGGTGATGATGGATATCATGCAGGACAAGTGTCGCAGGAAAGAATTGAGAGGACACAGCAGGGTGCAGTCTTCATGTTTTACTCACAGTTCTCAGAGTATGGTATCCAGCCAGGTGCTGTGTCCTCCGGGTCAGGGGTCCAGCCAACTCTCCAGTAGCTTGGGGCACTTGTCCAGAACCCCCTTCTTATGTGCCTTTTCCTGGCCAACTCACTGGGCTGGCTCCCACCTCTCCTGCCCTGCGCTCCGCACACAATGTCCTAAGCCGGTAGTCGCGGGTCCTGTCGGGCGACATCCTTACTGTCCCCTTGACCCTCTGTGACTCCCTTTTCAGCGAGCTGTGTGTGGCTGTCGCACATAAAGATACGACAGGCGCTGGTTTCCTAGCTGGGACTTGTAGTACCTCCACTAGTTCAGGACTGGTCCCCTACTGCAACCTCGTCCCTCCACCTGACGACAGTCAGCGTGGATGCAGGCCCCACGGGTGGCTTCTGCACTTCCCGTGCCCCAAGGACCCCTTTGTTCCTTCTCTCCTCTCTCTCTCTCCTCAGACTTTCTTTTTCTCAGTTCTCTCATCCTGGGATGAACTCCTACCAGCGCCAGTCCCTGACTCCAACTCTCACTCTTTCCTCCTCTCTTACTTCCTTCAGCACTCCCTCTGCTGCTTTCTCCACCCACACCCTCTACCTAATCCCTCCCGGGCCTGGAGAGGTCTAGTGATGGGTGCTTGTGTCAGGATTGTGTATAGTTTCCCCTCCTTACCAGAGAGTTGAGGCACCACACCTCTGGGTGAGGTGCAGTACCTCTGTGGAGACTGGACCCTCAGGGGCGCCACATGTCCATGGTAGGTATTCCTAACACAAGAGATATTATTGCTGGAAGGGGCCCATGATTGGGACCTTATACTAGGAAGAGGTTCGTGATGAGGGACATTGTTATAGGTCCAGATTTTGCATTGGACCCATTGGACTCTGGTTGTGTCACTGATTGTGAACATTATGCCTAATAGAGAGGAGTAATTACCTGTAAATATTTAGTTTAAATGATAGTTTTATTCATAGATCAGTGCTGGTATATTATGTTTCTGTGCAGAAAAAAGTAAATTTTAAGTGAGTCACAAGATACAGAATACAAAATATAGAAGTCAAAAAAGTATCATATTACTGTACATTTATAATCTAGGTCAATGGAAATTGTCACTTGAAAGGTCAGTTAATAATATTGGTATAATTGTTGAATTAGATATCAATATGCACTGATTACAGGGTAAACTGTATACAAAATAACAAAAACTTCAGTGGACTTCTGACAACCATTTTATGGTATTCAACAAAAAAATACGGCAATTTTAGATATATGGATATACAGTATGCAGGACAAAGAATCTAATATATAAAGCTGAATGTGTGTATGTATGTATGTATGTATGTGTGTATGTCCGGGATTGGCATCTGAACCGTCGTAGCTACAGCCACAAAATTTTGCACAGTCACACGTCTGGACCCCGAGAGCGTCATAGGCTATGTTGTGAGGTGAAATTTTAACCCTGCGCTTTCCAATTCACCAAACAATTTTGCCCCTATCTACATAATGGGGAAAAAGTGAAAGGAAAAGTGTTGGAGGCAAATTAACAGCTGCCAGATGTGAACAAGGGGGACTTAAAGAATGAGAGCGATGGCGCCAAAGAGTATATACTGTACAGATGCTAAGGTGGGGCCCCAACATGGGATAATCACCACACCACCACGGGGATATGAACACACACACAAAATGCGCCACACGCTACCACGTGCTCGAACACATATACCACCCTCAGCGCACATTTCACCACACATACACCAACCTCGCCACATAAAAGTAGAAACACAAAAGTCGCCGCACAAAACTCGCCACGCGCAAAACTCTCCACATGCAAAACTCGCCACACGTGCAAAACTCACCTCATGGAAAACTCGCCACACGCAAAACTTGCACACGCAGAAAAATTGCCACACGCAGAAAAATTGCCACATGCACAAAAGTTGCAACACATGCAAAAGTTGCCTCGCACAAAACTTGCACATACTCAAAAGGCACCACACATAAAACTCGCCACGCGCAAAACTCGCCATGCGCAAAACTTGCTGCACACAACTTGCTACACTAACCTGTCACATGCAACTCGACACACAAAATGTTGCTACACGCATGTCGCCACACAAAACTCATCTCACAAAAGTCGCTACACGCATGTCGCCACACGCAACTCAACACACACAACTTGACACATGAAACTTGCCCTAAAAGACACACAAGTCTGGTATTGTCCTTCAAAAATAAAAATCTGATTAATAAGCAGACAAACTACAAGAGCAACAAATGTACCATATAGGAAATACGGCAGCTGTCAGTCACATGACCTGTCTATTATGTGTATGTGTGAGCTAATATATACTGCCAGGGGGGAGGGCTTCCTGTTGGCTGGGGATTTATCAGGCTGCCAATAGCAACCAATCACAGCTCAGCTTCTATTTTGCTACAGTTAATTAACCTGAGCTCTGATTGGTTAATATAGGCAACAAAGACATTATCAGTATAACAAAGCTAATATATGTTGTGAAATTCTTCTATTAGCTTAGTTTTTGCCTTTTAATAATTACATTTCTATCTATTTGTTTTGTGGTTTTTGTGTGCAGAATAAATTTTTGTTAACACATTCTATTTTGCTAACAGCAGTCATTAACCCGGGCGAAGCCGGGTAGTACAGCTAGTATAGTAATATAACCTGGAGCTAAATTAAAATCAATGTAATACATTTACTAATATGCAAAAAAGGGCTAATGCCACCTAAGTGTTATTACCGATGCAATTTGTCCCTGGACTGTAGTCACAGGGGTTGTTTGGATGCTGTTTTTGCTATGATTTTTTTTGTTCCTCATAGAGAGGGGGGAATGTTGATCTTTTTCTGAAACAAATATATAAAAACACAGGAACAAGCCAGCAAAAGGCCCCAAAAGAACAGAATTTATAGCTAAACACGACAAGATAAGTTTTGCAGGACCTTCAGCAATGGAAGCAAGTTGGACGGAATATTATTGGCTTGTATGTAACAGGCAATGTCAGAGAAGTAGGTGCAGAATGGAAACAGCACAATCTGTAAAGGGAATAATTGTACTTTTCACAATATACTACTGCACAACTTGAAAATACTGTTTGTGAAAGTAACCTTGGTGGATGGAATTCCTGTAGACTGGGCAAATAATAAAATGGTCAAGATTTCAGTTTTTTCTATCTGTATCTGTTATTTCTATTTACCACTGACTCGGTTGTGTCTATCCAACCCAGTTAAAACAATATTTTTTTCCATCTTCTTGAGTTAAGAGAGTTCCTATAGTGTAATTCATAGAAAATAAAAATTTTCAAAAACAAAACATTTCCTGTGACATTCGTGGAGATTACTTTGATATTTTGTGTTTAAATAATTCTTCTGGTTTGGGCAAAAACTATTAAGAAAAAATGAAATCTAAATTAGAGCTAGTATTATAACTCACTCTACTTCTGCATCCATAATTTGGCTGGATGCTGGGCCAAAATCTCTCAGCATTATCTGCTTGTTCAGTGTTTAGACTAAGAATGATTTCTATTGTGGGGATTAGAGACACTATGCCAGTCATTCCACAGAAATAGGATGCAAAGTTGTGAACATTAGAACATTTATCCATGGACTCTAGTAGGGTTGAGCGAAACGGGTCATTCATTTTCATAAGTCGCCGACTTTTGGCAAAGTCGGCGTCTCATGAAACCCGACCCGATCCCTGTGCGGGGTCGGCCATGCGGTACGCGATCTTGGCGCCAAAGTCGCGTTTCGTATGACGCGTTTAGCGCCATTTTTTCAGCCAATGAATGAGCGTGGGCAGAGTGATGACATAGGTCTTAGGGGAGTGAACGCCTATCGTCATGTTATCGCTTGTGCGCAGTAGGGATTTGGAATGTGCAATACGCAATTTTCTGTGCTGGGACGGAGGGGGAGAGAGAGAGAGAGAGAGAGAGAGAGAGAAAAATAAAATAAATAATAATAATAATAATAATTTCCTTCATTGGGTTTCGTGTTTCGTCCGAAACCCGACTTTTCACGGTGGTCGGCCGATTTCACTCGACTCGACTTTTAAGACAGTCGGGTTTCACAAAACCCGACTCGACCCTAAAAGACTAAAGGTCGCTCAACCCTAGACTCTAGCATTGCAATCAGATGAGTCTTGTATATATTATCTATATGAAAAGGGCAATGCGGAACATAGAATCTAACATGATAACGTGGAAGGGAATCTGTACAGGAATTAGCATGATACTTTCAAAGGAAGGAATTAAATGGGTTGGCAGCCTTAGGCTTCAGGTCTGCAGTCCCTTTATATGACTGCAGACTTGTGCATCCTCACATTGAGTGCACTGCACGTTGTGAGGACTCTTCGGAGCCGAGAGCAGGTGGTCTTGTGATCTTAAGTATGATATTTGTCCACTTCTGGGCCACATTCCAACTAGACCTGTCCAGCCTCTCTCAGTGCACTTGCAGTGAGAGAGGCTGCTGCCATCTGGTTGGCACATGACTACATGTATGTAAATCATATACCTGCGGTCATGTGCCCGCAGCTCCCGGTGTTAGCACTGGAGAATCATCAAAGTCTACGCAATATTAGGATTCACAAGTCTGCAGTCATGAATGTGCCCATGTACACATAGATGCACATAGTCTTTCTCCTGATCTGCAGGTAGACACTTAGATCTTCTTGTTCGAGCTGTAGAAAATGACAACACTGTGTCCTTTCTTATCTCTATGTTCAATAGAGGCATGTTGAGAGATGACCAGCTTTGAAAAAAAAACCCATAACTTCTCAATACTCTGTTGGGAGACATACATGTTATATGTGTCTAAATGTGGCCAGTTCTTGTGAAGAAGGGTTGGGCTTTTGGTCACGAGTGTGGATGTCACACCAGTGTTCTCCTGCTATATCCTCTGCTGCTGGAGAGCCTCCACCCAGCTATAGGGAGGCGCATTCGGACATTATAGGAACTTGTAGCCTCTGGGTCTTGCAGTGATTAGCTTCCCTGGCCTATATTTTGCCAGCAGGTGGTATGTTAGGCAGCTCCTCCCTCTGCACCTTGCCTGAGATTAGCTTCTGTTGCAGGTAGTAACTTGCGCTCTGTGTAGTTTTGCTCCATTTATCTTCCTACTAATCTGTTTTCTCTTCCCTTTCTATCTGACCTCTCCACTTCTGACCCCGGCTACATTTCTTGAATCTGTGCTGCCGCCCTGACCAAGGATGGACTGACTGCACTTCTGTCTTCACCCTGTTGTGCTCCTCATTCCTGCCTTGAACTGCTGCAGGTCCAGATGCTGCCCAGGAATGGCACCTGGTCTGGTAACTACCTACCACCCAAGCCTATCCTCACCATCAGTGGCTCTAGTGAAAACCGGGTAGTCCCCTAGTCACATCCCTCCAGGGCAAGCCCGGCCAGTAGAGCAGCGGGTCCCCATTCACCAGCATCACAGTGGATGGTTTGCACTTTACAATAATGTATTTAAATTTATATAGTGAGAATTTGGAGTCATTAATAAAACTTATGGAAAGGGAAAAGTGGACACGAATGTGAGTCGCCCGCCAGAGCCGTGAGGTACTCGGTACTCGGGTCCGGCCGGCTTGGAAGCGAGTTCAAAGTTCATCTTTATCAGGTGAAGTTAAAAGCCTTCCTTCTAGCGCTGTGTTGTTATGGTCCCTTACTGCCTATGGCTTTGTACCAAGGTCCTCTCAGTTCTCTCTGTCCTTTATTGAAATGGGACACAAACCCATATGACTGGTGGCTCGAGCCTTTTTACAGGGTCTCTATCACAACCCGGGCTCTATGTGCCACTGTGTCTCCTGGGTATGAGGGCAGACAGGGTAAGTGAAGTCTAGCTGTCCTACCAGTTTCTGCTGTGCCTCCTTGAGTATGACACAACCTCAGTCTTCCGGTTACCAGTATCTACGCTCAATCAGGGAGGTAGCCCTGTCACCGCTATTCTCCCCTGTTTGTCACTCTCCTGTGCTTCGCTCTCTGGCACATTTGCTAATAGCTGTTCTTCCTTCTGTATATCTAGGAGCTACAGCACCTCAGGCTGTACGGACCCTGACCCATCCTTCTGCCTCAGACTGCTCCAGTCTCCTGTCAGGCACCAACTGACAAACTCTTCCTAACTGCCTAGCAACTGCCCAGCAACTATCTCCTCCTCCCGACCAAAGAGAGCAGCTCTGCTGAAGTCGGGTGTAGAGCTCCTCCTTCTGGCCTGAAGTCAGAATGGTGTTGTATGTGCTAATTACTTGTTAAAAGGAATTGTCTATCGCTTCCAAGCGTGACATCACTCTCCTCATAAGAAAAGCAATGCCACTGTGACAACCACGACCTTGGGACATCACATATGTAAGCAAGCAGTTGTAGAAGACAAGGCCTAGTACATGGCAGGAATAATGACAGGACTCTGTTATGACCTGGTAGTTAAGGAGCAACATGGGACGAGCTCTGAGGAGATGGTATCTTTACTGACCGCAGTTCCTGAACCTAACACAACACTAGAAGTAGCCGTGGAATGTTCCTGTCACTCCCTAGACATCTCATCACAGCCGGAGAACTAGCTACCCCTAAAGATGGAAACAGGAAAGCTATCTTGCCTCAGAGAAAGCTCCAAAAGGACAGACAGCCCCCCAGAAATATGGACTGTGAGTGGAGAGGGAAATGACATACACAGAATGAAAACAGGATTTAGCAAAGGAGGCCACTTCTAACTAGATAGACAGAATAGGAAAGGATACTGTGCGGTCAGTATTAAAAGCTAGAAAAATCCATCACAGAGTTTACAAAAAATCCCCACACCTGACTAACGGTGTGGAGGGCAAATCTGCTTCCCCAGAGCTTCCAGCTTAACTGAATATAGAATACTGACAAGCTGGACTAGAGCAAACATAAAATTAGCTGAAAGATTAAGTCCACAGCAAGAGGACAACAAATGAACATGCAAGGACTTATCTTTGCTGAACACGACCGACTATCAAGGAAATCCAAGGAGAGATCTGAATCCAACCAAGAAACATTGACAGCTGGCACTGGCTGAAGATCAGAGCCAGGCTAAATAGCAGAGCAGGAGAGACAATTAGTGGAAGCAGCTGCTAAGCTAAATCCAAGGAGCAGCAGTTCCACTTAAAATCACCGGAGGGAGCCCAAGGGCAGAATTCACAAAAGTGCCATTCACAACCACCCCTCCGGATCCCAAGAACGGAATTCACAACAGGACTCTCCTGCTACTGACAGCTGCCATGTTGCAGAAAAATGATAAAGCTGTTGGACTGCCCTCCTTCCACCTGATTGCTGAAACAGCAAGGCTGGTCATACACATCAGGTAGCTGGTACACCTGTCCCTGCTGACTTTCCATACACATGTATGTATTCTTAGTAAGGAGAGGAAAGACATACGCATGTGTGCCACCGAAGCATGGAGGACAATGTGTGTACTGAAAAATTAGGACTCCCCCACCCTTCCAAATCCACCGATTGAGATTTAGTCTGGAATAAAAACCTGCAGAGATGGCTGTTAGAAAATATAAGCAGCCCCAGCAAATCTAGCACAGTTTGCAAGTATGCTGATGTAGGCAGGATTGGGGCTACCCAATTAGAGTACCAGTAGATGCTCTTGTCAACCAGGCTGTGACATAAAATTGGGCTGCAATGGCCCAGTTGATGACAACTTAATTTAGTTTAGGGTCAATTTCTTATAGGCTGATTCATTTTTTTGGACCTTAATGTCCTATGTGTGCAATGATAACAATAAAGTTTACAATACGACACACATGTTATGTGTAGATTTGGGCTAGCATGTATAAAATATTTCATCGGACAGTCAAGGACCCCCAGTATGAAACTTGTCCTGATTAAGCCATAAAGGACTGCACCACAAACATTGCATTACAGAAGCCTAAATGGTGAATGCGGCTTTGGGCAAAAATACATGTCTAGCTCAGGAATGGTTCTAGATATTTGGTGCTACAATGCATTTTTATGATTTCCAACTTATTATGTTGGTTGTATCTATTTTCAAACTTTTAAATATCAAATTGATAGTTAAAAATGAACCAATTCTTTTTTTCACAAATTTCACAAATTTCCATTTAATAGTTCAAATTTTAAAATATTATTCATTATTCTCCATTTAAATGCAAACCTAGCTTGACTTCAGGCCTAGGAAGCAGATAAATATAGGGTCGATAAGAAAATAATTTGTTAGAAGTTTAATCCCTTCCTTTAATCTCTTTCAATTTTTTTTGTTTTTGCTTTCTTTTTTTCCTCTTCTTCCTCTTAGAGCCATACCTTACAAACGCTTGTTTTTTATAAGACGGGAAGTAGTTTTGAATTACATATTATTGTGTACCATATAATATACTAAAAAAACATGAACAATTACAAGTTGGATGAAATAGTGAAAAAAACACGGAAGTCCGTTTTTTGGGGTTTGTTTTTACAGTGTTTATTGTTCTATAAAAATTACCTGCCAATATAATTATTTTGGACAGTATTACAGTATAATTACTGTGATACCAAACTTGTATAGTTTTTCACATTTTAGTGGTTAAAACATTTTTAGAATTTTATTAAAAAAGAGCCAGAGACCTGTGCCTTATTTTTTGTTGATGGACTGGTGTGAGAGCTTATTTTTTGTATGGCGACCCCCCAATTTATTTTATTGATATCATAGTGGGGTACATGTGACATTTTGATCACCTTTTTCCAATTTTGGTGAAGGTGCAATGAGTAGAAATTGGCAGTTCTAGTGTTTTGATTGTTTTCGTACCACTTACTATATTGTTGAACTCATTTTTTATTTTCATAGATTGGACTTTTACACAAGCGGTGATATCAAACATGTTTGTTTTTTGTTATGTTTTTGAATAGGGAAAAGGAGTGATTTGACTTTTTATGTGTTTAAAAAAATTTTTTATTTTAAACATTTTTTATTACATTTACTTTTTTGTAGTCCAAATAGGGGACTTGAATCTGGGATTATTTGCACTTTTGCATTATATAGTGAAAATAATGATTTACTATAAGGTCAAACACATGACTGGGCTTCTTAGGTGTATAAAGAAGGCAGCAACGAAGGCCTATAGCTGCCAAGGTAATGCCCCCCTAATCATGTCTAAAGAGCAGAAGGTTATGGGTGCCAGAGCAGGTGTGCAGACAGTAGCTAACCATTTATATGCTACTGTTAGTGATTGACAGTAATTCTATGCGTCCAGAAATATACTGAATCGTTAGACAGTCTGTTGTGGTACCATTACCACCAGACCAGAAGTGATTCCAACAAACAATATCATCTTGTTAAAAAATCTAACATTTATTAATACTTAATTAAAATCAATACACATAATAAAAGTAGAAAGGGCTGAAAAACCTCCATGACGAGGGGAAGCTACAGTTCAAACTTAAAATTGCAACAGTATACAGTATTTAATACTATTTTTGATAATAAAAACCAACTGTCAAAAAAGGTTGTTAAACTATCAGCTGTTATGAGAACTAATATGTGAAGTATATTCAAAATTATCAATATAATGGTGTAGTACCAAATGATGAAGATATAATTAATAAGAAGTTCTATAATGGAAATAATGCGGATAAAGACAGTCCAGCTAGTATGGCAGCAATATTATAAGTATGCGTTGTTATATAAACAATCCAGAATATAATGCTTAGTTGTGACCAATAACAGTAACCTCCATCTGCCTAAAGTTAGTCACCAATGTTGCCAGTATTTTGTATCCAAAACGCCATTTATTACCTTATTGATGCAAGTAGGGCGATAGTGTGGCAGATAATGCTGGTCAGGACGTTCGTCACGGAGCTGTGCTCTCCCTCCCACCCGACTGGCGCCGGTTCCCTGCTCGCTTCTTCTGGGGATGTGTTAAGTATTAATAAATATTTGATTTTGAAACAAGATAATATTGCTTGTTAGAATCACTTCTGGTCTGGTGGCAATGGTACCACAACAGACTGTTTTTGTTGACTGTTAGTGATTGACAGCAGCATTCCAGATGGTTAAATGGCAGTGATCGGAGCTGTCCTTTCTTGTCTTAGTCCTCATTTGCACTTCCATTTTTAACCCCTTTCCTACCTTAGATGTGTAGTTACATCTAAGGTGGGATTTCCCTGTCTGCTGTGGGCTACGGTGGTGAGCCCTCAAATTTTCCGGCATATGTCAGCTAATCTAATCAGCTGACATGTGCCCCTAACAGCCATGGGTGGAATCACAGTCCACCAGTGGCTGTTAACATGATAAATGCCGCTGTTAATCTGTGACAACTGCATTTAACATGCTTGTGCTGGAAGCTCATCACTAATCCCACCCATCAGAGCCTGTGTCACATGACCGCGGGGCGCTGATGGGTTGGCATGACAACCTGAGTTCTGCAGCAGATCCCTGTGGTTGTCATTGCCGGATTGCCAAGAGTGTCGCTCAGTGGTCGGCACTCATAGCAAGTGAGCATTTTAGCTACATAGAGCAGGGATGAAGCACTGCTCTGTGTAGCACAAGCGATCAGATGATCGCAGCTTCTAGCCACTCATGGAGACTATTGAAGCAAGTAAAAAATAAAAAAATAAAAGTTTTCAAAAATCTAAAAAAAATAAAAAAATATTAAAAAGTTTAAATCACCCCCCATTCGCCCCATTCAAAATAAAACAATAAAAAAAATACATATTTGGTATCACCACATTCAGAATCTTCCGATCTATCAATATATAAAAATAATTAATCCGATCGGTAAACAGCATAATTAGAAAAAAAGTAAAAATGACAGAATTATGGTTTTTTGTTCGCCACACGTCAGCTCGGCGCATAAAAAATAAGCCCTCACCCAAACCCCAAATCATGAAAAATGGAGACACTACGGGTATCGGAAAATGGTGATTTTTTTAAAAGAAACTTTGGATTTTTTTTCACCACTTAAATAAAAAAGAACCTCTACATGTTTGTCATCTACAAACTTGTAATGACCTCGAAAATTATAATGGCAGGTCAGTTTTAGCATTTAGTGAACATGGTAAAATAGAGAAACAAAAAACAATTGTAGAATTGCACTTTTTTTGCAATTTCATGGCACTTTGAATTTTTTCCCCATTTTCCAGTACACAACATCGTAAAGCCAATGATGTTCTTCAAAAATAATAATAATAATAATAATAATTTTTATTTATATAGCGCCAACATATTCCGCAGCACTTTACAATTAAGCGGGGACATGTACAAACAACAAATTCGGTACGAGTTAAGACAATTTACACAGTGACATTAGGAGTGAGGTCCCTGCTCACAAGCTCACAATCTATAAGGAAATGGGGGGACATAATAGGTGAAAAGTGCTTGTTATTTCTGGTCTGGCAATTATAATCAATAGGGATTTTCATATAAAGCTGCATGATCCGGTCATCAGCCCGTGTGTTTAAGTGCAATAGTCAAGCATCAAGTGCAGTTATCATGTGCATGGAGGGTGTGGAGACAGATGGATAGTAGGGTGCAGATTCAGAATATTTGGAAGGAGGGAACAGGGCAAAGTTAGTTTACTGAGTAGTTGATGTGGTAGGCTTGTTTGAAGAGATGGGTTTTCAAAGCGCGCTTGAATAGGTCGGGGCTAGGTATCAGTCTGATCGTCTGGGGAAGTGCATTCCAGAGAGCTGGCACAGCACAAGAGAAGTCTTGGAGACGGAGTTATGAGGTTCGGATTACAGGGGATGTTAGTCTTAGGTCATTTGTAGCACGGAGGGCACGTGTATGGCGATAGACAGCGATGAGAGAGGAGATATAAGGTGGTGCAGAACTGTGGAGAGCTTTGTGGGTGAGAGAGATAAGTTTATACTGGACCCTGTAGCGAATGGGTAGCCAGTGTAATGACTGGCCCAAGATGGAGGCATCAGTGAAGTGGCTGGACAGAAATATGACTCTGGCTGCAGCATTCAAGATGGATTGGAGAGGAGAAAGTTTGGTAAGAGGGAGACCAATTAGAAGAGAGTTGCAGTAGTCCAGATGAGAATGAATAAGAGCGACAGTAAGAGTCTTAGCAGTTTCAATGGTGAGAAAAGCTCGGATTCTGGAGATGTTTTTAAGATGCAGGTGACAAGAGCGAGTGAATGATTGGATATAGGGAGTAAAGGAAAGTTCGGTGTCGAATATGACCCCAAGACAGCGGGCATGCTGCTTGGGAGTTATGGTTGAACCCTCCAGGGTAATTTCGATGTTGGGTAGAGTGAGGTTAGTAGAAGGGAGAAACACAAGAAGTTCCGTTTTGGGGAGATTTAGTTTCAGGTAGAGGGAGGACATGATGTTAGAGACAGCAGACAGACAATCCTTGGTATTTTGAATTAGGGTAGGGGTGATGTCGGGGGAAGAAGTGTATAATTGGATGTCATCAGCATAGAGATGATACTGGAACCCAAATCTGCTGATTGTTTGTCCAATAGGGGCCATGTAAAGAGAGAAGAGGAGAGGGACTAGGACTGAGCCTTGCCGAACCCCGATAGTAAGGGGACGAGGAGAGGAAGAGGAGCCAGCAAAAGATACAGTGAAGGAGCGGTCAGAGAGGTAGGAGGAGAACCAGGAGAGGGCTGTGTCCTTGAGGCCTATAGAGCGGAGCATAGTGAGGAGGAGCTGGTGATCCAAATGCGGCAGAAAGATCCAGGAGAATCAGCAGAGAGCAATGACCTTTGGATTTAGCTGTTATTAGATCATTAGAGACTTTAGTGAGGGCAATTTCAGTGGAGTGTAAAGAGCGGAAACCAGATTGTAAGGGGTCAAGAAGAGAGTTATCCGAGAGATAGCGGATTAGATGAGAGTGGACCAAGCGTTCCAGGAGTTTAGAGATGAAGGAAAGGTTAGAGACAGGTCTGTAGTTAGCAGTGCAGTTCTGGTCCAGGGATGGCTTTTTAAGTAAAGGGGTTATGATGGCATGTTTAAATGAGGAGGGAAAGATACCTGAAGAAAGAGAGAGGTTAAATATTTTAGTCAGGTGAGTGGTGACCACTGGTAAGAGAGACTGCAGGATATGTGAAGGAATGGAATCACTGTTGCAGGTTGTAGGCCGAGCAGAAGCGAGGAGCTTGGAAACTTCTTCTTCTGAAACAGGCTCAAAGATGTCTAGTGAGCTTGAGGTGTGGCAGGGAAGGGGATCCAGGCACTGAGGAGATTGCGCTGAGATATTCTGATGGATGTGGTTGATTTTTTCTAAGAAATAAGTGGCCCGATCCTCACTGCTGAGGTTGGTGATGGGGGCCTGTACTTTAGGTTTCAGGAGGGAGTTTAAGGTTTCAAAAAGTCATTTTGGGTTGTTGGATAGTGAAGTGATGAGGGTGGTGAAGTAGGATTGTTTGGCCAGATAAAGGGCACAGTTATAGGTTTTGAGCATGAACTTATAGTGGATGAAGTCTTCTGCTAAGAGAGATTTTCTCCACTGCCGCTCTGCACACCTTGAGCAATGCTGAAGAAAGCATGTTTGCATAGTGTGCCAGGGCTGCTGTGGTCTTTGTTGGGTCTTTCTGCATGTAGAAGGTGCTGCTTCATCTAGGGCATTCTGCAGTGTATTATTGAAGTGTGACAATGCTAAGTCTGGACAGGAGAGGGAGGAGATGGGGGCTAGAGATGTGTGGAGATTGTCAACAAGCTGCTGAGTATTAATGGTACGTGTATTCCGATAAGTGTGGTAAGTGGGGGTGTCCCAGGTGAGGAGACAATTCTTGACAGAGAAGGAAAGAAGGTTGTGGTCCGAGAGCGGGAGAGGGGAGTTAGTAAAGTCATGCAGTGAGCCGGGACGGGAGAAAACCAGGTCCAGAGTATTCCCGTCCTCATGCGTAGGAGAATTAGTAAACTGTGAGAGGCCGAATGAAGAAGATAAAGAAGATGAGAGGGAGAGGGGATCATTGATGGGGATGTTAAAGTCTCCCATGATGAGGGCGGGGATGTTACAGGATAGAAAGTGAGTGGCAAAGCGGTCTAGAAACTGGCAGGAGGAGCCTGGAGTGCGATAAACAACCGCCACTCTCAAGGAGAAGGGCTTTAAGAGTCTGACGGCGTGGACTTCAAAGGAAGGAAATGTGAGTGAGGGAACCGGGGGGATGACCTGGAAAGCACATTGTGATGAAAGGAGCAAACCAACACCTCCACCCTGTCTGTTCTCAGGTCTGGTGGTATGTGAAAATTTTAGCCCACCAAACGAGAGAGCAGCAGCGGCGGTGGTGTCTGAATGCTGGATCCAGGTTTCTGTAATAGCCAGAAGGTTAAGGGAATTAGAGAGGAAAAGATCATGAATGTATGTTAGTTTGTTACACATAGACCGTGCATTCCAGATAGCACAGTGAAAAGCGATATGAGAAGGCATGCACTGAATATTAATAAGATTAGCAGGGTTTCTATATGTAGCTGGAGGAGAGTAATGTATGCTGGTGGAGGGAGGCCCAGGGTTGGGGGAGATGTAACCTGCAACTAGTAGAAGGAGAAAAAACAGAAAGAGCAGGTGGTGGGATGATTTGTATGAACATTTTGAGTGCTGCATGGCGGTAGTGGCTGGTTTGGAGTGGGTAAGAAATGTCAGTAGAGCCTCAGAGTTATACATGGGAGAGGGGAGAAGGGAGGGGTGGATATAGAGAGAGTGCCCAGAATGTGTTAAAGGGCGGGAGAGTTGTGAGAAAGCAGAAGTAAAAACAAATAATATGCAGATTGATATGATCAATGCATAATGTAGTATGACTGACCAAGAAGCATGATTGTTTGAAAAACATATGCACCTTACCTGTCTCCTGCCCTGTCCAACTGCCATTTTTTAACTGCAAAGCACTTTAAACTGTTGCACTTAAAATCTGTTGCACACGCGAACCCGCACGCATGCTATCCCAGTCAGACTGAAAATTACATTTCGTCCTGAAAAAAACAAGCCCTCACATGGACATATCAACAGAAAAATAAAAAAGTTATGGCTCTGGGAAAAAGGGGAGCAAAAAAACGGAAACTCAAAAAAGGAAAAATCCAAGGTGGTTAAGGGGTTAAACACGTACATGACAAATTGGTACAAATGTCATCAGTGCTTTGGATCAGTGTGTCATCTTTGTGTTAGTTTTTAGCATCATTTTAATCAGTGATAAAGAAATTAATTACAAATCTTCTCCTATACTTTACAATATTAAATACGGACTGTACAGGGTGAATGTAAAAACACGGAATGTGAATAGCACCCTAGTTTGTAATGCATCCATGTTCTATATGTGAAAAAAATGAATGTTTGATTGTGGCCTTATACTGTTTGATGGACTGCCATTATCCCCTCTAGTGCCTTATACCACCGGGGATATTATCATTAAGTCCTTCATTGCTCAAACAAATCCTTTTACTGTGGGACCTACTAAGGATATGCCGTGCTCCTGAGGGTCCAGTTGCCACAGAGGTACTGCACCTCAGCCAGAGGTGTGGTACTCCACTCTCGGTTAAGGAGGGGGCACTACCTTGGACCTACACACTAGCATCCAACACCACACCACTCCCGGCCAGGGGATCTGGGTGGACCCTTTTGAGGGAAGGCCCTTTCTCAGGCTGGAGGGGGATTAGGTAGAGGGTGTGGGTGGATGAGGGAGAGTGACAGTTAGAAGTGAGGAGTGAGTAAGAGGAGGACAGAGATATCTGAGAGGAGCTCCAGTGAGAAGAGGTCCTAGAGGACTGTAGTCGGGTGGAAGGACCAGGTCACAGTGGGGACCGGCCCCAGACTAGTGGAGGAACTGCAAGTCTCAGCTAGCAAACCAGATGCTGTAGTATCTGCATGTGCTACAGCCAAATCCACACACTCACTGAAAAGGCAGCCATATACGGATCAAGGGGACCAGGAGGAGGTCGCCCGGCAGGACCTGTGGCTGCTGACTTGGGACACTGTGTCTGAGGAGCAGGGCAGGAGGATGACGCCAGTGCAGAGAGATGACCTGGGAATGTACACAAGAAAGGGAGTCTCAGAAAAGTGCACCCAAATTACCTGAGAGCTGGCTGGACCACCGACCCGGAGGACACAGCACTCTGCTGGTGACTGTAACCTAACAACTGTGGGTAAAGAGTGAAAACTGCACCCTGCTGTGTCCTCAGAATTATTATTGCATCACCTGTCCTGCACTACATCAGTTCATCATTGACTTTAACACTTTAACTGCCCTGGGGCCTAGCTCTACCCGTGGAGAGCTGTAACATCTTAGCTGCGTCACCAACCACCCCATGGATCTGAATCGCAACATCGGCCATTTTCTTATTGCCGAACACCACGGATGGTTTCACAAACTATTCCCCCTTGCATCATCATATCCCATTATTTAATTGGATGCCAAGGGCCACGTACTGGGTCACTGCTGCCGTGATAACCCCGGAAGAACCGTCGGACCCGGCCCGAGTATCCAACAGCCCTGGTGGGCACTCCAGATACAAACATGAACCCCTTCATTGCCATAGACTATCAGAGAAGCAGGCATTAACACTTTCGCTACCCTATGCGCAAATCAATCAAATTACAATGAACTAAAGACCCAGGTTGAAAATCTTTACTGAAATAAACTGTATAATTTGTTGAGTACAAAATGACATAATGGTAAATAAAATAATCAATCAACTAAGGTCCAAATTCCAAATCATCGGGAAATCAAATGAAAAGGCAGAAATTACAGGTAGCTTCAACCTGCGTGAATTTGATCACTGCAACATATAATATGTTGAAACCTTCAAAAAGAGCCTGAAGACCCACCTCTTCCGACAAGCCTACAACCTGCAGTAACCACGGATCGACCAAACCGCTGCATGACCAGCTCTATCCTCGCCTACTGTATTCTCACCCATTCCTTGTAGATTGTGAGCCTTCGCGGGCAGGGTCCTCTCTCCTCCTGTACCAGTTATGACTTGTATTGTTTAAGATTATTGTACTTGTTTTTATTATGTATACCCCTCCTCACAGGTAAAGCGCCATGGAATAAATGGCGCTATAACAATAGATAATAATAATAATAATATGACTCAATAATGTGTTTGACCTTAAAGTGCCTATATGCAATCCTGACAATGCCTGGGCATGCTCCTTACGAGATGGTAGATTGTGTCCTGGGGGACTACCACCAGACATGGATCAAGGCATTAGTGAGATCATGGATAATCTGTGATGAGGCTTGGTGACATCATATTGGATGATGCATTATAACATTCACCATGGCATCTCCAAAATCATTCACGTTTGTCACATGTGCTCAGTATAAAACTGCTATCATGTAAAGGGAACAGGGCAATAACAGCAGATCTGCCAAATCTGGTGTTCTCTAGTAAATACCAGTTAACATAATGGTGCTGGGCTGTGAACTACAGGATGTCCTACCATCAATCCAATCTCATAGAGTCTGGAAGTAATTTTGCATGGCTCTGACAGTGCTACTCGTGTTCCTACTGGCAGTAAATACACTGAAATGCTCACTGATTCTGCGGCTGGGTTGATGCCTCTCTACAGCCCTAGTGGCTCTCGTTGTGTGACAACCCGTACCCTGGTATCTGCTCCATGCTCTTCAAGTTACACTGGGAGACACAGCAAACCTTCTTGTAATGATATGTATGGTGGTACCATCATTTAGGAACTGGACTACCTAGCTTCCTGATTCGGCTGCAGGTACTGGCTAATGCTACCAGTAGTGACAAGGACACTAGAAAAATGCAAAACTAGAGAAGAATCAGCCAAGTATGATAAGGAGAGAATAATTGTTTACATCCACCTCCGGCAAAACGGTTCTGCTTTTTAGGGTTTGTCTTGCTGATGCTTCTCCGGTGCACCTGTTGTCATTCTCATTTGCACCACAGTAGGTGAAATTGATTTACAATTGCTTATTCCTACTAACTGGATACATTGATATCCCTGACGTTTAATTGGTTTCGGTTTATACTATGATGTGACAATGTTCCTTCATTTTATCAAGCAATGTATTTCTCTGGATGCTATGACCCTATCTGCCTGGATGCTACAGGGTGATTATTGTACAGTAATATTTTTTATATGTTGCTCTATATCGGTCAGTTTAGCAGGTACCATGACTATTGCATTTCCAGTTGTCCCACATACCAGCTACAAAGGCTTAACTAGAACATTGCTATAATACTCATGTACAGATACTTCTTAAAAGATTCTTATGATTCATTTTAACTTCTTCACCCCAGAACACTTGATAAATATATATTTCTCTGGTGCACCTGAAGGTCTAATTTCACTTCGCAATTTACTTCGTTTAGTCCAAAAATATGTCCTCATATTGTGATTTACATTTACTGTAATCCTGTAGGGAAATGTGTATTTTTGTACTCAATTTCCAAGCAGCACCTTAAAAAGGAAATGTGCTTAATACATGAAGATGACATTTACTTCATCAGCCTGAGTGCTTAAAATGATTATTACATTGCACAAGTTACCGGCATTATTACGCTTCTTTCCTTTAGGACACTAATCTCTGTAGAAAAGATTACCTACAACCCCACTAATGTCCTTTTTGTAAGACAATCTCTGCAGAGTATAAAAATCATGTTGGTAACTCATAAAGTTGAGGCAGTAAATTTTCTTGGCCAGTGTCCATGAAATACTTTAGTCTTGCTCTGTAGGTGGGCTTGACCTTACCGTCTAGCTGATCAGTAGTTTCTTGGGATATTAGGATAATGTTAATGTAATTGACTTTTGGACTTTGGACTCTTAAACGTACTTAGATGTAACTGCTAATTTTAGCCACGCGTCTTTTCAAAAAGGGCATTTTATGCTCCGAATTTGAGACCTAAAGTCAATGGTACTCCAGCTACTGCCGTGTGGCGCTTTCATACAACTCTGTATTGTGGAACTATTTTCTATAGAAGAAATGTCATCCATTGGAACATAGAATTGTACAACTCAGTAGTAACTCAATATACAAACTCTATACAGATGTAATGAGGCTCTCTCGGTGTTCACCTGGCACCTCTAAGATGGCTATCATGGACAGACTGCTTACCAGTTCCCAGGGATGGTTGCCCTGATCTTCAACCTTTAACCACTGTACAGGGATTTTTACTTAAACAGGGACTCCTGGGCTAGTGCCATGGAATAAATTGTGATTCGATGATGCAGGCTGACAGGAGTGGTCAGGTATCCTGGTCAGAACTAAGAGGGCAGGAAAAGTTCAAAATTGAAAGACGCAAGTATAGTCAATAAAACGAGCTAAAACATAGGAAACAAACATACTATACTAGAGCTAAACTAACAGACCTGAACCAGAGAAGCACAAGACTATATCTGGCAGCTTCCAGCAGTAAGCTGGAAGTTTATGTAGGGTGTGGTGCTCTCCAATTGGCTAGAGCTCCAGCTGGACAGCACACACACACATACTGTCAGACTGGGCAGCACTGCATTTCCCAGCCATCCTAATCTTAGTGGCTGGACAGAACCTGCACAATCCAGAGCTTCTGATTGCAACGTCTCTTCCATCAGTAGCACTGTTTGCAGAATTAATACAGGGGCGTCTGGCGACAGAAGCAGACATGGCAGGAGCAGGTCCTGGTGGAGATGAGACAATAGGTCTGTGTAAGATATACAGACCTGTAAAGCAGCAATTATCCATTCACTTAAGTCCACTGGGCTCTTCTATACCTGAAAATCTCTAATGTCATCAGTACAATCAAGAAAAAAAATGTTCCATTGTAAAAAAAAAATGGG
The DNA here is from genome assembly GCF_051348905.1 of Ranitomeya variabilis. Taxonomy (NCBI): domain Eukaryota; kingdom Metazoa; phylum Chordata; class Amphibia; order Anura; family Dendrobatidae; genus Ranitomeya; species Ranitomeya variabilis. The sequence continues at coordinate 520,911,908 of NC_135233.1, forward strand.
TTGACTTTCCGGACAAGGGATAATAGTTAGGAGTGATGCTGTAACATTATGCTCAACAAGCTCTTTACCTAATTTCTTAAAGAGGGTAATAAACAATAATGGTTACTTCCTTTCCTTAGTGGCATGGTTCATGAAGAGGTATGTTACTGTAGGTGATAACAGAGAACACGACAGTTTCCTGTCTGACCCCAGCTCTGACAGGCACAAAGAAGCTACGCTGGCATATAATACTAGAATGACTCGAACCAGCAATTAAGTTGGCATTGTGGTAGCAGCTATCCTGCTCTTTAAGTTCTTATTTCAGAGAAGCGGATCAGTAGACAAGGCACACAATGTAAGCATCTATATTTTATGTGTCTGCTGCCTCCTGCAGTTCTCTCTCCCTTCTCTCTGCTGCATCACCAGGACAGAAATTTCTTGCTACCATTCTCTAAGACCAAAATGAAAGAGGCTTATTTCCTATTACTGCCCAAAACTATATTTATCCAGGAGAAGCAACAGTGACAATACTTTCTCTACATACCTGCCTAAAGTAACAAAGAATGTGTGTAATAGATCACACAAATAGAAGGGTCCTTCCTTAGCAACATACTCAGATACCAACCATCTAAGGTCAGTATCTAAAAGAACATTTGTAGGAATATTCTCTGATACCCCCTCTTAATTTAATTACCTCCCTGCCCTCCAGTAAAGGTAAAACCCAGCAAAGTTGATTCCTCATTTAAAGGTCACATTTTCCCATTTGCTGAAGATTGAGTGGCAAGCAAAAGTTCATTCTACCCTGGGAGCTGCGGTTGTTGATGGAACACTTTTGGTTGGACAGTTCTGGAACCAGATCCATAACTGGGCATCCTAGTGCTTGTCTGGTCCTAGTCTGTGGTATAACATTGTGTTAGTGCCAGGCATCATTCTCAACCATAGCGCAGACTAATATTTGGTTTTTGGTTTTATCGATCTCATGACACCTTGCTCTTTGCATACACGGATCAGCACAGCTTTCTCTTGCTTCTTATAAGCAGTTGCCATCTTAGTCAATTGCCAAATTGAAAGATAGAGAAGAAAAACAAGAAGGAGGGGACTGTTTGCAGGTATCTCTTAATAAACCAAATTAAGCACTGAGTTTGTCCTCATAAATGGGGCATTCCTTGCAAGGATTTTACCAGTCCATAAGAGCAAGGTTGAAACAATAATCCAGGCACTTACTGTGCTAATAACAAACTATCTCATTTCTTGCCACCAATTTGTCATAAACACCACTCGTGCATGACACATATGCCTGCTAACATAGAGGGGAACTCTATTTCCCACTCACTCTTCCATCACCTATCACAATAGGCCAAAAATTAGCTAAGTACCCCACAGACAGTCCTCCACATCCACTCCACACTTTACACTGCCACCGCTCACTGTTTAACCAGGCCAGCGAGATGAATGCACTGGGCAGAACACTGCACACCTAGCTTTCCCAACCTCCTAAGGCCTCTTTCACATTTCCGTCGGTACGGGGCCGTCGCAAACCGTTGGCCCGACGTACCGATGGATTTTGTGCAAAATAGAGCACAACGTGGGCAGCGGATGCAGTTTTCAGACACATCCGCTGCCCAGTATGAGTTCTGGGGAGGAGGGGGCGGAGCTTCGGCCACGCATGCGCAGTCGAAAATGGCAGACGCGTCGCACAAAAAAAGTTACACTGAACTTTTTTTGTGATGACGGTCTGACAATTACCGACGCATCCAGTGCACGACGTATGGAACGTGTGTCCATATGTCGCGATGCATTGGTAATACAAGTCTATGTGCAATGCATCCTGCGGGCAACTTTGCAGGATGCATTTTTTACACAGAACGACGCATTGCATTGTCTTCAAAAAGACGTACGTTTGATAGTAGCCTTACTGGTAACACAAGCTGTTTTCTCTCCTTGAGATTATTGGTATATTAGATTAATGAAGAACAAACTTAGTAGAGTGCTTAAAAACATTAGAATAGGTGAAATAACAAAAAGACACACATAAAACAAACTGTCAAAAAAAGATAACTAAAGAAACCTTACACAATTGGATCATGCGATGTCTTTGCGGGAAAGACGCCACAGAAAATATTGTGGTACAGAACAAGCAGACATCTGTAGATCTTCCGAATCTGGCTCGGATATTCAGTGGATGAGATGTTATCAAGGGTCTCACCAGACCCCTCATTCATCCCTCCACTGAGGTAAGAGGTGGATGGCTGATTAGATTTGATTCTAATCCAGTGTTAGCCCTCATTTCATATTTTCCCGGAGAAATGTCCTAGAGAGAGAATATGGCCGTCATATTCCCAAACATCCTTTAAGCAATCTATACATGCCGCACATGAATAGATGTAACCATAATTCAGAGAGATATTGTGCTCCTGTTGGTTGACAGATACCATAAACTTGCAGATGTTATTATTGGTGGGATTTGAACACAGGACTGCACTTCTGCAGTACTAAACACTAAGCCACCATGCTGTCCTATTTTCACACAAGCGAATGGACGCTTTTTTATATTTTCTATTTGTATTCTATAAATAAAAAGATTAACTTGTTCCAACATAACATGTAATGGCCGCTCTCTGCTCTCCTGATCTCACGGCAGAGCTGTGTGTGATTATACCTGACACATCTGCAGGTTCTTCTCAGCTTCAGCTTCCATCTCACAGGCAGACAGGGTTGCAATAGCTTTTGAGGCAGATTCTCGTGCAGATCAGTGTCTGGTCCATAACCTGGAACAGCTCATTTACATAATAAAGTAGATTTCTCTGGAATTAAACATTGCATCATTGTATCACGGTATCATTTTATTCATTTTTCTATGACCTACATGTCCATATAGATGGCTTAAGAGGTTTGATCCTACTGACAGATTTCCTTTAAGCAACCAAATGTTGGTGTTTAGGATTTTATTGAAGTTTCAATTTGCCGTGATTTGAAACATAGACTAGAGAACACAGAATTGTATTGGTTACTGATGAATATGGCTTTGCCTTACTGTTTTTATGAACATGATCAAGATACAACTTGCATTTTTTATGACATTGATCTGGTGGACTAATATAAGTAACCGCCTATTTCTCATACCTAGTAGAACAATAACTTTTATATAAGCTCAGTGACTTCCACAATTATCTCTCTGAAAAATTTTCTAGGAATCAGATTTATCAAAAACGATCCCGGCAGAAGAACTGACTCATAATTGTCTCTATAATAACTTCATCTGTAATATACTGCTAGGTAGTTAAAGTCTCAATTGACTCTGGTCCAATGTTTTGATCTAGTTGCTGGGCTTGCTCAATCATTTCATGCCTCACTTGTCTCTTCTAGAGAGATGGTGTGTAAAATGTTCGAACCTATCATGTCTTCTTCCCCTGAAACATTTCCAAGCTCAGGTCATAATGACTGCACCAAGCAGCCAACCTCTTCCAAATTTCTACTTTAACGACTCTCGACGCCTCCTCCCCAATTACAGCTCCTGCATTGTGCTCTCCTGATCATTTCCTGGTGATGTAATCCTCTTCTGTTACAGCCCAAGTTATTAGAAAATGACTTTCCGCTACTTACTGCTCTCTCTTTTCATTACGTTTTACTATCCTGTTTTCCATCTCAATAAGCATATTCTACACCCTTCGGTCGTTATCTTTCATTTGTTGTCTTTACAGCTCGTTTTACATCTGCAGCACCAATCTATGTGTTTACACAGATGACTGACATTTTCACGTTGGCCGCAAATGGATTGTGAACCATCTTACCTGCCTTACGTGATGGAAAATACCGAAGTACAGTTTGGCGTGGCACTTAGGATTATAACTGGCATGTATTATACTATTAACAGGAAATGTTATACTTGTTCTGAATGTCCAACAAGAAATGTGGTTTAAAGAAAAAGATTTATAAGCCAATTTACAGTTCTGTACAAAAGTTGTAGGCAGATGTGGAAAGAATGCTGCAATTTAAAATACTTTCAAAAATAGAAGTGTCAATAGCTTATTTTTATCAATAAACCAAATGGAAAGTGAATGAACACCACTTTTTATTGGTATATGTTGAGATTGTTTTCTTATATTTTTCGATGTTGTGCCCCATAGGGTGAGAATTTCTAACTACATCTCTATATCATTCATCCATATGGTCATTCCTATCCTATGTTTGCACAGTGCTGTTACTTCCCTTTTTTCCTACATTTAATTTTGAAAGACATTCTCCAAAATCAATACAAATCTGACATCGTCCCCTTTAGGTGCTAATAATTCTGGAATGTTTCATCATATCCCACTGACTGTCAGAATCTTTTTCATAACACATTGTACTTTATGTTACTGGTAAATTTAGATTGACATGATTTGCATTTATTTATGAAAATATCGAACATTTTACAAAATGTATCATAGAATTTTAAAATCCTTGAACAAGATTGTCGTACCACACAAAGAGATGATAAATAGCTTCTACCATATGTCTACTTTACATCAGAATCATTTTTTAAACGCTCTTTTATTTTTTTAGATGTTAGAGGGGTTTAAAGTTTACCAGCAATTTTTCATTTTTTTTCAAGGTAATTTACGAAACTTGCTTTTTAGAGACCTATTCAGGTTTGAAGTGACTTTAATTGATGCCATTGTAAAAGCAATGCCTCTAAAAGTATGCAAAACTGCTATCAGGTAGTTTGTTAACCCTTCAAGTGTTTTACAGTATTTAAAGTGAAATGATAAAATAAAAAACTATATTTTTTTACACTAAGGTGTTGCTGCAATCTAGCAAGTCATCATAGCTGACAGACCATGAAGTCATTATTTGGCTTTGAGATGCCATGGCAACCATCAGGACCACATGAAATGATTATGATCATGGGGTGGCAATGGGAGTACCCTTCCTCTGTAAAAGAGGTTGTCCAGCCTTAGGTTCCAAGACTGCAGTCACTCTATGTGGCTTGAGACTTATGAATCCTCACATTGCGCGCACTGCATGCTTTGTGGATTCTCTGGTGCTGGTGACGGGAATGATGTGCATGTGACCACAAGTATGCGATTTGCATACATGCCGTCATGTGCTGACTAGATGTGCGCCGCTCACTCAATGCAGACATGTTTAGTCGGACTGTGGCTGGAAGTATGCAAATCACATAATTGCGGTTATAAGCCAGCACTGTAGAATCCTCACAATGTGTAGTGCACACGCTGGAAGGATTCACAAATCTGCAATCACAGAGTGACTGCAGGCCTGTATCCCAAGGCCAGACAACCCCTTTAACTATTGACAGCAGAATCTAAGAGGTTAAATGGTGACAAATGGTGAAACACTAATAGAGGCCACTTGCTGCGTTTTCTCCTGTAAGGGGCACTATTCTCTTATCCATTAGGGTAATAAAAAGGTGTATTAGGAGTTACTAAAGGGCTAAACCTTAAAGGGAACCTGTCACCTGAATTTGGCGGAACCAGTTTTGGGTCAATATTGCCTTGCGCTGGCATGTACTCCGGAGGACAGAGAGTGAACTTCAATCCAATATTGCGGCCAGCATGCAGCCAGCTGGTAAGGAAAGGGTGAATCAAGCACCCAAAAACCCCGCCCATATGACCCAAAACTGGTCCCGCCAAATTCAAGTGACAGGTTCCCTTTAAAGCATTGCTTTGTATAGGTACATTTGCACTCAGTTTTTTGAAGGATCTCAGCAGGGAGGTTGTTGCAAACATCTCTGAGAACTAAATGCAGATCTTCTGTGTATATAGGAGTCCAAAGAAAAAGAAAAAAATGGCACAACTCCCGACAGAGGATACAAAGGGTGTGTGACGGTTTAACCCCAGACGTAAATCCTGGAGGTGCTAGCGTTAAGATAAAACAGTCTTCAATAGCAGAAAAAATAGAACAGATCACGCAGCACTCACCGGCACCGTGGTCAGCAGTCTTCTTTATTGCAACATGAGAAAATGTATAGCTTCACGGCACGGGGGAGTCTCCAAGGTGAGGAGTGTGAGAGGCGGGACGACGGCCGTTTCACGCTGAACAATAGCGCTTCTACGGGTCCATGTCCGAGAGGAAGTTACGCCGAGAGAAGTAGGTAAGATACCCCTCCCCTACAGCGTCCCCTCCAATCAGACAGCAAGGAAAGTGCTGTGTGCATAAGTGAAAATTAAAATCAAGGAATAAAGCAGGATTCTACAAACTGACATTTTAACAATGGACATCCATAAATGCATAATAAAATTTGCAACACTTGATCAAAGCCATGTTATTTTAGGCTGGTCAAGTGAGCATACACTGCAGGCACATGACCTAAAAACTAGGACGCACGATGTATCTAGAGACGGCTGAACTACCGATATACATAAAAAGGATCATACTGGTATGGATGAAAAAGGCCAACTAAGGAAGCTCAGTACTTATAATTTTGATTTAAGGACAGATATCTTAAGGGCTATAGGAATGAATGGCTTTACCCAATCGACCAGAAATTTCAATAGAAAAATCGGAGATTTTAATGGGGGGTTAATGCGTCTGTACTACAAAAAAATGGACATGTCTGTCCTGTCATTGAAACCGGCAGGACCAGTGGCGCGTGTCCTCATGATCCACCTAGCTTCTTGTTGTAGTAAGATTTTCCCTAAGTCGCCTCCTTGAGCAGTCGGAGTAACCCTTTCTAAACCTGCAAAAGTGAGGACAGTTGAATCCCCCCCATGGCATTCTCTAACATGATTAATGAGCCTGGGCACACCTTTACCTCAGGAAATAGATCTGAAATGTTCCCTGAATCTGATAAATAGTTTGCGTATAGTTTTCCCAATATAGAAGCGTTTACAGGGGCAGAATAATACATAGACAACATATTCCGTTTTGCAGGAAATAAACTGCCGGACATTATGTATAATGGGACCAATTTCCAAGGTTTGTCCTATCCTGTGATATTGGCAGAACGAACACTGCCCACACCGAAAATTTCCTTTTGGAATGGTCTGATCTAACCACGTACTTTTTTTATCTTTTGTCACCCTGTTACGTACTAATACATCTCTAACCCTAGTGCTCCTTTTGTTCGATATCAGAGGACCTGCAGTAGCTTTACTTAAGAGGTCACGATCTCCCTCCAATACGTGCCAATGTCGGCGAATGGTGGAACGTATCGCGTCATCCATAGGGCCGTATTGGAAGCAGAAGGTGAACCTCTGTGGGGGGGTGTCAGGAGATGTGTCACTAGGATGTGCGTCAGTGTCTATTCGTTGGACTGCAGAATTGAGTACATCCTCCGGGTATCCTCTATCACGAAATCTCTGGAAGATTTCCCTGGATTGTGCCTGAAAGCCACTCAGTGTATTATTGAGACGCCGTGCTCTAAGGGACTGGCTGTAAGGCAAAGATTTCTTTACATGGTTAGGATGATAGCTATTGTAATGCAATAGAGAATTCACCGAGGTGGGTTTGCGAAAGATTGAAGTACGGATCTCTCCCTCTTCCACCTGAACTAATACATCAAGGAAATCTATTACTTGATCCCCAAATCTGTGTGTAAAAGACATGCCCATGATATTGCTCTCATTCAAATAGGCGACAAAATTTTCAAACTCTTTTTCGGTCCCGTCCCACACTATAATTACATCGTCCACGTACCTCATAAAGAATTTGATGTGTTTGAGAAAAATGTTTTTGTGAGAATATACATAATCCTCTTCAAACACCGCCATATAAAGATTGGCGAAAGTACATGCAACCGGGGTCCCCATGGCGGTCCCCGTGGTCTGCCTGTACCAACTGTCCAGAAATGTGAAGGCATTATGTGTGAGTATAAAACTCAAACCTTCACATATAAAGTTAATATATTCAGGACTTTTGGTAGTTGTGTGTAACACTCTTCTAATGGTGTCCACACCCAGAGCTTGGGGAATGTTGGTGTACAGGCTGACCACGTCAATGGACGCCAGGGAGAACCCCGGTTGCCAAACGAAATTTCGGATATGTCTTAAAAAAGAATTCGTATCCTTGAGGTACGAGGGGATGTCCTTCAGTAGCGGGCGTAAGAGCCAGTCAATGTACTGGGATAGGGGCTCAGTGAGCGACCCTATCCCAGATACAATAGGTCTGCCTGGAGGGCATGTAACAGATTTGTGAATTTTTGGTAAATAATACCAGTGGGGTTTCGTGGGGTAAATGGGAAACAGCTTCTCAGCTTTCTTTTGTGTCAAGACCCCACTTTCTACCGATTTTCTGAGGAAGGTACAAAGATTGTTTTTATATTTTTGCGTTGGGTCTCCTGGTAATTTAGCATAGGTTTTAATGTCTGATAGTTGTCTGTCTGCTTCTAGTAAATACGCTTCTCTGGGTAACAGGACAGTTTTGCCCCCCTTATCAGCGGGGCGTACAATAACATCAGTCCAACTTGCTATTTCAGACAGAGCCTGTTTCTCCTCAGCTGCTAAATTAGGAGATGCTTTTTTATATATTAAGGCCTCTATGTCTTTCAACACCAATGTCTCAAATAGGTCGATTGTGTTTCCTGGGGATACGGGAGGCATATATGTGGAAGGGATTCCTCCCATGAAAGGAGTGATTACATGGGAGCTGGATTCCACAGGAATGACTGACTCTGTCTCTGTCAGACTCACTAAATGGCGAGCATCTTGGTGGAGATCAGCCAGGACCTCCTCTCCCGTCCCTGCCATAAACCCCAAAGGTCCTATAGTGCAAGGTTTTTCCCCTTCAGTGGTATTACTATTAATGGTGTTAGTAAGAAAAAATTTGTACAAATGAATCTTCCTAGTGGCTTTGAAAAGATCTATCTGAAAAGAAACGAAATCAAAATCATTAGGGATGCAGTAATTTAAGCCTTTTGATAGGAAACGAAATCAAAATCATTAGGGATGCAGTAATTGCCTACTTCTCTCGGCGTAACTTCCTCTCGGACATGGACCCGTAGAAGCGCTATTGTTCAGCGTGAAACGGCCGTCGTCCCGCCTCTCACACTCCTCACCTTGGAGACTCCCCCGTGCCGTGAAGCTGTACATTTTCTCATGTTGCAATAAAGAAGACTGCTGACCACGGTGCCGGTGAGTGCTGCGTGATCTCTTCTGTGTATATAGGCTTGTGCAAATCCTTCTGTCACTTCATGATGTTGAGATCATGGCTCTATGGGGGCCATATCATCGCTTCCAGGACTCCTCATTCTTCTTTACCATAAAGGTAGTTCTTAGTGACATTGGCTGTACATGTGGGATTGTAGTTCTGCTGGATAAATTTGGAAACTTTGATTCTGTACTTAAAAGCAACTATATTTTTTCAGGCTTATAAATATAGAAAAATAGCAACAAAACGGCAAAGTTCAGCAGCGTCTTTAGATGCAAACTGGGCTGAGTTTTCATTAAATCACATTTCATGAAATTGCAATTTTCTTCAACAGTTAATCGCAGCATTGCCTAAAAGTGGATGTAATTTCATTACAACTTTCGTGCACTGTGCATCTAAAGACACAGTTCAACTGTGCAGATTTGGTGCTTTTTTCACTATAGGCTTTGATGTGGAGTCTGAAAAAACTCATGTAAAAAACATTGTTGTGTGTTTTAATCACAAAATCAAAGTTTTTCTGTTTGTTTGGGTGACCTATTAAAAACACTGTTCAAATATGCACCAAACCATATCAGATAATGGAGGAAAGGGCATTCAAATGGCAACAAGAATTCAACATCCAGAGAAGATTGCTATGTCATAGAAAATGTGCAGATAAAAAGCAGCAGAAAAAAATGTAGCATTTCCCCTATATGTGAACACAGCCTCAGCGTTACATTTTTCTTGCATGTTTTATTGATTTAATGGAGAACAAAATCAATTGAGCCATGTTTTTACACTATTTACAGATCACTGTAAATGATCTGCTCATGGTATTATACTGGCTGTTACAATTACAGGGACAACAAATATGTCTAGCATTTGCTGATTTGTAATGCTTATTTTAGGTTTCTTTTTAAATGCATTAAAACATGATTATTTTAATTGTTTTTCATTTTTTTTGTAATAATTTTATAGGAAGAAAATAATCTCTCATCTCTAGATTACAAATACATATAAAAATACTTATATATAGATATTTATCTCAATATATCAGTACATTGAGCCTATACTGGAGCATAATACATTGCACATTCAAGTATAGTAAATTATCCCATTTATAGTGAAGCCTCTGGCTCATAAGTTTTGCTGCTCAGTTCCCAGGGAGACAAGACTTAAAAGAAAAAATGAGTTATATACAGTGGGGCAAAAAAGTATTTAGTCAGTCAGCAATAGTGCAAGTTCCACCATTTAAAAAGATGAGAGGCGTCTGTAATTTACATCATAGGTAGACCTCAACTATGGGAGACAAACTGAGAAAAAAAAATCCAGAAAATCACATTGTCTGTTTTTTTATCATTTTATTTGCATATTATGGTGGAAAATAAGTATTTGGTCAGAAACAAAATTTCATCTCAATACTTTGTAATATATCCTTTGTTGGCAATGACAGAGGTCAAACGTTTTCTGTAAGTCTTCACAAGGTTGCCACACACTGTTGTTGGTATGTTGGCCCATTCCTCCATGCAGATCTCCTCTAGAGCAGTGATGTTTTTGGCTTTTCGCTTGGCAACACGGACTTTCAACTCCCTCCAAAGGTTTTCTATAGGGTTGAGATCTGGAGACTGGCTAGGCCACTCCAGGACCTTGAAATGCTTCTTACGAAGCCACTCCTTCGTTGCCCTGGCGGTGTGCTTTGGATCATTGTCATGTTGAAAGACCCAGCCACATTTCATCTTCAATGCCCTTTGCTGATGAAAGGAGGTTTGCACTCAAAATCTCACGATACATGGCCCCATTCATTCTTTCATGTACCTGGATCAGTCGTCCTGGCCCCTTTCCAGAGAAACAGCCCCAAAGCATGATGTTTCCACCACCATGCTTTACAGTAGGTATGGTGTTGGATGGATGCAACTCAGTATTCTTTTTCCTCCAAACACGACAAGTTGTGTTTCTACCAAACAGTTCCAGTTTGGTTTCATCAGACCATAGGACATTCTCCCAAAACTCCTCTGGATCATCCAAATGCTCTCTAGCAAACTTCAGACGGGCCCGGACATGTACTGGCTTAAGCAGTGGGACACGTCTGGCACTGCAGGATCTGAGTCCATGGTGGCGTAGTGTGTTACTTATGGTAGGCCTTGTTACATTGGTCCCAGCTTTCTGCAGTTCATTCACTAGGTCCCCCCGCGTGGTTCTGGGATTTTTGCTCACCGTTCTTGTGATCATTCTGACCCCACGGGGTGGGATTTTGCGTGGAGCCCCAGATCGAGGGAGATTATCAGTGGTCTTGAATGTCTTCCATTTTCTAATTATTGCTCCCACTGTTGATTTCTTCACTCCAAGCTGGTTAGCTATTGCAGATTCAGTCTTCCCAGCCTGGTGCAGGGCTACAATTTTGTTTCTGGTGTCCTTTGACAGCTCTTTGTTCTTCACCATAGTGGAGTTTGGAGTCAGACTGTTTGAGGGTGTGCACAGGTGTCTTTTTGTACTGATAACAAGTTTAAACAGGTGCCATTACTACAGGTAATGAGTGGAGGAAAGAGGAGACTCTTAAAGAAGAAGTTACAGGTCTGTGAGAGCCAGAAATCTTGATTGTTTTTTTCTGACCAAATACTTATTTTCCACCATAATATGCAAATAAAATGATAAAAAAACAGACAATGTGATTTTCTGGATTTTTTTTTCTCAGTTTGTCTCCCATAGTTGAGGTCTACCTATGATGTAAATTACAGACGCCTCTCATCTTTTTAAGTGGTGGAACTTGCACTATTGCTGACTGACTAAATACTTTTTTGCCCCACTGTAAATGACTAAGAACAGAGCAGATAGACGACAGACCTCACAGGACAGTGGGACAGCTAAATAAAATTATGAAAGTACCCCAAAACCAGAACAGTTAAGAGCTGTGCTATGGGCCATATTCATCATTGTGTTTGTGTAATGCCCTAAAGTTGGGAATTACATTACTGTTTTTATTATGTTATTTGTTCATGTATGCCTTAATACTTAAATTGCTATACTGTTTTACTGTGTAGTACTAATCATACACTTCATCATGTGCAGTCTCCGTCCCCTCCCACACTTCATCATTTGCAGTCCCCACTCCCCCACTTCATAATTTGCAGTGCCCCTCACATCATCATTTGCAGTCCCTTCACCCCAACTTCATCATTTGCAGTCAACCTCACCCCACTCACTTCATCATTTGCAATCCCCCTCCCCCACTCTCTTCATATCTTGCAGTCCCCCTCCCCCACTCACTTCATCATTTGCAGTCCCCCTTCATCATTTGCAGTTCCCTATCCCCTCCCTCAATTCATCATTTGCAGTTCCCCTCACCACCAACTTTAGGAGCCTAATCTTGAGAATCAGGCAGAAAAAGCTTTGCTGGCTATCTCTCAAGGTCAGGATGAAGCAGAGGTGTATTGTCAAAAATTTCAGAAATGGTCGGTGCCATTCATCATTTGAAGTCACCTCCCCCACTTCATCATTTTAAGTCTCCTCCCTCACTTCATAATTTGCAGTTCGTCCTCCATCACTTTCAGTCTCCTGTTGTGAATTCCATTCTCGGACTCCCTCCTGTGGTCATGAATGGTTTTTTGGTTAGTTCTGCTCTTGGGCTCCCTCTGGTGGCTTCGAGCGGAACTGCTGGTCACTAGGTTGACTTTATCAGCTGCTCTCGTTATGTTGCTATGCTGGCTTCCCTGTTATGATCCTTAGTGGTTGAGGATCACAAATTACTCCAGCTAAGTAACAAACATAGGACAAGCTCTAGGGAGGTGGCAAACTGGACTGACCGCAAATCTGAACCTAACCAAACACACTAGAAGTAGCCGGTGAACGTGCCTAAAAATCCTAGACGTCTCGAGCCAGCCTGAGGAACTAACTACCCCTAGAGAGAAAGAAAGACCTCTCTTGCCTCCAGAGAAATAATCCCCAAAGATATAGAAGCCCCCAACAAATAATAACGGTGAGGTAAGAGGAAGGCACATACACAGGGGTGAAAGCAGATTCAGCAAATAAGGCCCACTAATACTAGATAGCAGAAAACAGAAAAGGGAATCTATGCGGTCAGTAAAAAACCCTTACAAAATATCCACTCTGAGATTTCAAGAACCCCCGCACCAACTAACGGTGTGGGGGGAGAAACTCAGTCCCCTAGAGCAACCAGCAAGCGAGGAAATCACATTTTAGCAAGCTGGACAAGAAACATGATGAATGCTGATAATCAAAAAATGAACACACAAAAACTTAGCTTGTCTTGGAGAGACTGGGAGCAAGGTAGTCACAAGGAATCTGAAGAGCACTGAATACATTGATAGCAGGCAAGGAACTGAGTATCCAGGTGACCTAAATAGGAAACCAACCAAGGATAACGAACCAGCTGATGTAGCCAACCTGCAGAAAGACAACACTACACAGTACCGCTTGTGACCACTAGAGGGAGCCCAAAAATAGAGTTCACAACAGTACCCCCCCCTTGAGGAGGGGTCACCGAACCCTCATCAAGACCCCCAGGGCGATCAGGATGAGCCGCGTGGAAGGCACGAACCAAATCGGCCGCATGAACATCAGAGGCGACAACCCAGGAATTATCCTCCTGACCATAGCCCTTCCACTTAACCAAATACTGAAGCCTCCGTCTAGAGATACGAGAATCCAAAATCTTCTCCACCACGTACTCCAATTCGCCCTCGACCAGCACCGGAGCAGGAGGCTCAACAGAAGGAACCACAGGTACCACATACCTCCGCAACAAAGACCTATGGAACACATTATGAATGGCAAACGATGCTGCGAGATCCAAACGAAAAGACACCGGGTTAAGGATTTCCAAGATCTTATAAGGACCAATGAAGCATCGCCATGAATTCCCTGACAACCCCAACTTGACACAGACATAGCTTTCCAATCTAAAACTGGATTATGAGCCTGCAGCCATGGCAGACCCAAAACGACAACATCATGCAAATTATGCAGAACAAGAAAGCGAATCACCTCCTGATGTACGGGAGTCATGCACATGGTCATTTGCGTCCAATACTGAGGCTTATTCTCAGCCAATGGCGTAGCATCAATTCCCCTCAGAGGAATAGGAAATTCCAAAGGCTCCCAGGACAAAACCACAGCGCCTGGCAAACGACAAATCCATCAGATTCAGAGCAGCACCCGAATCCACAAAAGCCATAACCGAGTAGGACGACAAAGAACAAATCAAAGTAACAGACAAAATAAATTTAGGCTGTATAGTACCAATGGTGACAGGTTTAGCGATTTTCTTTAAGCGTTTAGAGCATGCTGAGATAACATAAGTAGAATCACCACAGTAAAAGCACAACCCATTTTGACGTCTATGACTTTGTCGATCAGTTCTGGTCAGAGTTCGGTCACATTGCATAGACTCAGGTCTCTGTTCAGAAAATACCGCCAAAGGATGAGCAGATTTGCGCTCCCGCAAACGCCGATCAACCTGAATGGCTAAAGCCATAGAATCACTCAGACTTGTAGGGGTGGGAAACCCCACCATAACATTCTTAACGGCCTCAGAAAGACCTTCTCTGAAATTTGCAGCCAGGGCACACTCATTCCATTGAGTAAGCACCGACCATTTCTGAAATTTTTGACAATACACCTCTGCTTCATCCTGACCTTGAGAGATAGCCAGCAAAGCTTTTTCTGCCTGATTCTCAAGATTAGGCTCCTCATAAAGCAGTCCAAGAGCCAGAAAAAATGCATCTACATTAAGCAATGCAGGATCTCCTGGCGCCAGAGAGAAAGCCCAATCCTGAGGGTCGCCACGCAACAAGGAGATAACAATTTTAACTTGCTGAGCGGAATCACCAGAGGAACGAGGTCTCAGAGATAGAAATAACTTACAATTATTCTTAAAATTTAGAAACCTAGATCTATCTCCAGAAAACAACTCAGGAATGGGTATCTTTGGTTCTGACATAGGGCTGTGAATAACAAAATCCTGAATACTTTGCGCCCGTGCAGTAAGATGATCCATACTAGAAGTCAGAGTCTGAACATTCATGTCTGCAGCTGAGCTCAAAACCACCCAGAGTTCAAGGGGATGAAAGAAGCTAAACCGACTGCAGCAAAGGAAAAGCTGGAGGGGAAAAAAAAAAAAAAATGTACTCAGGTCTTCTTTTTATCCCACTTCTGCGATGCATTAAACACTTTTTGGCCTGCTATACTGTTATGATCCTTAGTGGTTGAGGATCACAAATTACTCCAGCTAAGTAACAAACATAGGACAAGCTCTAGGGAGGTGGAAAACTGGACTGACCGCAAATCTGAACCTAACCAAACACACTAGAAGTAGCCGGTGAACGTGCCTAAAAATCCTAGACGTCTCGAGCCAGCCTGAGGAACTAACTACCCCTAGAGAGAAAGAAAGACCTCTCTTGCCTCCAGAGAAATAATCCCCAAAGATATAGAAGCCCCCAACAAATAATAACGGTGAGGTAAGAGGAAGGCACATACACAGGGGTGAAAGCAGATTCAGCAAATGAGGCCCACTAATACTAGATAGCAGAAAACAGAAAAGGGAATCTATGCGGTCAGTAAAAAACCCTTACAAGATATCCACTCTGAGATTTCAAGAACCCCCGCACCAACTAACGGTGTGGGGGGAGAAACTCAGTCCCCTAGAGCAACCAGCAAGCGAGGAAATCACATTTTAGCAAGCTGGACAAGAATCATGATGAATGCTGATAATCAAAAAATGAACAAACAAAAACTTAGCTTGTCTTGGAGAGACTGGGAGCAAGGTAGTCACAAGGAATCTGATGAGCACTGAATACATTGATAGCAGGCAAGGAACTGAGTATCCAGGTGACCTAAATAGGAAACCAACCAAGGATAACGAACCAGCTGATGCAGCCAACCTGCAGAAAGACAACACTACACAGTACCGCTTGTGACCACTAGAGGGAGCCCAAAAATAGAGTTCACAACACTTCCCTATTTAACTCCACTCAGATCGTTACCTGATGCCAGCTGTCAATGTATCAGAATTGGTTCAGATCTCTCTTGGACTTCTCTGACGACCTGTCTACTCCAGCAGAAGCTAAGTCCCTGCTAGTTCATTTGATGTTACTGCTGCCTGAATATATTTCTTAGCACTGCTAAATTCTAGTCCAGCTCGCTATCATGATGTTTCCTTGCTAGCTGGAAGTTCTGGGGTGCAGTGTTGCACCTCCACACCGTGAGTCGGTGCGGGGGTCTTTTTGCATACTCTGCGTGGTTTTGTAGTTTTTTTATGCTGACCGCATAGTATTCTTTTCTATCCTCTGACTATTTAGTAAGTCTGGCCTCCTATGCTAAAACCTGTTTCATTCCTGTGTTTGTGACTTTCCTCGAAACTCACAGTCAATATATGTGGGGGTCTGCCTTTACCTTTGGGGAATTTCTCTGAGGCAAGGTTAGGCTTCTATTTCTATCTTTAGGGGTAGTTAGCTCTTAGGCTGTGAAGAGGCGTCTAGGGAGAGTTAGGTACGCTCCACGGCTATTTCTAGTGTGTGCAATAGGAGTAGAGTTTGCGGTCAGCAGAGTTCCCACTTTCCCAGAGCTAGTTCCGTTTTTTTGAGTTTACTCATTAGGTCATTCCAGGTGCTCCTAACCACCAGGTCCATAACAGTCTCCCTCCACCTCTGCCCTCGCCCATTTAATTCATTTTATAAAGAAAAGAAAAAAAATGTTTTTTTATACCTCACTGGCAATCCCCTGCAGGTGCAGCCCTGCTTCTGATGTTCTGGCAATGATCAGTGGCACTCATAAAAGCCGGCGTGTACTCAATGACGTCATCGCATATGAGCCGTCACCTGACCGGAAGTCCAGAGAGTAGAGGTGGCGGGGGTTGCAAAGCAGTCCAGGTTAGATGGCTGTGAAGCTCCGGGAAAAACTCCCAGTGCTGAGGTGCGCACTGCACACACATTTTCAGTGTTCAGTGGGACTGTAGGGACCTAGGTAAAAGTGGCCATAAGCCAGGAGACGATGACAGACAGCATAGATAAGCTTATCAAGCACCTGGTCCAGGTACAAAAACAGCAACACCATCAAGAGCAATTGCAAGTAAATCAGCAGGAGCTGGCACAACAGAAAACAAATAAATTGTTGGTGCAGCAGATCTAACAGCAGCAACAGCGACATCAACAAGAAATGCTTAAATGGCTGATTGAACTCCTTGCAGAGGCCTTTCAAGGGAGGTCAGAAGCCCCTTCACCAAGTCCAGGTGATGACTCATACGTCAGGAAAGCGGTAAGATGAGCCATGCAAAAGGTGACCTCAAGGGATGATATGGAGGCATTTTTGTCTGTTTTTGAACAGGTAGCAGAACATGAGAAGCTACTGCCAGAGCAGTGGGTGCAGGTGCTGACCTTCTATCTAACTGGTGAGCTACAAAAGGCTTATTATGACCTGACGTTACAGGATGCACAGGAGTATGCCAAATTAAAAACTGAAATTTTGGCACGGGCAGGTGTAACTATGTTGGTCAGAGCACAAAGGGTTTACCACTGGGCATATTATGGTGACAAACCCCCTCGCTCCCAAATGATCGACTTACTGCATCTTGTAAAGAAATCATTGCAGCTGGAGTCTTCCACTCTAGCCTAGATGGTCAAGCGAGTTGTCATGGACAAATTTGTTCACTCCCTTCCTGGGCTGGGGCAGACCTGGGTTGCCCAAGGAGACCCCCGGAAATCAGATGACCTGGTTGGCTTAGTGGAAAGGTACCAGGTGGCCGAGAGATCTCCAAGAAAAGCGGGTGGTGTTGCATCCCCATACTGGCATACCCTGAAGGAACCCAAATCTAAGAGGGGTAGTACAACCACCACTGAGGGGAGTCCAAGGTCCCTGTTGGTGGATGAAGGGTTGCCAAAGGCCGCTGGTAAAGACTTGATCTGCTGGAGATGTCATGATCCAGGTGGTACTGGATGTGCTGAGGAAGGCAGGGTTTACCATAAACCCAAAGAAGTGTGGTATGGGGAAAGAAGAAGCAAAATACTTGGGCTATATAGTTAGAAAGGGCAAAATCCAAAATCAAGCAGCAAGTAAATAAGGAAGAGTCAATCCACAATTGGCTGAAACAGGTCTCCAAAAAGCAGGTTAGGGCATTTCTGGACATAGTGGGATACTATCGGCAATTTTCCAGAATTTTGCTGAGGATGTGCTGAGGAAGGCAGGGTTTACCATAAACCCAAAGAAGTGTGGTATGGGGAAAGAAGAAGCAAAATACTTGGGCTATATAGTTAGAAAGGGCAAAATCCAAAATCAAGCAGCAAGTAAATAAGGAAGAGTCAATCCATAATTGGCTGAAACAGGTCTCCAAAAAGCAGGTTAGGGCATTTCTGGACATAGTGGGATACTATCGGCAATTTTCCAGAATTTTGCAATGATAGCCGTCCACTGACTAATCTTAAGAGCACAAAAATGTCAATGCTCAAATAGTCCTCAGAAGCTTAGATGGCATTCCAGGACTGCAAACAGCCGGATCTAGGTTGCACCTGACTTCACTAAGGAGTTCATGGTCCAGACGGATGCTTCAGAGGTCGGTTGGGAGCCCTGTTGTCCTAAGAAGTAAATAGGGAGGATCATCTCATCCTATACTTAAGCAGAAAACTCTCTACCTGTGAGAAAAGCTATGCTATTGTAGAAAAAGAGTGTGTCGTCATCAGTGAGTGTGACATGCTGAGGTACTTGAGGTAGTTCAGGCTAGTATCAGATCCCGTGCCCCTGAGATGCATGAGAGAAAGGTAGGGGAAGCCCCGGTGACTAGGTGATTTCTAGCACTCCATGACTTTAGTCTTCATGTGGAGCACAGGCCTGGGAAATTTCATTGTAATGCAGATGCCCTTGTTCAGACTTCCCTGTTTAGTGAGTAATGGTGCCCAAACCCCCGACTTTGGGCAGGAGGGGGGATATGTGACAAACTCACTGGCAAAGTACTGGAGGGGAGATATGTTTCACTGAGGCTATTAGCTTCAGTGATTTGAAACCCAAAAGTTTTGCTCCAGCACACAAAGTGTTGAGAGGGGTTAAGCAGCCATTTTAAAGGGATGAGTTTTTGTGAACCACAATAGAGCAGGTTGAAAGTTGTTCACCATATCTCCACCCCAGGGTGTGATCTAGATTTTAAATATTTGGTCTTTTGAGGCATTCAGTGTAAATTGTGTCTGGAAAAGCTAACTCTAGAGAGGTGTTCGTGTTTTATGCTAACCTGAACCATGTATTTTGCTAACCCTGAGTGGGAGGATCCCCGCAACAACACAGACTGTGATTTGTATTGTTTTTGCTTTACTTAGGCCAGGAAGGCCTTGCTTTGTTTTTGCCAACTCTGCACTGGTTTATGCAGTATCATTAACAAACCAGTGAGACGTTTAAAAAGTCAGCATTCCTGAGTCTTCCTCCATGTGCAGCCAAGTGAGCCAAGCTACCACAAGCCCCATAGAGTATAATGCAGCCCCACAAAGTGTAATGCAGGTTCAGTATAATGCAGCGCCATAGAGTATAGCGCAGCCCCATAGAGTATAATGCAGCCCCATAAAGTATACGTCAGTCCCATATAGTATAATGCAGCCTCATAGAGTATAATTCAGCCCCATATAGTATAATACAGCCCCATATAGTATAATGCAGCCCCATAGTCCTCCAGTATTATGACCACCGCAATCTACTCACCAATTTAAAAAAGAAAAATACAATACTCACATCTCCCCATTCCTCCGCTGCTCCAGTGTCTCCTCAGTAACGTGGCTTACAATGAAGTTACATCATCTCGCCCGCTGCGTTAGTCACAGAGGGAAAAATCAGCTGACACTCTCTCCTCCATCATTGGTTTCAACTTTATCGGCATCATCTGTCGATACAGCTGAATGGATGATGTGGGGGGAGCGGAGCTGGCGCTGGCACCAGGTCCTTCCGACTCACGGGATCCACAATGGCTATTAGCGGCACACCACTGGCTGGGCACCAGGATGAGTGGGGTCTTTGGCAAATGTCTAGTTTGCCTGCTCATAATGCCACCCCTGGGTATTGGATTAATCAATAGAAATTGCACAATAAACTGTGAGGTCTAT
The DNA here is from genome assembly GCF_051348905.1 of Ranitomeya variabilis. NCBI lineage: Eukaryota > Metazoa > Chordata > Amphibia > Anura > Dendrobatidae > Ranitomeya > Ranitomeya variabilis. The sequence goes on from NC_135233.1 coordinate 520,932,040, forward strand.
TTTTTCTATTAGACCTTATAAAAATAAAAAAATTGGGGCTAACACAACATTTCAGCTGTAAAAATGTAATTATTGTTTCTTCACCGCCCAATGGTATACATTTCTGTGAAGCACATGTGGTGTCAAAATGCTCACTGCACCCCTAGATGAATTCATTGAGAGATGTAGTTTGTAAAATGATGACACTTATGGGAGGTTTCTGCTGTTCTGGCACCTCAGGGGCTCTGCCAATATGACATGGCACCCTCAAACCGGCATTTCTACCCTTCTGAGTTTTGCAATGTGTCTGAGAAGTATTTTTTGACCACATATGGATTATTGGCCCACTCAGGAGAAATTGAACAAAACGTTTAACATTTTCCTTGCCCAAGTGCAGGATCTGCTTGGAGAATTTGGTGACATAGGGAGAAGTGAAGGAAATGTATAATGATGCGATGGGTGTGGAGAATTTGAAAAGGCATTTGACTGACCATGACTGGAAAGCTAGAAATCCCCACTCCTGTGACTAAAGCAAAAGGTAAGTGGTGCAATTATTAAAGTGTAAAAAATGTTGTTTGCGAAAAATACTGAGACGTTTTGCTTGAGAAAAACATGCTAGTGAAGCAATGTGCATCTTTAACAAGATGTTGGTTGTACTTTAATATTAAAAAAGAATGTGAGAGGGGGGCGTGGCCTGACCGCTAATGAAGCAGGTCGCATAACGCGGGAGCTCCGCTGCCAGGAATACCTAAACGGCTCATAGCGACACACTCGTGGCCCTTCTGGTCCTGTACCGTCACGTACCGGCACCTCACCCAGCGGTGAGTACATGGGGAAAACGAAAGCCGGCCCCAGGGACTCCACAAGGCGCATTGGAGATTTCTTCGCGGCCTCTCCCCAGCCACGCCAGAGTTCCAAGATGGCGCCGCTATCACCCAGGCTCTCTCGCTCAGCGCGCCGAGGTTCTCAATCGTCCGCCTCGAGCGCAACTGCATCGGATCTCACCGACGCCCCGATCACAGCGTTCTTAATGAAAATCATGCTGGGAGATCTCCGCACCTCCCTTCAAGAAGATATGCGCGCCATGATGGCAGACCTTAAAGGAGAGGTGGAGGAACCAGGAAGCCGCACAGACCACCTCGAACAAAAGATGTCAGAACTTGTGGCCTCACATAATGATTTGTGGGATGCTCACGAGAACTTAAACTCTCTCGCCAATAAAACCCTCTCTAAAACTCTGGACCTAGAGGATAGGTCTAGAAGAAATAACGTTAAGCTCAGAGGCATTGAGGAATCGGTGGGCTCAGAAGACTTAAGATCCTTTTTACAAGACTTCATTCTTGCTGTTCTCCCCAACACAGCTAAAGAGGGAGTTATTATTGATCGTATTCATCGGATCCCCAAGCCTCCAGGATTGGGCCCCACGGTTCCCAAAGATGTGCTGGCACGTATACATTTTTTCATCATGAAGGAGGAATTCCTGCAAACGCTAAGAAGTAAGCCATCGCTACCTGAACGCTTTGCTAATGTCTCTGTCTTCCCTGAGTTATCAGCCGGCACCCTGGCCCAACACAGGGCTTTTTTGCCATATACTACTTTATTAAGAGAGAAAGGGATCCTATACCGTTGGGGCTTCCCTACTAAGCTTTGTATTCGCAAAGACGGTACGGTTACCACCTGCTTAACCCCCTCGCAAGCAGCAAAGACTCTGTCCCAATGGGGGTTGAATCCCCCCGGCCCTTCGCCCTCGTCAACTGCCTCTCCTAGTCCTGGCGGATCTCGACCTGGAAGGCGCCGGATTTCTCCGGACTGGAAGGTTGCCTGAAGTCACAACTTCATTGGTTCCTGGCTGGAATCCTCTTTTTTTTTACTTCTTTTTCTTTTTTAGTATATTATTTTTCTCTATTCCCGCGCAAACCTTTTTTTTTTTTTTTTTATTTTTTCTGCTGAACCTGGTCCCTTGTGGGCCCTCCTCAGCATATTGCCCCATAGGTGAATTGTTTCTTTGGGTCACCTCTACATTCGGGTAACGCCTGAATGGACTCTCAGGTTATGTTTTTTTTGTTGTTTGTCTGTTCATACCCTCTCCCCTCCTCCCCTCTCCCCCTTTCCCGCACCATTTTACTTGCTGGCAATTTATGTTGGTCTACCTTCTTGCCATAAGATATTGCAATGTTTTAAGCTGCATGTTCTCATTTGCATTTATCCTGTTATTAATAATGAGTATCTCACTTTTTTCTATAAATGTTAATGGCCTCAACTCGCCTGGGAAGAGGTCATTGGTTTGGTGTCAACTCTCTAAAATGCATCATGACATCATTTGCATTCAAGAGACTCATTTGTTAGAGCGTGATAACTTTAGAATGCATTCAGGCCTATACCCTCACCAATTTTTTGCCAACGCCCAATTCAAAAAAGCTGGGGTTGCCATTTTTGTTAACAAAGCAATTTCTTTTCAATTAGTTAACTCTGTAGCAGACCCTATGGGCAGATTCCTCATAGTGCTATGCTTAATTAATAACACCCCCTATACTATTGCCTCCATTTATGCCCCAAACTTTGGCCAAACCAAGTTTTTAAACACCTTTTTTCAAACGTTGAGCAGCTTCTAACACGGCTATAATTTGATTGCAGGTGACTTTAACATTCCCGTATCTAAGGACTTGGACTGCTCGGCCTCTTCTTCGTCCAGAGGTGAAGCAGCCCAACTTATTAATACATTTAATCTTCACGACATCTGGAGATACTTCCACTGTAATGAGCGGGATTACACATTCTGGTCATCCAGGCACGGTTCTTATAGCAGAATTGACTATATACTGGTGAATGATGCGGCCCTCCCTCACTGTATTTCCGCGGAGATAGGTAATATTACTTGGTCTGACCATGCGCCTGTTTCTATCATCTTAAATGACCCCCTTGCAATTAAACCCCCTTCACGTTGGCGGCTCAATGAATTCCTTTTAAAAGATCAGTCAAATTCTCAAATGATAGAGACCTCTTTAAAGGAATTCTTCTCTATTAATGATACTGAGGAGATATGTGATGACTCCCTTTGGTTTGCTCACAAGGCGGTGCTTCGCGGCCACTTTATCAAATTGGCTGCCTTAGCTAAGCGGAAATATAACTTGAATCTCCACACGGCTTTGGGTGCGATAGCCCAACTGGAGGCTCAACATAAACTACTCCCTTCTGCGCAGTTGCTCTCAGCTCTCTCAGAAGCCCGTCTTCATCTCCGCCAGTTGCTTCTCCGCAACACAGAGAATGCTCTCAGGAAATCCAGTGCCAAATTCTACTCAATGGGGGATCGAGCAGGTGCATTGCTGGTCAGGCGTGTCCAAAAGAGGGAGGCCCAGTCCAAAATTCACTACCTTCTGAGATCAGACGGCTCTCGCATTTACAATCCAATCCACATTGCGGAAGAGTTTGCGTCATACTACTCCTCTCTATATAACCTTAACTCAGATGCCAACACTCCTCAACCATCCCAGCTCTCCATAAAAGCCTTTCTAGATAAAGCAAATTTACCTTCAGGTACTTCAGAGCAACTTTCCTTCCTTAATTCGCCAATTGAGATATCCGAAATAAACCAAATTATTAGAGAAGCTAAAAAGCGTTCTGCCCCCGGTCCGGATGGCTTCTCTTTTTCTTACTATTCCCAATTCTTTTCCATTCTGTCCCCCTAAATTTTGCGCCTCTTTAATCATTGGCTCTCTGCGGGCAATATTAAAAAAGAAGGTCTAGAAGCCTCTATAGCTACCCTTCCTAAGCCAGGGAAGCCTATGACCTCCCCAGGGAATTTTCGCCCCATTGCTCTTTTAAACTGTGATGTCAAAATTTATGCTAAACTATGGGCCAATAGATTAATGACAATACTCCCCTCTCTTATACACCCGGACCAGGTTGGGTTTGTTCCTGGGAGACAAACCAGAGACGGCACAAGACGCTTAATTGATCTGCTGGATGTGGTGGAGAGGGGGAGCCTTCCCAGTGTGTTTCTGTCCCTTGACGCAGAGAAAGCGTTTGACAGGGTGCACTGGGGGTATATTGATCTTACCCTTCAGAGATTCGGTCTTTCTGGCCAAATTACCAAAGCTATTATGGCCCTTTATTCTAATCCCTGTGCATCTGTCCGCTCTGGAGGTTTCATGTCCAACATTTTCCCCATCTCCAATGGTACCCGCCAAGGCTGCCCTCTCTCCCCCATTATCTTTGCGCTCATTATGGAGCCTCTTGCTGCTAACGTAAGACAATGCCCTAACATACGGGGGATAAGGGTGGGAGATCATGAGCATAAAATCGGCCTATATGCCTGTTTCTATCATCCTAAATGACCCCTGTCATGATACTCAATGGCGAGAGAACATAGCCCAGCATATATGAGAACTAGCTCTTGGAAGATGGAAACTATACTGACCATGAACTAAACCTGCCGCACAACTAGAAGTGGCCGGGTAGCATGCCTACGTTTTTTTATCCCTAGATGCCCAGCGCCAGCCGGAGAACTACCTAATCCTAGCAGAGGAAAAGACAGTCCTGGCTCACCTCTAGAGAAATTTTCCCAAAAGGCAGACAGAGGCCCCCACATATATTGGCGGTGATTTAAGATGAAATGACAAACGTAGTATGAAAATAGGTTTAGCAAAATCGAGGTCCGCTTACTAGATAGCATAAAGACAGAAAGGGCACTTTCATGGTCAGCAGAAAACCCTATCAAAACACCATCCAGAAATTACTTTAAGACTCTAGCATTAACTCATAACACCAGAGTGGCAATTTCCGCTCACAAGAGCTTTCCAGACACAGTAACGAAACAGCAGCTGTGAACAGGAACAAAATGCAAAAACACACAAGGACCAAAGTCCAACTTAGCTGGGAGTTGTCTAGTAGCAGGAACATGCACAGAAAGGCTACTGATTACATTGTTGACCGGCATGAAACTGACAGAGGAGCAAGGTTATATAGCGACTCCCACATCCTGATAGGAGCAGGTGAACAGAGGGGATGATGCACACAAGTTAAATTCCACAAGTGGCCACCGGGGGAGCCCAGAATCCAATTTCACAACAGTACCCCCCCCTCAAGGAGGGGGCACCGAACCCTCACCAGAACCACCAGGGCGATCAGGATGAGCCCTATGAAAGGCACGGACAAGATCGGAGGCATGAACATCAGAGGCAGTGACCCAAGAATTATCCTCCTGACCGTATCCCTTCCATTTGACCAGATACTGGAGTTTCCGTCTGGAAACACGAGAGTCCAAGATCTTTTCCACAACGTACTCCAACTCACCCTCAACCAACACCGGAGCAGGAGGCTCAACGGAAGGCACAGCTGGTACCTCATACCTGCGCAACAATGACCGATGAAAAACATTATGAATCGAAAAGGATGCAGGGAGGTCCAAACGGAAGGACACAGGGTTAAGAATCTCCAATATCTTGTACGGGCCGATGAACCGAGGCTTAAACTTAGGAGAAGAAACCCTCATAGGGACAAAACGAGAAGACAACCACACCAAGTCCCCAACACAAAGCCGAGGACCAACACGACGACGGCGGTTGGCAAAAAGCTGAGTCTTCTCCTGGGACAACTTCAAATTGTCCACCACCTGCCCCCAAATCTGATGCAACCTCTCCACCACAGCATCCACTCCAGGACAATCCGAAGATTCCACTTGACCAGAGGAAAATCGAGGATGAAACCCCGAATTACAGAAAAACGGGGACACCAAGGTGGCAGAGCTGGCCCGATTATTGAGGGCGAACTTCGCCAAAGGCAAAAAAGCAACCCAATCATCCTGATCCGCAGACACAAAACACCTCAAATATGTCTCCAAGGTCTGATTAGTCCGCTCGGTCTGGCCATTAGTCTGAGGATGGAAAGCAGACGAAAAAGACAAATCTATGCCCATCCTAGCACAGAATGCCCGCCAAAATCTAGACACGAATTGGGTCCCTCTGTCAGAAACGATATTCTCCGGAATACCATGCAAACGAACAACATTTTGAAAAAACAGAGGAACCAACTCGGAAGAAGAAGGCAACTTAGGCAAGGGAACCAGATGGACCATCTTAGAGAAACGGTCACACACCACCCAGATGACAGACATCTTCTGAGAAACAGGCAGATCTGAAATAAAATCCATCGAGATGTGCGTCCAAGGCCTCTTCGGGATAGGCAAGGGTAACAACAATCCACTAGCCCGAGAACAACAAGGCTTGGCCCGAGCACAAACGTCACAAGACTGCACAAAGCCTCGCACATCTCGTGACAGGGAAGGCCACCAGAAGGACCTTGCCACCAAATCCCTGGTACCAAAGATTCCAGGATGACCTGCCAACGCAGAAGAATGAACCTCAGAGATGACTCTACTGGTCCAATCATCAGGAACAAACAGTCTACCAGGTGGGCAACGATCAGGTCTATCCGCCTGAAACTCCTGCAAGGCCCGCCGCAGGTCTGGAGAAACGGCAGACAATATCACTCCATCTTTAAGGATACCTGTGGGCTCAGAATTACCAGGGGAGTCAGGCTCAAAACTCCTAGAAAGGGCATCCGCCTTAACATTCTTAGAACCCGGTAGGTAAGACACCACAAAATTAAACCGAGAGAAAAACAACGACCAGCGCGCTTGTCTAGGATTCAGGCGCCTGGCAGACTCAAGGTAAATTAAATTTTTGTGGTCAGTCAATACCACCACCTGATGTCTGGCCCCCTCAAGCCAGTGACGCCACTCCTCAAAAGCCCACTTCATGGCCAAAAGCTCCCGATTCCCAATATCATAATTCCGCTCGGCGGGCGAAAATTTACGGGGAAAAAAAGCACAAGGTCTCATCACGGAGCAGTCGGAACTTCTCTGCGACAACACCGCCCCAGCTCCGATTTCAGAAGCGTCGACCTCAACCTGAAAAGGAAGAGCAACATCAGGCTGACGCAACACTGGGGCGGAAGAAAAGCGGCGCTTGAGCTCCCGAAAGGCCTCCACAGCATCAGGGGACCAATCAGCAACATCAGCACCCTTCTTAGTCAAATCAGTCAATGGTTTTACAACATCAGAAAAACCAGCAATAAATCGACGATAAAAGTTAGCAAAGCCCAAAAATTTCTGAAGACTCTTAAGAGAAGAGGGTTGCGTCCAATCACCAATAGCCTGAACCTTGACAGGATCCATCTCGATGGAAGAGGGGGAAAAAATGTATCCCAAGAAGGAAATCTTCTGAACCCCAAAACACACTTAGAACCCTTCACACACAAGGAATTAGACCGCAAAACCTGAAAAACCCTCCTGACCTGCTGGACATGAGAGTCCAAGTCATCCGAAAAAATCAGAATATCATCCAGATACACAATCATAAATTTATCCAAATAATCGCGGAAAATGTCATGCATAAAGGACTGGAAGACTGAAGGGGCATTTGAAAGACCAAAAGGCATCACCAAATACTCAAAATGGCCCTCGGGCGTATTAAATGCGGTTTTCCACTCATCCCCCTGCTTGATTCGCACCAAATTATACGCCCCACGGAGATCAATCTTAGAGAACCACTTGGCCCCCTTTATACGAGCAAACAAATCAGTAAGCAGTGGTAACGGATATTGATATTTAACCGTGATTTTATTCAAAAGTCGATAATCAATACACGGCCTCAAAGAGCCGTCTTTCTTAGACACAAAGAAAAAACCGGCTCCTAAGGGAGATGACGAAGGACGAATATGTCCCTTTTCCAAGGACTCCTTTATATATTCTCGCATAGCAGCGTGTTCAGGCACAGACAGATTAAATAAACGACCCTTAGGGTATTTACTACCCGGGATCAAGTCTATGGCACAATCGCACTCCCGGTGCGGAGGTAGTGAACCAACCTTGGGTTCTTCAAAAACATCACGAAAGTCAGACAAGAATTCAGGAATCTCAGAGGGAATAGATGATGAAATGGAAACCAAAGGTACGTCCCCATGAGTTCCTTTACATCCCCAGCTTAACACAGACATAGCTCTCCAGTCGAGGACTGGGTTATGAGATTGCAGCCATGGCAATCCCAGCACCAAAACATCATGTAGATTATACAGCACCAGAAAGCGAATAACCTCCTGGTGATCCGGATTAACACGCATAGTCACTTGTGTCCAGTATTGTGGTTTATTACTAGCCAATGGGGTGGAGTCAATCCCTTTCAGAGGTATCGGAGCCTCCAATGGCTCCAAATCATACCCACAGCGTTTGGCAAAGGACCAATCCATAAGACTCAAAGCAGCGCCAGAGTCGACATAGGCGTCCGCGGTAATAGATGACAAAGAACAAATCAGGGTCACAGATAGAATAAACTTAGACTGTAAAGTGCTAATTGAAACAGACTTGTCAGGCTTCTTAGTACGCTTAAAGCATGCTGATATAACATGAGTTGAATCACCACAATAGAAGCACAACCCATTTTTTCGTCTAAAATTCTGCCGCTCGCTTCTGGACAGAATTCTATCACATTGCATATTTTCTGGCGTTTTCTCAGTAGACACCGCCAAATGGTGCACAGGTTTGCGCTCCCGCAGACGCCTATCGATCTGAATAGCCATCGTCATGGACTCATTCAGACTCGCAGGCACAGGGAACCCCACCATAACATCCTTAATGGCATCAGAGAGACCTTCTCTGAAAATCGCCGCCAGGGCGCACTCATTCCACTGAGTAAGCACAGACCATTTGCGGAATTTTTGGCAGTATATTTCAGCTTCATCTTGCCCCTGAGACAAGGACATCAAGGCCTTTTCCGCCTGAAGCTCTAAATGAGGTTCCTCATAAAGCAACCCCAAGGCCAGAAAAAACGCATCCACATTGAGCAACGCAGGATCCCCTGGTGCCAATGCAAAAGCCCAGTCTTGAGGGTCGCCCCGGAGCAAGGAAATTACAATCCTGACCTGCTGTGCAGGGTCTCCGGCAGAGCGAGACTTCAGGGACAAAAACAATTTGCAATTATTTTTAAAATTTTGAAAGTGAGATCTATTCCCCGAGAAGAATTCAGGCACAGGAATTCTAGGCTCAGACATAGGTGCATGAACAACAAAATCTTGCAAATTTTGTACCTTTGTGGCGAGATTATTCAAACCTGTAGCTACACTCTGAAGATCCATTTGAAACAGGTGAACACAGAGCCATTCAAGGATTAGAAGGAGAGGAAGAGAGGAAGGCTGCAGTATAGGCAGACTAGCAAGTGATTCAATTAAGAGCACACTCAGAACTAGAGGGAAAAAAAAAAAAAAAAATTGTAGCAGACTTCTTTTTTCTCTCCTTTCTCAGCCAGAAATTTAACCCTTTTTTGGGCCGGTCAAACTGTCATGATACTCAATGGCGAGAGAACATAGCCCAGCATATATGAGAACTAGCTCTTGGAAGATGGAAACTATACTGACCATGAACTAAACCTGCCGCACAACTAGAAGTGGCCGGGTAGCATGCCTACGTTTTTTTATCCCTAGATGCCCAGCGCCAACCGGAGAACTACCTAATCCTAGCAGAGGAAAAGACAGTCCTGGCTCACCTCTAGAGAAATTTTCCCAAAAGGCAGACAGAGGCCCCCACATATATTGGCGGTGATTTAAGATGAAATGACAAACGTAGTATGAAAATAGGTTTAGCAAAATCGAGGTCCACTTACTAGATAGCATAAAGACAGAAAGGGCACTTTCATGGTCAGCAGAAAACCCTATCAAAACACCATCCAGAAATTACTTTAAGACTCTAGCATTAACTCATAACACCAGAGTGGCAATTTCCGCTCACAAGAGCTTTCCAGACACAGTAACGAAACAGCAGCTGTGAACAGGAACAAAATGCAAAAACACACAAGGACCAAAGTCCAACTTAGCTGGGAGTTGTCTAGTAGCAGGAACATGCACAGAAAGGCTACTGATTACATTGTTGACCGGCATGAAACTGACAGAGGAGCAAGGTTATATAGCGACTCCCACATCCTGATAGGAGCAGGTGAACAGAGGGGATGATGCACACAAGTTAAATTCCACAAGTGGCCACCGGGGGAGCCCAGAATCCAATTTCACAACAGACCCCCTTGCGATATGCCTTGTTCGGCTCCCCTTGATTCCCTTAATGCGGCCTTCGACATTCTTGCGCAATTTACTGAAGCATCATATTACAAATTAAACTTATCTAAGTCTACAATTTTCCCCCTATTCCTCCCATCCTACCTCCAGCGGCATATCCAATCTAAGTTCCCCTGTTATGATCCTTAGTGGTTGAGGATCACAAATTACTCCAGCTAAGTAACCAACATAGGACAAGCTCTAGGGAGGTGGCAAACTGGACTGACCGCAAATCTGAACCTATCCAAACACACTAGAAGTAGCCGGTGAACGTGCCTAAAAATCCTAGACGTCTCGAGCCAGCCTGAGGAACTAACTACCCCTAGAGAGAAAGAAAAGACCTCTCTTGCCTCCAGAGAAATAATCCCCAAAGATATAGAAGCCCCCAACAGATAATAACGGTGAGGTAAGAGGAAGGCACATACACAGGGGTGAAAGCAGATTCAGCAAATGAGGCCCACTAATACTAGATAGCAGAAAATAGAAAAGGAAATCTATGCAGTCAGTAAAAAACCCTAACAAAATATCCACTCTGAGATTTCAAGAACCCCCACACCAACTAACGGTGTGGGGGGAGAAACTCAGTCCCCTAGAGCAACCAGCAAGCGAGGAAATCACATTTTAGCGAGCTGGACTAAAAACATAATGAACACTGATAATCAAAAAATGATCAAACAAAAACTTAGCTTGTCTTGGAGAGACTGGTAGCAAGGTAGACACAAGGAATCTGAAGAGCACTGAATACATTGATAGCTGGCAAGGAACTGAGTCTCCAGGTGAGCTAAATAGGAAACCAACCAAGGATAACGAACCAGCTGATGCAGCCAACCTGCAGAAAGACAACACTACACAGTACCGCTTGTGACCACTAGAGGGAGCCCCAAAATAGAATTCACAACAGTACTCCCCCCCTTGAGGAGGGGTCACCGAACCCTCATCAAGACCCCCAGGGCGATCAGGATGAGCCGCGTGGAAGGCACGAACCAAATCGGCCGCATGAACATCAGAGGCGACAACCCAGGAATTATCCTCCTGACCATAGCCCTTCCACTTAACCAAATACTGAAGCCTCCGTCTAGAGATACGAGAATCCAAAATCTTCTCCACCACGTACTCCAATTCGCCCTCGACCAGCACCGGAGCAGGAGGCTCAACAGAAGGAACCACAGGTACCACATACCTCCGCAACAAAGACCTATGGAACACATTATGAATGGCAAACGATGCTGGGAGATCCAAACGAAAAGACACCGGGTTAAGGATTTCCAAGATCTTATAAGGACCGATGAAGCGAGGCTTGAATTTAGGAGAGAAGACCTTCATAGGAACATACCGAGAAGACAGCCACACCAAATCCCCAACACGAAGTCGGGGACCCACACCGCGGCGGCGGTTGGCAAAGCGCTGAGCCTTCTCCTGTGACAACCTCAAATTGTCCACCACATGGTTCCAAATCTGCTGCAACCTATCCACCACAGAATCCACCCCAGGACAGTCAGAAGGCTCAACCTGACCCGAGGAAAAACGAGGATGGAAACCAGAATTGCAGAAAAAAGGCAAAACCAAAGTAGCAGAACTAGCCCGATTATTAAGGGCAAACTCGGCCAATGGCAAAAAAGTCACCCAATCATCCTGATCAGCAGAAACAAAACATCTCAAATAAGTTTCCAACATCTGATTAGTTTGCTCGGTTTGGCCATTAGTCTGAGGATGGAAGGCCGACGAAAAAGACAAATCAATGCCCATCTTAGCACAAAAAGTCCGCCAAAACCTGGACACAAACTGGGATCCTCTATCAGACACAATATTCTCAGGAATGCCGTGCAAGCGAACCACATTCTGAAAAAATAGAGGAACCAAATCGGAGGAAGAAGGCAACTTAGGCAAGGGCACCAAATGGACCATCTTGTAAAAACGGTCACACACCATCCAGATGACCGACATTCTCTGAGAGACTGGAAGATCCGAAATAAAATCCATGGAAATGTGCGTCCAAGGCCTTTTTGGAACAGGCAAAGGCAAAAGCAAACCGCTGGCACGAGAACAGCAAGGCTTAGCCCGAGCACAAATCCCACAAGACTGCACAAAGGAACGCACATCCCGCGACAAGGAAGGCCACCAGAAGGACCTAGCCACCAAATCTCTGGTACCAAAAATCCCAGGATGACCCGCCAACACCGAAGAATGAACCTCGGAAATAACTCTGCTGGTCCATCTATCCGGGACAAACAGTCTCTCTGGTGGACAACGGTCAGGTCTATCCGCCTGAAATTTCTGCAGCACTCGTCGCAAATCTGGGGAAATGGCAGACAAAATCACTCCCTCTCTGAGAATACCAGCCGGCTCAGAAACTCCTGGAGAGTCAGGCACAAAACTCCTAGAAAGTGCATCAGCTTTCACGTTCTTCGAACCAGGCAGGTATGAGACCACAAAGTTGAAACGGGAGAAAACCAACGACCAACGAGCCTGTCTAGGATTCAGGCGCTTGGCAGATTCAAGGTAAATCAGATTTTTGTGATCAGTCAAGACCACCACACGATGTTTAGCTCCTTTGAGCCAATGTCGCCACTCCTCAAATGCCCACTTCATAGCCAACAACTCCCGATTACCAACATCATAATTCCGCTCGGCAGGCGAAAACTTTCTTGAAAAGAAAGCACATGGCTTCATCACAGAGCCATCAGAGCTTCTCTGCGACAAAACAGCCCCTGCTCCAATCTCAGAAGCATCAACCTCGACCTGGAAGGGGAGAGAGACATCTGGCTGACATAAGACTGGAGCTGAAGAAAACCGGTGCTTCAGCTCCCGAAAGGCCTCCACGGCCGCAGGAGACCAATTAGTCACATCAGAACCCTTCTTGGTCAAATCCGTCAAAGGTTTAACCACGCTAGAAAAATTAGTGATGAAACGACGGTAAAAATTAGCAAAACCCAAGAACTTCTGAAGACTCTTAACAGACGTGGGCTGAGTCCAGTCATGAATAGCCTGGACCTTGACTGGGTCCATCTCCACAGTAGAAGGAGAAAAAATAAAACCCAAAAAGGAGACCTTCTGTACTCCGAAGAGGCATTTTGAGCCCTTCACAAATAAAGCATTAGCACGCAGGACCTGAAACACCATCCTGACCTGCTTCACATGGGACTCCCAATCATCAGAAAAGACCAAAACGTCATCCAGATAAACAAACATAAATTTATCCAGATATTCTCGGAAGATGTCATGCATGAAGGACTGAAACACAGAAGGAGCATTAGAGAGTCCAAAAGGCATCACTAAGTACTCAAAATGGCCTTCGGGCGTATTAAATGCTGTTTTCCATTCATCTCCCTGCTTAATGCGCACAAGGTTATACGCACCACGGAGATCTATCTTGGTGAACCAACTGGCACCCTTAATCCGAGCAAACAAATCAGACAATAGAGGCAAAGGATACTGAAATTTGACTGTGATTTTATTCAGAAGACGATAATCTATACAAGGTCTCAAAGAACCGTCCTTCTTGGCCACAAAAAAAAAAACCTGCACCAAGAGGGGAAGAGGATGGGCGAATATGTCCCTTCTCCAGAGACTCCTTTATATAACTCCGCATCGCGGTATGCTCTGGTATAGACAAATTAAAAAGTCGTCCCTTAGGGAATTTACTACCAGGAATTAAATTTATAGCACAGTCACAATCCCTATGAGGAGGCAGGGCACAGGACCTGGGCTCATCAAATACATCCTGGTAGTCAGACAAAAACTCAGGGACCTCAGAAGGAGTGGAAGAAGCAATAGACACCAACGGAGTATCGCCATGAATTCCCTGACAACCCCAACTTGACACAGACATAGCTTTCCAATCTAAAACTGGATTATGAGCTTGCGGCCATGGCAGACCCAAAACGACAACATCATGCAAATTATGCAGAACAAGAAAGCGAATCACCTCCTGATGTATGGGAGTCATGCAAATGGTCATTTGCGTCCAATACTGAGGCTTATTCTCAGCCAATGGCGTAGCATCAATTCCCCTCAGAGGAATAGGAAATTCCAAAGGCTCCAGGACAAAACCACAGCGCCTGGCAAACGACAAATCCATCAGATTCAGGGCAGCATCCGAATCCACAAAAGCCATAACCGGGTAGGACGACAAAGAACAAATCAAAGTATCAGACAAAATAAATTTAGGCTGTATAGTACCAATGGTGACAGGTTTAGATTTCTTTTTTAAGTGTTTAGAGCATGCTGAGATAACATGAGTAGAATCACCACAGTAAAAGCACAACCCATTTTGACGTCTATGACTTTGTCGCTCAATTCTGGTCAGAGTTCGGTCACATTGCATAGACTCAGGTCTCTGTTCGGAAAATTCCGCCAAAGGATGAGCAGATTTGCGCTCCCGCAAACGCCGATCAACCTGAATGGCTAAAGCCATAGAATCACTCAGGCCCGCAGGGGTGGGAAACCCCACCATAACATTCTTAACGGCCTCAGAAAGACCTTCTCTGAAATTTGCAGCCAGGGCACACTCATTCCATTGAGTAAGCACCGACCACTTCCGAAATCTCTGACAATACACCTCTGCTTCATCCTGACCCTGAGAGACAGCCAGCAACGCTTTTTCTGCCTGATTCTCAAGATTAGGCTCCTCATAAAGCAGTCTAAGAGCCAGAAAAAATGCATCCACATTAAGCAATGCAGGATCTCCTGGCGCCAGAGAGAAAGCCCAATCTTGAGGGTCGCCGCGCAACAAGGAGATAATTTTAACTTGCTGAGCGGAATCACCAGAGGAACAAGGTCTCAGAGATAGATATAACTTACAATTATTCTTAAAATTTAGAAACCTAGATCTATCTCCAGAAAACAACTCAGGAATGGGTATCTTTGGTTCTGACATAGGGCTATGAATAACAAAATCCTGAATACTTTGCGCCCGTGCAGTAAGATGATCCACACTAGAAGTCAGAGTCTGAACATTCATGTCTGCAGCTGAGCTCAAAACCACCCAGAGTTCAAGGGGATGAAAGAAGCTAAACCGACTGCAGCAAAGGAAAAGCTGGAGGGAAAAAAAAAAAAAAAAAATGTACTCAGGTCTTCTTTTTATCCCACTTCTGCGATGCATTAAACACTTTTTGGCCTGCTATACTGTTATGATCCTTAGTGGTTGAGGATCACAAATTACTCCAGCTAAGTAACCAACATAGGACAAGCTCTAGGGAGGTGGCAAACTGGACTGACCGCAAATCTGAACCTATCCAAACACACTAGAAGTAGCCGGTGAACGTGCCTAAAAATCCTAGACGTCTCGAGCCAGCCTGAGGAACTAACTACCCCTAGAGAGAAAGAAAAGACCTCTCTTGCCTCCAGAGAAATAATCCCCAAAGATATAGAAGCCCCAAACAGATAATAACGGTGAGGTAAGAGGAAGGCACATACACAGGGGTGAAAGCAGATTCAGCAAATGCGGCCCACTAATACTAGATAGCAGAAAATAGAAAAGGGAATCTATGCGGTCAGTAAAAAACCCTAACAAAATATCCACTCTGAGATTTCAAGAACCCCCACACCAACTAACGGTGTGGGGGGAGAAACTCAGTCCCCTAGAGCAACCAGCAAGCAAGGAAATCACATTTTAGCGAGCTGGACTAAAAACATAATGAACACTGATAATCAAAAAATGATCAAACAAAAACTTAGCTTGTCTTGGAGAGACTGGGAGCAAGGTAGACACAAGGAATCTGAAGAGCACTGAATACATTGATTGCAGGCAAGGAACTGAGTCTCCAGGTGAGCTAAATAGGAAACCAACCAAGGATAACGAACCAGCTGATGCTGCCAACCTGCAGAAAGACAACACTACACAGTACCGCTTGTGACCACTAGAGGGAGCCCAAAAATAGAATTCACAACATTCCCCCTCCTGTGGTCTCCTCTTGGCTTTACCTACCTAGGTATCCAAATAACCCATTCCAAAAACATGGTCCATATTAACTGTGACGCTACTCTCTCTGAAATCAAAAAATATCTAGACCAATTCTCTAACTCTTGCTTGTCCTGGATGGCCAGAATTCAAACTAGCAAGATGCTAATCCTCCCTAAGCTCATTTATCTCTTCAGATGTCTCCCTCTCTCTTTCCCATCTAGATATATATCAGCATTTCAATCACTGATCGATCGTTTTATTTGGAATGGTAAACCCCATAGAATCAAATGATCGCTAATGTCACTCCCATACTCCAAAGGAGGTCTTGGTGCTCCTAAAGTCCAAGCCTACTATAAGGCTGCTCTTCTAGAACCTCTCCAAATCTGGTGGGAAGGTGATTCGTCGCTTATGTGGTTTAATATAGAATCTAATTTCGCCCCTAGACAATCTCTTAGAGTACTGTTGGAATTATGTCTGCTCCAGTCTACCCCACATGGCACCTTTCTTAATACAATTCGCTCTGCCATCAAAATTTGGTCAGAATTATGCCCCTCCCTTCTCTCTTTTTTATCTCATTATGTGTCCCTTCAGACTTTGGAATCTGCGGTTGATGGTTTGTCTCTCTCTTCTTGGAGGGGGTGTGGGATTATCTGGGTACGCGACTTATTTAACTCTGTTGGCCTAATTCCATTCCCGGAATTGACTGCTCGCTACTCTCTCCCTGGAGGATGTCTTTTCCAATATTTCCAAATTCGTAGCCTCCTGAAACGTTGTACTCAATTCGGGCCGCCCCCCCCCCCCCCCACCCGGAAGAGGAGACTCCATTCCAAAGATTTTTTAGACCGAATACGTTGGTTGCTCATGGCATTTCAATCATTTCCAAACTCTCCTTTCACACGGCCCTTTCTTTCGCTGCCCCCCTGGCTGACTGGGACTTCGCTATGACACACCCATCCAAGTTTTCTGCTTGTATTGGGCACTTAGAGCAAATTAAAAAAATTCATCTCCAATGGTACTTTACTCCAGCCAAATTGGCCAAGTTCCACCTCTCTTCCTCCTCCCTGTGCTGGAAAGGTTGCAATATCATTGGTTCACTAGCCCATGTATGGTGGGAATGCCCGTGTCTCAGGGCATTTTGGTGTCAAGTTGAATCCATATTGATAGAGATTACTCAGCTCGCTCTTGTTTTAACAGGCCCCCTCGCCATCCTGGGTATATCACTCTTGAATTTCCCCCGACCTCTTCAACCCGTAATCTCTAATGTCCTTGTCGCTGCAAGGCACTGTATTTCTAAATATTGGAAATCCCCTACAGTTCCTCTTAAAGACGAACTAGTTGCAAGGGTTAACCTGCATCTTAGCTACGAGTTGATCACAGCTGACTGTCTCTCTAAAAAAAACAAGATCCTCACTTGGTGGGACCCTTGGATCTCATCCTCTCTTGTTTCAATCCCAGCCTCACTTCTTCCTACTCCTACCAATTAAATGAGAAGCATTATATTAATATTAACCAACAGGCCAGACCGCATATCAAATATAAGGGTTGGGGGTCACTTGGGGAATAGTGATCACAAAATAATAAGTTTTCATGTAACCTTTAATAAGATGGGTAGTAGGGGGGTGACAAGGACACTAAACTTCAGGAGGGCAAATTTCCAACGGATGAGAGAGGATCTTGGTGCAATTAACTGGGACGATATCCTGAGACACAAAAATACACAAAGAAAATGGGAGACATTTATTAGCATCCTGGATAGGACCTGTGCACAGTATATACCGTATGGGAATAAACATACTAGAAATAGGAGGAAACCAATATGGCTAAATAGAGCTGTAAGGGGCGCAATAAGGGACAAAAAGAAAGCATTTAGAGAATTAAAGGAAGTAGGTAGTGAGGAGGCATTAAATAAATACAGAAAATTAAATAGATTCTGTAAAAAGCAAATCAAGGCAGCAAAGATTGAGACAGAGAGACTCATTGCCAGAGAGAGTAAAAATAATCCCAAAATATTCTTTAACTATATAAATAGTAAGAAACTAAAAAATGACAGTGTTGGCCCCCTTAAAAATAGTCTGGGTGAAATGGTGGATGAGGATGAGGAAAAAGCCAATATGCTAAATGACTTTTTTTCATCAGTATTTACAAAAGAAAATCCCATGGCAGCCAATATGACTAGTGATAAAAATTCCCCATTAAATGTCACCTGCTTAACCCAGCAGGAAGTACAGCGGCGTCTAAAAATAACTAAAATTGACAAATCTCCGGGCCCGGATGGGATACACCCCCGAGTACTGCAGGAACTAAGTACAGTCATTGATAGACCATTATTTTTAATCTTTAAAGACTCCATAATAACAGGGTCTGTACCACAGGACTGGCGTATAGCAAATGTGGTGCCAATATTCAAAAAAGGGGCAAAAACTGAACTCGGTAATTATAGGCCAGTAAGTTTAACCTCTACTGTGGGTAAAATCCTGGAGGGCATTCTAAGGGATGCTATGCTGGAGTATCTGAAGAGGAATAACCTCATGACCCAGTATCAGCACGGGTTTACTAGGGACCGTTCATGTCAGACTAATTTGATCAGCTTCTATGAAGAGGTAAGTTCAGGACTGGACCAAGGGAACCCAGTGGACGTAGTATATATGGACTTTTCCAAAGCTTTTGATACGGTGCCACACAAAAGGTTGTTACATAAAATGAGAGTAATGGGGATAGGGGAAAATATGTGTAAGTGGGTTGAGAGCTGGCTCAGGGATAGGAAACAAAGGGTGGTTATTAATGGAGCACACTCGGACTGGGTCACGGTTAGCAGTGGGGTACCACAGGGGTCAGTATTGGGCCCTCTTCTTTTTAACATATTTATTAATGACCTTGTAGGGGGCATTCAGAGTAGAATTTCAATATTTGCAGATGACACTAAACTCTGCAGGGTAATCAATACAGGGGAGGACAATTTTATATTACAGTTTGATTTATGTAAACTAGAAGCTTGGGCTGATAAATGGCAAATGAGCTTTAATGGGGATAAATGTAAGGTCATGCACTTGGGTAGAAGTAATAAGATGTATAACTATGTGCTTAATTCTAAAACTCTGGGCAAAACCTTCAATGAAAAAGACCTGGGTGTATGGGTGGATGACAAACTCATATTCAGTGGCCAGTGTCAGGCAGCTGCTACAAAGGCAAATAAAATAATGGGATGTATTAAAAGAGGCATAGATGCTCATGAGGAGAACATAATTTTACCTCTATACAAGTCACTAGTTCGACCACACTTAGAATACTGTGCACAGTTCTGGTCTCCGGTGTATAAGAAAGACATAGCTGAACTGGAGCGGGTGCAGAGAAGAGCGACCAAGGTTATTAGAGGACTGGGGGGTCTGCAATACCAAGATAGGTTATTACACTTGGGGCTATTTAGTTTGGAAAAACGAAGGCTGAGGGGTGATCTTATGTTAATGTATAAATATATGAGGGGACAGTACAAAGACCTTTCTGATGATCTTTTTAATCATAGACCTGAGACAGGGACAAGGGGGCATCCTCTACGTCTGGAGGAAAGCAGGTTTAAGCATAATAACAGACGCGGATTCTTTACTGTAAGAGCAGTGAGACTATGGAACTCTCTGCCGTATGATGTTGTAATGAGTGATTCATTAATTAAATTTAAGAGGGGACTGGATACCTTTCTGGAAAAGTATAATGTTACAGGGTATATACACTAGATTCCTTGATAAGGCGTTGATCCAGGGAACTAGTCTGATTGCCGTATGTGGAGTCGGGAAGGAATTTTTTTCCCCATGGTGGAGTTACTCTTTGCCACATGGTTTTTTTTTGCCTTCCTCTGGATCAACATGTTAGGGCATGTTAAGTTAGGCTATGGGTTGAACTAGATGGACTTACAGTCTTCCTTCAACCTTAATAACTATGTAACTATGTAACTATTATGTTGAACCTTCTTTGCAATGTTATATTTTCTTGTAACTTGGAAATATTGTGTATATTGACCTTCTGTAAACTATTGATGGTGCTTTCTGTTCCTTGATTCCCCCTTTACCTGTTTCTTATTCTGGTGTTATTATATATCCTTTATTCAATAAAAATTTGAATGGTTAAAAAAAAAAAAAAAGAATGTGAGAGGTATAAGGCCTGGGTCACACTTGCAAGTTCAATGCGAGAAACTCGCATGAGTCTCTCACATCAAGTACAGGCACTGCCGCTGGCACTCAGGACCGGAGTGTGCGGCTGCATGTATTTCTATGCAATCGCAAGCTCCGGTCCCGAGTGCCGGCGGCAGTGCCCGGACATGATGCGAGAGACTCGCGTGAGTTTCTTGCATTGAACTTGCAAGTGTGACCCCGTCCTAAGTGTGAAAATCCATTGTTAGAATTCCCTTGAGACCTGTCAATAAATGAAGGACATGCTTTCAACTTCTTTTTCTTTGCAGAGTCATGCCTGGAAAGCCTCCATGGCTTCATATAAAATTATTTATGTACCTGAATCTCCAGATGACACTAGTTCAGCAGATACACATCAGCTGTGTTAGAAAACAACTACAAACACATTACAAAGCATTATAAGGAACGGTTTTCCTTTTTCTACCATAACATGTGGTTGTTGTAAATAACCTCTTCCCTTAGCAATGTTTGTTGCAGAAGCAATAGAGCTCAAAATATTAGGTTTCAGCTGGTTCATCGGAAAACTAATTTGCCAATTGTGTTTTGAATGAAGAAAACTATCAGCATGATTTGCATATATTCCAGTTGACAGAACAGCACGGATGAGTACAGCAGCTCATATCAATGAAAAATGATCTATCCTTTGTTGCAGCACTTACTATCTAAGTCCAAACCACCCCTAGAAAAAGCATAACAATCAGAACTGTTCATTGAAAGCTTTATTCAGCGGATTTTGTTTTCTATCTGAAGAGTAGACAGAAGTCTGGAATGGCCTTGTACAATGAAAAGCAGTGGCTCACAATGGGCAATTTAAGCTGGTCAGAACTTATGATTGAACCTTTGACCCCATGGGTGCAGTCATGAGTACAGACATGGCAGGGTATATAGTATATAACTCAGAAGAGTGCAATGTGAGAAAACATTGCATTGCACTCTGAACAATGTTATTCAATCAGTCAGTGCTCATCTGCAAGCTTTTCCTGAGCTCCAATAAAGCTTAAATAAAGAAATAATTTTAAAAAATGACATGGGATCCATCAATTTTTTTATAACCAGCAAAGGTAAAATAGTTACAAGCTAAGGCTGGGATGTAGTGGGCTTATGAAATTATATGTCTACAGGATATCTATATATTTTATCTATCTATTCAATTTATCTATCATATATATGTATATATTATTTATCTATATCTGTATATAAGATTGCTTTATTAGTTTTGAAAACTAGCTATAAATTACATAGAGTATTATATGCAAATTGTCTATTCAGAGAGGAAGAGAACTTAAGCTTTAGTGCCACCTATTGGAAGTCTCCTCATACTGCCATTCCAGACCCGGCATGTCATTCTCCACAAAAAGAAACCTTACTCTTTAGATCCCAGATAGGTAGCACTATAGTTCAAGTACTCTTCCACTCTGAACAGACAATTTGCATATTTAATTTCCCAGAGGAGCATGCAATGCGTTTAAGTCTCCTCATACTGGCATGCCAGACCTGGCATGCCACTCTCCACAAGGAGAAACCTTATCCCTTAGATCTGAGTCTTAGCCTCTCCTCCAGACAAATCAGATCTTATACTTTGTTCTGATGAGGGTTAATACCCTGAAATACAGTGTCTACAAATTGAGATTTTGATTTGGCTTTTAGCTTAATTCATATTTCAAGGCTCCATAGAGGGTCGATAACGACTTGTAGGGTTGCTACTTCCAATAGGTGGATCAAGAGTTGAAGTCATTTGCCTCTCTGAAGAGACACTTTGCATATTTAATTTCCCAGAGGAGAATTCAATGCATTTAGGTCTCTTCATAATGTCATGCAAGACCTGGTATGTCACTTTCCACAAGGACAATCCTTACGACTTAGATCTCAGTCTTAGCCTCTCACCCAGCCAAATTAGATCTCATACTTTGCGCTGATGAGGGGCAATACCCTGAAACACTGTGTCTATAAATTGAGATCCTGATTTGGCTTTTTTCTTAAGTTATATTTCAAAGCTCATTAAAGAGTCCATAATGACTTATAGGATTGATACTTCCAATAGGTATCTATATCGATATCTATAATTCTGCATGTATCCCCTTTCTCATGTACAGCACCATGGAATTAATGTTGCTATACAAATAAAAATAATAATAATAATAGGTGGCACTAGACTTCAAGTCCTCTTGCTCTCTGAAGAGACAATTTGCATATATAATATCCCAGAGAAGCATGCATGGTGTTGAAGTCTCTTAAATCTCATACTGAATGCAATGCGTTTAGGTTTCTTCATAATGTAATGCCAGACCTGGTGGAGCGCCCCCACGTTAAGGGCAATGGGGTACTCGGTACCGGGTCTCTCTGTCTCGGTTCTGGGGATGTCACGGTGGCCCGGCAAAGTCCACGGCCCTTCTGAGGGACGTCCAATTAAAGGTGTAGTTTGTTGTTATGACCCCAATGGCGAGGGTCTCAGAGAAACAAGTAAGTCCGCGACGTACAAAAATCCAGCTCATAGGGCAGTGGTAACTGGGTTGACCATATATCTACTCCTAACGCCAACACTAGCAGTAGCCGGGGAACATGCCTACGTTGGTCGCTAGATGTCTCGCACCAGCCGGAGGACTAACTACCCCTAGAAGAGGAAAACAAAGACCTCTCTTGCCTCCAGAGAATAGACCCCAAAAGTAGGATAGTAGCCCCCCACAAATAATAACGGTGAGGTAAGAGGAAATGACAAACACAGAGATGAACTAGATTTTAGCAAAGAGAGGCCCACTTTACTAATAGCAGAATGTAGTAAGATAACTTATATGGTCAACAAAAACCCTATCAAAATCCACGCTGGAGATTCAAGAACCCCCGAACCGTCTAACGGCCCGGAGGGAGAACACCAGCCACCCTAGAGCTTCCAGCAAGGTCAGGAAACAGATTATATACAAGCTGGACAAAAATGCAAACAAAAACAAATAGCAAAAAGCAAGAAAGCAGACTAAGCTTAATCAAGCAGGAACCAGGATCAGAAGACCAGAGCACTACAGATTAGCTCTGATATCAACGTTGCCAGGCATTGAACTGAAGGTCCAGGGAGCTTATATAGCAACACCCCTGACCTAACGACCCAGGTGAGCATACAAGGGATGAATGACATACCCAGAGTAAAATCACTAGTAACCACTAGAGGGAGCCAAAAGGTAAATTCACAACAGTACCCCCCCCTTAGTGAGGGGTCACCGAACCCTCACCAAGACCACCAGGGCGATCAGGATGAGCGGCGTGAAAGGCATGAACTAAATCGGCCGCATGCACATCAGAGGCAACCACCCAGGAATTATCCTCCTGACCATAGCCCTTCCACTTGACCAGGTACTGAAGCCTCCGCCTGGAGAGACGAGAATCTAAGATCTTCTCCACCACGTACTCCAACTCGCCCTCAACCAACACCGGAGCAGGAGGCTCAGCAGAAGGAACCACAGGCACAACGTACCGCCGCAACAAGGACCTATGAAATACGTTGTGGATGGCAAACGACACCGGAAGATCCAGGCGAAAGGATACAGGATTAATGATTTCCAATATCTTGTAAGGACCAATGAAGCGAGGCTTAAATTTGGGAGAGGAGACCTTCATAGGAACAAATCGAGAAGACAGCCATACCAAATCCCCAACGCGAAGTCGGGGACCCACACCGCGGCGGCGGTTGGCAAAACGCTGAGCCTTCTCCTGTGACAACTTCAAGTTGTCCACCACATGCCCCCAGATCCGCTGCAACCTATCCACCATGGAATCCACCCCAGGACAGTCAGAAGGCTCCACATGTCCCGAGGAAAAACGAGGATGGAAACCAGAGTTGCAGAAAAATGGCGAAACCAAGGTGGCGGAACTAGCCCGATTATTAAGGGCAAATTCAGCCAACGGCAAGAAGGTCACCCAGTCATCCTGATCAGAAGAGACAAAACACCTCAAATAAGCCTCCAGAGTCTGATTAGTTCGCTCCGTTTGTCCGTTATTCTGGGGATGGAAAGCGGATGAAAACGACAACTCAATGCCCATCCTACCACAAAAGGATCGCCAGAACCTGGAAACAAACTGGGATCCTCTGTCCGACACAATATTCTCAGGAATGCCGTGCAAACGAACCACGTTCTGGAAGAACACAGGAACCAGATCAGAAGAAGAGGGCAGCTTAGGCAAAGGAACCAAATGGACCATCTTGGAGAAACTATCACATATCACCCAGATGACAGACATGCCCTGAGACACCGGAAGATCAGAAATGAAATCCATAGAGATATGTGTCCAAGGTCTCTTCGGGACAGGCAAGGGCAAGAGCAACCCGCTGGCACGAGAGCAGCAAGGCTTAGCTCGAGCACAAGTACCACAGGACTGTACAAATGACCGCACATCCCTTGACAAGGAAGGCCACCAAAAGGACCTGGCCACCAGATCTCTGGTGCCAAAAATTCCCGGGTGCCCTGCCAACACCGAGGAATGAACCTCGGAAATGACTCTGCTGGTCCATCTAGCAGGCACAAACAATCTGTCAGGTGGACAAGAGTCAGGCCTACCAGCCTGAAATCTCTGCAACACACGTCGCAGATCTGGAGAAATAGCAGACACGATAACTCCTTCCTTAAGAATACCCACAGGTTCAGCGACTCCAGGAGCATCAGGCACAAAGCTCCTAGACAGAGCGTCGACCTTCACATTCTTAGACCCTGGTAAATACGAGACCACAAAGTCAAAACGGGAGAAAAACAATGACCAGCGGGCCTGTCTAGGATTCAGGCGTTTAGCAGACTCGAGATACATCAGATTTTTGTGATCAGTCAAGACCACCACACGATGCTTAGCACCCTCGAGCCAATGACGCCACTCCTCAAATGCCCACTTCATGGCCAACAACTCCCGATTGCCCACATCATAATTTCGCTCTGCCGGCGAAAACTTCCTAGAGAAAAAGGCACAAGGTCTCATAGTAGAGCAACCAGGGCCTCTCTGTGACAAAACGGCCCCTGCCCCAATCTCCGAAGCATCCACCTCAACCTGAAAAGGAAGTGAGATGTCAGGCTGGCACAAAACAGGCGCCGAAGTAAACCGGCGTTTTAACTCCTGGAAAGCCTCCACGGCAGCAGGAGCCCAGTTAGCTACATCAGAGCCTTTCTTGGTCATATCCGTCAGCGGTTTAACAACGCTAGAGAAATTTGCGATAAAACGACGGTAGAAGTTAGCAAAACCCAAGAACTTCTGAAGACTCTTAACTGACGAGGGTTGAGTCCAATCATGAATAGCTCGGACCTTGACTGGATCCATCTCCACAGCAGAAGGGGAAAAAATGAACCCCAAAAAGGGAACCTTCTGTACACCAAAGAGACACTTTGAGCCTTTTACAAACAAAGAATTTTCACGCAGAATCTCAAAAACCATCCTGACCTGCTCCACATGCGAGTCCCAATCATCAGAAAAAACCAGAATATCATCCAGATAAACAATCAAAAATTTATCCAGATACTTCCGGAAAATGTCATGCATGAAGGACTGAAAAACTGAAGGTGCATTAGAGAGACCGAATGGCATCACCAAGTACTCAAAATGACCTTCGGGCGTATTGAATGCGGTTTTCCATTCATCGCCCTGCCTAATGCGCACAAGGTTGTACGCACCACGAAGGTCTATCTTGGTGAACCACTTGGCACCTTTAATCCGGGCAAACAAATCTGACAACAGCGGCAAAGGATACTGAAATTTAACAGTGATCTTATTTAAAAGCCGATAGTCAATACAAGGCCTCAAAGATCCGTCCTTTTTGGCCACAAAAAAGAATCCCGCACCAAGAGGGGAAGAAGAAGGACGGATATGCCCCTTCTCAAGAGACTCCTTGATATATGAACGCATCGCGGTATGTTCAGGTACCGACAGATTAAACAGTCTCCCCTTAGGAAACTTACTGCCAGGAATCAAATCTATTGCACAGTCACATTCCCTATGAGGAGGCAGTGCACTGGACTTAGACTCGCTGAAGACATCCTGATAATCAGACAAATACGCCGGAACTTCCGAAGGCGTAGAAGAAGCAATAGACAAGGGCAGGGAATCTCCATGAATTCCATGGCAGCCCCAACTTGACACTGACATAGCCTTCCAGTCCAAGACTGGATTATGGGTCTGTAACCATGGCAAACCCAAAACAACCAAATCATGCATTTTATGCAGAACAAGAAAACGTATAACCTCCCGATGTTCAGGAGTCATACACATGGTAACCTGTGTCCAGAACTGCGGTTTATTTTTTGCCAATGGCGTAGAATCAATACCCCTAAGAGGGATAGGATTTTCCAATGGCTCAAGAACAAATCCGCAGCGCTTGGCAAATGACAGATCCATAAGGCTCAGAGCAGCACCCGAGTCCACAAACGCCATGACAGGATACGATGACAGTGAGCAAATCAAAGTTACAGATAGAATAAATTTAGGTTGCAAATTACCAATGGCGACCGGACTAACAACCTTAATAAGACGTTTAGAGCATGCTGAGATAACATGTGTAGAATCACCACAGTAGTAACACAAGCCATTCTGGCGTCTATGAATTTTCCGCTCATTTCTAGTCAGGATTCTATCACATTGCATTAAATCAGGTGTCTGTTCAGACAACACCATGAGGGAATTAGCGGTTTTGCGCTCCCGCAACCGCCGGTCGATTTGAATAGCCAGGGCCATAGAATCATTCAGACCTGTGGGAATGGGAAAACCCACCATCACATTCTTAATGGCTTCAGAAAGGCCATTTCTAAAATTAGCAGCCAATGCACACTCGTTCCACTGGGTCAGCACGGACCATTTCCGAAATTTTTGGCAATACACTTCAGCCTCGTCCTGGCCCTGAGACATAGCCAGCAAGGCCTTTTCTGCCTGAATCTCAAGATTGGGTTCCTCATAAAGCAAACCGAGCGCCAGAAAAAACGCATCAATGTCAGCCAATGCCGGATCTCCTGGCGCCAGCGAGAAGGCCCAATCCTGAGGGTCGCCCCGTAAAAAAGAAATAACAATCTTTACTTGCTGAGCGGAGTCTCCAGATGAACAGGGTTTCAGGGACAAAAACAATTTACAATTATTCCTGAAATTTCTAAATTTAAATCGGTCTCCGGAAAACGGTTCAGGAATCGGTATCTTAGGTTCTGACATAGGACTTCTGATAACATAATCTTGTATGCCCTGCACACGAGCAGCAAGCTGGTCCACACTTGTAATCAAGGTCTGGACATTCATGTCTGCAGCAAACACAAGCCACTCAGAGGTAAAGGGGAAAAGAAAAAAAAAATGAGAGAGAGAAAAAAAAACTCAGAACTTTCTTTCTTATAATCCCGCTTCTGCAATGCATTTAACATTTAATTCGGGCCTGGCAAACTGTTATGACCCCAATGGCGAGGGTCTCAGAGAAACAAGTAAGTCTGCAACGTACAAAAATCCAGCTCATAGGGCAGTGGTAACTGGGTTGACCATATATCTACTCCTAACGCCAACACTAGCAGTAGCCGGGGAACATGCCTACGTTGGTCGCTAGATGTCTCGCGCCAGCCGGAGGACTAACTACCCCTAGAAGAGGAAAACAAAGACCTCTCTTGCCTCCAGAGAATAGACCCAAAAAGTAGGATAGTAGCCCCCCACAAATAATAACGGTGAGGTAAGAGGAAATGACAAACACAGAGATGAACTAGATTTTAGCAAAGAGAGGCCCACTTTACTAATAGCAGAATGTAGTAAGATAACTTATATGGTCAACAAAAACCCTATCAAAATCCACGCTGGAGATTCAAGAACCCCCGAACCGTCTAACGGCCCGGAGGGAGAACACCAGCCACCATAGAGCTTCCAGCAAGGTCAGGAAACAGATTATATACAAGCTGGACAAAAATGCAAACAAAAACAAATAGCAAAAAGCAAGAAAGCAGACTAAGCTTAATCAAGCAGGAACCAGGATCAGAAGACCAGAGCACTACAGATTAGCTCTGATATCAACGTTGCCAGGCATTGAACTGAAGGTCCAGGGAGCTTATATAGCAACACCCCTGACCTAACGACCCAGGTGAGCATACAAGGGATGAATGACATACCCAGAGTAAAATCACTAGTAGCCACTAGAGGGAGCCAAAAGGTAAATTCACAACAGTTTGTACGGTGTTCGTGACGCCACCTATGGTGTTCGGTCAGGGTGACCGACACTGCTAGGGGTCCATTGGGGTGATGGAATGGCAGCTAGATGGTGTACCTTCCCACAGGTGAAGTATGTCCCCAGGGCTTCCCTGATGTGTAGATAGTGATGGTGGACGTTGTCAGGCGCAATGAATAACGAGGACACAAAGGTTGCAGTCTCTTTACCTTTTACTTCAGCATCCACATTCCAAAGTACCATTCACAGGGCAGGCAGAGTCCGGCCAGTCCGAAGGCACATCCAGAGTTCCCTTATCCAGGTGGAAATCAGTAGCCTTCCTACTAGCGCCTATGTGTTGTAGTATCTCCCTGCTGAGCACCACGGGATAGTCCTCACAACTTTCGTGAATGTTTCTGATGTTCTCTCTCTCTGTCCCCCAGATGGTATGGATAGGACAACCCGTATGACGGGGTAGGCCTGGAGCTTATTTATGGAGACCCTAGAGATGCCCCTCTCCCACAATTTGCCTCCGTGTCTTCTTAGGTATTAAGGTCAGGCAGCCAACTTGGAATTAACTGTCCTGCCAGTCTCTGAAGTAATGCGTAGAGCCAATTACTCCATCGGTGTCCGGCCACCGGCTACGCGCCTCGGAAGAAGGCTGCCGATCTCGGGGCAGGACTCCTCCCAGTATTTTTTTCTCCTTGTGCTGTGACTTCGTTCCTCACTCTCCACAATATACTTCGCTTCGTGTCCTTTCTTAGGATGCTGCCGCAATGGAGTGCAGGCGGAGCTCTGTAACGTTCTATCTCGTGCTTGACCTCTGTCTGCAGCTCAGATGTTCCTCCTCCTTTCCCTGTCTGCCTGACAGGTTCCCTCTGGGTCTAACCCAGGTAGCTCCCGACTTGATGTTATCGGGTCGAAGCCCAGTCTGCTTCTCCCTCACTTCCTATCCAACCCACCAGTTTTACCCGTGTGTGAGGAGTGCCCTAATAGATAGAAGCAAGGCTCCCCCTGGTGGACCGGAGTATGAAGTGTAGTGTGTGACTGTGCTACCTGGCAAGGTGAACTCCTTTAGCACCATCAGATGTAATATCACTCCCCCTGGTGGAAGAGCGACATTACTGCAACGACCAGGACTCTGGGGCGCTGAACTGGCATGTCACCATCCACAAGGAGAAATCTTACCCTTTAATAAAGGATGTAAAAAATTATGTTAAAAACGGATTGTATACAGAAGTCATGCAGATGCTAGGGGACAAAAGTCACATTGTACTCTAATGACACTCGCTCTACTTTTCTGGATCAACATCAGAGCAATTTTTTTATATGATCATGTGACTCGAGCCTTACAGTTAAGGTTCATTCAGAGGTCAGTTTTTCACATACAAATTCTGTGTTTTTCATTATAGTTTACAGGGGCGTTCACATGTTCCTCATGCACTTTTGCAGATGTGTGGTCAAAATTATCACCAAATCAGTGTCCGATTTTATTTGGAGTCACGTAAAAGCTCACTAAGGCTAGGTTCACATTAGCGTTTCTGTGTGCAGCGTATCATCTGCATGCGCAAACACATGCCAAAACGCATGTTTAATCAACATTTTTTATCCGCATGATCTTACGGATGACGGCAAAAAAACACTGTGTGTGCATGTGTTTGTATGCGTTTGTGCATGCGTTTGCCTGGTTTATGCACATGCGTATGGTATTCCCAATGGGCGTGGCTTATGGGATTTCTCTATATAGAGATACTGCACAGATGAACTCCTCTTCTTTTGATGCTGTATCCTGCTGCAAGTTGGATCTTGGCATGGAGAGCTTCAATCTGAATCTGGATTTATCATTAAAATAGTTTTTTGCTGTGGCTTGTGAGGAAGAAAGAAGAAGAGAAAGAGGGAGATGACGTTGTCGTCGCTATTGGCAACATTGTTGAAGTCCGAGAGAGCCACGGAGCCTACCACTCATTGTTCACCGAGCTTCGTGAAAACCCTCAAAAGTTTTTAGATTACACAAGAATGTCTGAACAGAGCTTCCAAGAATTGCTGCTACATGTCAGAAGATCTATCACCAGGCAAGACACACAGCTACGTAGAGCAATTCCTGCTGAGGATGCCTGTTGGTGAACCTAAGGTACGTAATTATGAAAAAGAAACACCTGTCATTAATATTCTTGTTCTAAAAGCCATGTACTGATTTTTTTTCCCATTTTCTTTTCCACAGATTCCTGGCTACCGGAGAGACCTTAAGATCTCTACTACTGATGAGCGAGTATACTCGTTACTCGAGATTTCCCGAGCACGCTCGGGTGTCCTCCGAATAATTTTTTAGTGCTCGGAGATTTAGTTTTCATTGCCGCAGCTGAATGATTTACATCTGTTAGCCAGCTTAATTACATGTGGGGATTCCCTAGCAACCCCCACATGCACTTATTCTGGCTAGCAGCTGTAAATCATGCAGCTGCATCAACAAAAACTAAATCTCTGAGCACTTACAAATACTCAGACACCCCCCCCCCCTCCGAGCAAGCTCGGGAAATCTCGAACAACGAGTATACTCGCTCATCACTAATCTCTACATTTTCAATTTTGGATTGGACTGTCCTCCCTTTCTGGGATTGTTGGAAAAACCTGCCGTGCATTGTGTGACGTTCTGCATGCAGAATTCTTCCCCCAACCCACAACTTAACTCTGCCTGAAAAATGCAGAAAAATTCATGGAAATTTGTAATTTTCCAAACTGTGTGGGGGCTGTGGACAGGAAGCACATTCGGATTCTGAAACCTGCTGGAAGTGGATCCGAGTACTTGAATTCTAAAAAATACTTTTCCATTGTTCTCATGGCGATTGCTGATTCTGAGTGTCGATTTGTCGCTGTTGACGTTGACTCATTTGGACGAGGAAATCACTAACAGACTTTCAAAAACTCTAACATGGGACAGCGTTTGTATGGTAATAATTTTAATTTTCCA
This sequence comes from Ranitomeya variabilis, assembly GCF_051348905.1. Lineage (NCBI taxonomy): Eukaryota > Metazoa > Chordata > Amphibia > Anura > Dendrobatidae > Ranitomeya > Ranitomeya variabilis. The sequence continues at coordinate 520,963,293 of NC_135233.1, forward strand.
CCGCCACAACCTCTTCCGAACACTGAAGGACCGCCAATGCCATTTGTTGTTGTTGGGGATGAGGCGTTTCAAATGTGTGCCAACCTCATAAAACCATACTCGAGTCGGGACTAGGGTTGAGCGAAACGGGTCGATCATTTTCAAAAGTCGCCGACTTTTGGCTAAGTCGGCGTCTCATGAAACCCGATCCGACCCCTGTGCTTGTCGGCCATGCGGTACGCGACTTTCGCGCCAAAGTCGCGTTTCAATGACGCGAAAAGCGCCATTTCTCAGCCAATGAAGGTGAACGCAGAGTGTGGGCAGCGTGATGACATAGATCCTGGTCCCCACCATCTTAGAGAAGGGCATTGCAGTGATTGGCTTGCTGTCTGCGGCGTCACAGGGGCTATAAAGGGGCGTTCCCGCCGACCGCCATCTTACTGCTGCTGATCTGAGCTTAGGGACAGGTTGCTGCCGCTTCATCAGAAGCAGGGAGAGCGTTAGGCAGGGTCCACTAACCACCAAACCGCTTGTGCTGCAGCGATTTCCACTGTCCAACACCACCTTCGGTGTGCAGGGACTGTGGAAGCTATTTTTTTTTTTTTTTCCCCTCAGCGCTGTAGCTCATTGGGCTGCCCTAGAAGGCTCCGTGATAGCTGTATTGCTGTGTGTACGCCACTGTGGAAACCAACTGCTTTTTTCAAAGCACATATCCTCTTGTTCCTTCCTTTCTGCACAGCTATCTTTTCTGTTTTTCCACACTTTTTATTTAATTTGTGCATCAGTCCACTCCTATTGCTGCCTGCCATACCTGGCTTACATTACTGCAGGGAGATAGTAATTGTAGGACAGTTTTTTTTTTTTTTTTGTTTTTTTTTTTTGTGGGAGATTAAGATTGGCATTTCTGCTACAGTGCCATCCCTGTGTGTGCCATCTCTCACTGAGTGGGCCATAGAAAGCCTATTTATTTTTTCCGTGATTTGTGTTCTAAAATCTACCTCAACACAAAAACAGTACATCAATCAGTGGGAGAAAAATATTGGCCTCAGTCAGGGCTTGTGTGCCACTGCTGTGTGTGCTATCTCTCATTCAGTGGGCTATAGCAAGCCTATTTTTTTTTTTTTTTTTTAATATTATTTGGTTTCTAATTCTCCCTGAAAAAAAAAAAAAACCCTAAAAAAACAGTGGGAGAATAATATTGCCCTTTCAGCTTGTGTGCCAGTCTTGACTCCTGGGTGTGCCACCTCTCTCCCTCTCATTCAGTGGGCCATAGAAAGCCTATTTATTTTTTTTTTTAAATATTATTGGGTTTCTAAAGTCTCCCTGAAAAAACAAAAAATACATAAAAAAACAGTGGGAGAGTAATATTGCCCTTTCAGCTTGTGTGCCAGTCTTGACTCCTGGGTGTGCCACCTCTCTCCCTTTCATTCAGTGGGCCATAGAAAGCCTATTTATTTTTTCCGTGATTTGTGTTCTAAAATCTACCTCAACACAAAAACACTACATCAATCAGTGGGAGAAAAATATTGGCCTCAGTCAGGGCTTGTGTGCCACTGCTGTGTGTGCTATCTCTCATTCAGTGGGCTATAGCAAGCCTATTTTTTTTTTTTTTTTTTTTTTAATATTATTTGGTTTCTAAAGTCTCCCTGAAAAAAAAAAAAAAACATAAAAAAACAGTGGGAGAGTAATATTGCCCTTTCAGCTTGTGTGCCAGTCTTGACTCCTGGGTGTGCCACCTCTCTCCCTTTCATTCAGTGGGCCATAGAAAGCCTATTTATTTTTTGGTTTTTTTAATATTATTTGGTTTCTAAAGTCTCCCTGAAAATAAAAAAAAAAAATACATAAAAAAACAGTGGGAGAGTAATATTGCCATTTCAGCTTGTGTGCCAGTCTTGACTCCTGGGTGTGCCACCTCTCTCCCTCTCATTCAGTGGGCCATAGAAAGCCTTGTTTTTTTGTTTTTTTTTTAATATTATTTGGTTTCTAAAGTCTCCCTGAAAATAAAAAAAAAAAACATAAAAAAACAGTGGGAGAGTAATATTGCCATTTCAGCTTGTGTGCCAGTCTTGACTCCTGGGTGTGCCACCTCTCTCTCTAATTGTGGGCCATAGAAAGCCTATTTATTTTTTGGTTTTTTTAATATTATTTGGTTTCTAAAGTCTCCCTGAAAATAAAAAAAAAAAACATAAAAAAACAGTGGGAGAGTAATATTGCCATTTCAGCTTGTGTGCCAGTCTTGACTCCTGGGTGTGCCACCTCTCTCTCTAATTGTGGGCCATAGAAAGCCTATTTATTTTTTGGTTTTTTTAATATTATTTGGTTTCTAAAGTCTCCCTGAAAATAAAAAAAAAAAATACATAAAAAAACAGTGGGAGAGTAATATTGCCCTTTCAGCTTGTGTGCCAGTCTTGACTCCTGGGTGTGCCACCTCTCTCCCTTTCATTCAGTGGGCCATAGAAAGCCTATTTATTTTTTGGTTTTTTTAATATTATTTGGTTTCTAAAGTCTCCCTGAAAATAAAAAAAAAAAATACATAAAAAAACAGTGGGAGAGTAATATTGCCATTTCAGCTTGTGTGCCAGTCTTGACTCCTGGGTGTGCCACCTCTCTCCCTCTCATTCAGTGGGCCATAGAAAGCCTTGTTTTTTTGTTTTTTTTTAATATTATTTGGTTTCTAAAGTCTCCCTGAAAATAAAAAAAAAAAACATAAAAAAACAGTGGGAGAGTAATATTGCCATTTCAGCTTGTGTGCCAGTCTTGACTCCTGGGTGTGCCACCTCTCTCTCTAATTGTGGGCCATAGAAAGCCTATTTATTTTTTGGTTTTTTTAATATTATTTGGTTTCTAAAGTCTCCCTGAAAATAAAAAAAAAAAATACATAAAAAAACAGTGGGAGAGTAATATTGCCCTTTCAGCTTGTGTGCCAGTCTTGACTCCTGGGTGTGCCACCTCTCTCCCTTTCATTCAGTGGGCCATAGAAAGCCTATTTATTTTTTGGTTTTTTTAATATTATTTGGTTTCTAAAGTCTCCCTGAAAATAAAAAAAAAAAATACATAAAAAAACAGTGGGAGAGTAATATTGCCATTTCAGCTTGTGTGCCAGTCTTGACTCCTGGGTGTGCCACCTCTCTCCCTCTCATTCAGTGGGCCATAGAAAGCCTTGTTTTTTTGTTTTTTTTTAATATTATTTGGTTTCTAAAGTCTCCCTGAAAGTAAAAAAAAAAAACATAAAAAAACAGTGGGAGAGTAATATTGCCATTTCAGCTTGTGTGCCAGTCTTGACTCCTGGGTGTGCCACCTCTCTCCCTCTCATTCAGTGGGCCATAGAAAGCCTTGTTTTTTTGTTTTTTTTTAATATTATTTGGTTTCTAAAGTCTCCCTGAAAATAAAAAAAAAAAACATAAAAAAACAGTGGGAGAGTAATATTGCCATTTCAGCTTGTGTGCCAGTCTTGACTCCTGGGTGTGCCACCTCTCTCTCTAATTGTGGGCCATAGAAAGCCTATTTATTTTTTGTTTTTTTTTAATATTATTTGGTTTCTAAAGTCTCCCTGAAAATAAAAAAAAAAAACATAAAAAAACAGTGGGAGAGTAATATTGCCATTTCAGCTTGTGTGCCAGTCTTGACTCCTGGGTGTGCCACCTCTCTCTCTAATTGTGGGCCATAGAAAGCCTATTTATTTTTTGGTTTTTTTAATATTATTTGGTTTCTAAAGTCTCCCTGAAAATAAAAAAAAAAAATACATAAAAAAACAGTGGGAGAGTAATATTGCCCTTTCAGCTTGTGTGCCAGTCTTGACTCCTGGGTGTGCCACCTCTCTCCCTTTCATTCAGTGGGCCATAGAAAGCCTATTTATTTTTTGGTTTTTTTAATATTATTTGGTTTCTAAAGTCTCCCTGAAAATAAAAAAAAAAAATACATAAAAAAACAGTGGGAGAGTAATATTGCCATTTCAGCTTGTGTGCCAGTCTTGACTCCTGGGTGTGCCACCTCTGTCCCTCTCATTCAGTGGGCCATAGAAAGCCTTGTTTTTTTTTTTTTTTTTAAATATTATTTGGTTTCTAAAGTCTCCCTGAAAATAAAAAAAAAATACATAAAAAAACAGTGGGAGAGTAATATTGCCATTTCAGCTTGTGTGCCAGTCTTGACTCCTGGGTGTGCCACCTCTCTCTCTAATTGTGGGCCATAGAAAGCCTTTTTATTTTTTTCCTTCATTTGTGTTTTAAAATCAACCTCAACACAAAAACACTACATCAATCAGTGGGAGAAAAATATTGGCCTCAGTCAGGGCTTGTGTGCCACTCCTGTGCGTGCCATCTCTCATTCAGTGGGCCATAGAAAGCCTTGTTTTTTTGTTTTTTTTTTAAATATTATTTGGTTTCTAAAGTCTCACAGAGAAAAAAAAAAAAATAAATTAGGTGGGAGATTAATATTGACATTAGTGCTTGAGTGACAGTCCTGCGTGTGTGTCATCTCTGTGATTTGGTGTCACAGAAAACAGAGTGTGTAACATTGTGCCTGATTTTCCTTGTGGTCTCACCAACCTGTTAAGGGATATTGAAATCATACTGAAGTTATAGCTCACCGTGTAAGTTGTTTGACAGCAACAAATAAAGTTAGTTTGGTTACGATTTTTAAACAATGAGGAAGTCTGGTGCAAGAGGTCGTCGTGGGCGTTCATTGTCAGCTGGTAATGATGGTAGTGGTAGTGGAGCATCAGGTGGTCGTGGGGATAAAAATATTCCACCTAAGTCTGGAGCTGTGGAGCCAGTTTCGTCGTCAGGCTACACAAGGCCTCGAACGCTCTCTTTTCTGGGAGTAGGAAAACCGCTTTTAAAGGCTGAGCAGCAACAGCAAGTTTTGGCTTACATTGCAGACTCAGCCTCTAGCTCTTTTGCCTCCTCTTCCGAAACTGGTAAATGTAAAAGCAGCGCGTCGCTTGTGGATGTTCACGGTCAGGGACAAGTCGCTTCCTTGTCCTCCTCAGCAAAAACTACAACAAGAGAGAAGGATGCAGCAGGCGACACAACGGGTCACTCCATGGAGCTCTTTACACATACCGTCCCTGGCTTAGAAAGTGAAACATTTAACAGGCCATGCCCATTACAAGTAGATTCTGACATGGAGTGCACTGATGCACAGCCACAGCCAGAGTACTATGCTGCTCCTTTGACTCAGACCACCACATTGCCCTCTCAGGGTACAGATCCACAATCAGACCCTGATGAGACTATGTTGCCCCGCCACGAACGCTATACCACCGACCGACACAGTGACACAGACGAAGTTGCACACGAGCTCGAAGAGGAGGTAATAGATGACCCAGTTATTGACCCCGATTGGCAGCCATTGGGGGAACAGGGTGCAGGCGGCAGTAGTTCAGAAGCGGAGGTGGAGGAGGGGCCGCAGCAGGCATCAACATCGCAACAGGTTCCATCTGCCGGGCCCGTATCTGGCCCAAAACGCGTGTCAAAGCCAAAACCTGTTGGAGGACAGCGTGGCCATCCGGTTAAAGCTCAGTCTGCAATCCCTGAAAAGGGATCCGAGTCTAGGAAGAGTGCAGTCTGGCATTTTTTTAAACAACATCCAACTGATCAGCGCAAAGTCATCTGTCAAAAATGTTCAACTAGCTTAAGCAGAGGTCAGAATCTGAAAAGTCTAAATACTAGTTGCATGCATAGACACTTAACCACCATGCATTTTCAAGCCTGGACTAACTACCAAACGTCCCTTAAGGTTGTAGCACCCTCGGCCAATGAAGCTAGTCAGCAACGCAACATCCCTTCCGTCACTGTAAGGCCACCATTTTCCGCACCACCGGCAGTATCTGTGCAGGTTTCTTTGCCAGCCAAAAGCAGTCAGGGTCAGGGAATCACCAGTTTAGTAGGAGGAAATATTGCATCTAGGGCACCGGCGGAAACAATACCGTCTCCAACCGTCTCTCAGTCTGCCATGTACACCGGCACACCCGAAAGTTCCACGATCTCCTGCTCTCCAGTCCAGCTCACCCTACATGAGACTCTGGTTAGAAAAAGGAAGTACTTATCCTCGCATCCGCGTACACAGGGTTTTAACGCCCACATAGCTAGACTAATCTCGTTAGAGATGATGCCCTACCGTTTAGTTGAAAGCGAAGCTTTTAAAGCCCTGATGGAGTACGCTGAACCACGATACGAGCTACCTAGTCGACACTTTTTTTCCAGAAAAGCCATCCCAGCCCTGCACCAGCATGTTAAACAGCGCATCGTCCATGCACTTAGGCAATCTGTGAGTACAAAGGTGCACCTGACTACAGATGCATGGACCAGTAGGCATGGCCAGGGACGTTATGTGTCCATCACGGCACACTGGGTGAATGTGGTGGATGCAGGGTCCACAGGCGACATCAATTTAGGGACAGTTGTGCCTAGCCCACGGTCTAGGAAACAGTTGGCTGTAGGCGTTCGCACCCCCTCCTCCTCCTCCTCGTCCTCCTGCAGAAGCTACAGCTCTTCCACAGAACGCAGTCGGCCAACCACTCCATCGGCAGATGACACTGTTGCACACCAGTTGTCCCATTATGGGCCAGCTACTGCCAAGCGTCAGCAGGCTGTATTGGCTATGAAGTGTTTGGGCGACAACAGACACACCGCGGAAGTTCTGTCCGAGTTCTTGCAACAAGAAACGCAGTCGTGGCTGGGCACAGTAGATCTTGAGGCAGGCAAGGTAGTGAGTGATAACGGAAGGAATTTCATGGCTGCCATCTCCCTTTCCCAACTGAAACACATTCCTTGCCTGGCTCACACCTTAAACCTGGTGGTGCAGTGCTTATTGAAAACTTATCCTGGGTTCTCCGACCTGCTCCTCAAAGTGCGTGCACTTTGCTCACATATCCGACGTTCGCCTGTACACGCCAGCCGTATGCAGACCTATCAGCGGTCTTTGAACCTTCCCCAGCATCGCCTAATCATAGACGTTGCAACAAGGTGGAACTCAACACTGCACATGCTTCAGAGACTGTGCGAACAGAGGCGTGCTGTTATTTATTTGTGGGAGGATACACGGGCAGGCAGTAGGATGGCAGACATGGAGTTGTCAGGTGTGCAGTGGTCGAAGATACAAGACATGTGTCAAGTCCTTCAGTGTTTTGAGGAATGCACACGGCTGGTTAGTGCAGACAACGCCGTAATAAGCATGAGCATCCCCCTAATGCGTCTGCTGATGCAAAGTTTGACGCACATAAAGGAGCAGGCGTCTGCACCAGAGGAAGAGGGAAGCCTTGATGACAGTCAGCCATTGTCTGGTCAGGGCAGTGTACAGGACGAGGTAGCGGGCGAAGAGGAGGTGGAGGACGAGGAGGATGATGGGGATGAGTATATTTTTAATGCGGAAACTTTCACGGGGGCACAGGAAATTGGTTGCGTGTCACGGCCGGGTTCTGGTTTTTTGAGGGACACAAGTGACGTAGATTTGCCTGCAACTGCCCCTCAACCAATCACAACCGGAGATTTGACAACTGGAACTTTGGCCCACATGGCGGATTATGCCTTACGTATCCTAAAAAGGGACACACGCATTACGAAAATGATGAACGATGACGATTACTGGTTGGCCTGCCTCCTTGATCCACGCTATAAAGGCAAATTGCAAAATATTATGCCACATGAGAACTTGGAACTAATATTAGCAACCAAACAATCAACTCTTGTTGACCGTTTGCTTCAGGCATTCCCAGCACACAGCGCACGTGATCGTTCTCACACAAGCTCCAGGGGGCAGCAGACTAGGAGTGTTAGGGGTGCACACATCAGAAGTGGCGTTGGACAGAGGGGTTTTCTGACCAGGTTGTGGAGTGATTTTGCTATGACCGCAGACAGGACAGGTACTGCTGCATCAATTGAAAGTGACAGGAGACAACATTTGTCCAGTATGGTTACTAACTATTTTTCATCCCTTATCGATGTTCTCCCTCAACCGTCATTCCCATTTGATTACTGGGCCTCCAAATTAGACACCTGGCCAGAATTGGCAGAATATGCATTGCAGGAGCTTGCTTGCCCGGCAGCAAGTGTCCTATCAGAAAGAGTATTCAGTGCTGCAGGTTCAATATTAACCGAAAAAAGGACTCGTCTGGCTACCCAAAATGTTGACGATCTAACATTCATTAAAATGAACCACAACTGGATTTCGAAATCTTTTGCCCCACCTTGCCCGGCCGACACCTAGCTTTCCTATGAAAAGCTCTTGCCTGTGAATTACTTTTCTAATGTCTAATTTGCTGCAGCTGATTGTACAGCATACGACATGTTTACACCTCCCTAAATGGCAAAACTCCCCACACGGGGCCGTGGTATCGCGACTTGGCGCAAGCACCCGTGAGACTGCTGTTTGTCTGAAGAGGTGGGTGTGCTCGCTTTTGGTTGACGGCATTGCTACTGGGTCCCTCATAGTACAATGTAGTGTCTCTGGCGGTGGTGGTGCGCACCCAACGTCAGACACACCGTTGTAACATGAGGGGCCCTGGGGCGGTCCCGCCGGCCTCAAGAGAGTTCCCCCCTACCCCAGCTCAAAATGTGCTCTACCACGTGCAAAATTATGTCGCACAGCTCCACCAATCTTTAGTCTATTCGCTGACATCATTCAATGTCTGGCACTGACAATACAAATTTGTAGACATCTATGATGCAACTTAAAGTAGTCTGTGTCTGTGTCCTATATTGGCACCATTAAATAGTTACTGCCAAATTACAATGTCAGAAACTCAGTAGATGAGCCCACCCCTGTACCTAAGTATGCCACCTTTTTTTTTTGTTTTGGTTGTTTTGCGAGACATTAACATCTATTTATATTTTGGGAGTACTGGGACAGACACTCCTTGCACTACTCCTCCACTCACCACCAAGCTGCCTGTGTATCCATGTAACCGCTGTAAAACTGCCATGAGCCTATTGTTTGTTATTTTAGGCCTTTGATAGCCTGTCTGCGGTCCCTACTTTAAATACTCCTCCACTCACCACCACCAAGCTGCCTGCCCGTGTATCCATGTAACCGCTGTGAAACTGCCATGAGCCTATTGTTTGTTATTTTAGGCCTTTGATAGCCTGTCTGCGGTCCCTACTTTAAATACTCCTCCACTCACCACCAAGCTGCCTGCCCGTGTATCCATGTAACCGCTGTGAAACTGCCATCATGAGCCTATTGTTTGTTATGTTAGGCCTTTGATAGCCTGTCTGCGGTCCCTACTTTAAATACTCCTCCACTGACCAGACCACTGCTGCCCGTGTACCCCTGGAACCAATTATAAAGTGCCTACAGCCAGCCCATTTTCTTATGTTAGGCCTTTGATAGCCTGTCTGCGGTCCCTACTTTAAATACTCCTCCACTCACCACCAAGCTGCCTGCCCGTGTATCCATGTAACCGCTGTGAAACTGCCATCATGAGCCTATTGTTTGTTATTTTAGGCCTTTGATAGCCTGTCTGCGGTCCCTACTTTAAATACTCCTCCACTCACCACCAAGCTGCCTGCCCGTGTATCCATGTAACCGCTGTGAAACTGCCATGAGCCTATTGTTTGTTATTTTAGGCCTTTGATAGCCTGTGTGCGGTCCCTACTTTAAATACTCCTCCACTGACCAGACCACTGCTGCCCGTGTACCCCTGGAACCAATTATAAAGTGCCTACAGCCAGCCCATTTTCTTATGTTAGGCCTTTGAAGCCTGTCTGCGGTCCCTACTTTAAATACTCCTCCACTGACCAGACCACTGCTGCCCGTGTACCCCTGGAACCAATTATAAAGTGCCTACAGCCAGCCCATTTTCTTATGTTAGGCCTTTGAAGCCTGTCTGCAGTCCCTACTTTAAATACTCCTCCACTGACCAGACCACTGCTGCCCGTGTACCCCTGGAACCAATTATAAAGTGCCTACAGCCAGCCCATTTTCTTATGTTAGGCCTTTGAAGCCTGTCTGCGGTCCCTACTTTAAATACTCCTCCACTCACCACCACCAAGCTGCCTGCCCGTCTATCCATGTAACCGCTGTAAAACTGCAATGAGCCTATTGTTTGTTATTTTAGGCCTTTGATAGCCTGTCTGCGGCCCCTACTTGCAATACTCCTCCACTGACCACAATGCTGCCTGGAGTGCCTGCCTGTGTATCCATGTAACCGATGTAAAACTGCCATGACTGCCTACTGTTTGTTATTTTAGGCCTTTGATAGCCTGTCTGCAGCCCCTACTTGCAATACTCCTCCACTGACCACACCAATGCTGCCCGTGTACCCCTGGAACCTATTTAAAAGTTCATAGAGCCTAGTTATATATTTTATTTACTATTAATAAGGCCATGATGGACTACGCTGTACCACGCTACAAGCTAACCAGTCGACACTTCTTTTGCGAGAAAAGCCATCCCAACCCTCCACCAGCATGTAGAAGACCGCATTGTCCATGCACTCTGGCAATCTGTGAGTACAAAGGTGCACCTGACAACAGACGCATGGACCTGTAGGCATGGCCACGGAAGATTACGTGTCCATTACGGCGCAATGGGTTAATGTGGTGGATGCATGGTCCACAGGGGACAGCCTACTAAGTCTGTCTGCAGTCCCTAATTCAAATTGTGCTCCACTGTCTAAATCGGAACTTCCACCTTCTGGCTTTCGGCCTATAGTATCAGAAATTAAACTGCATTTGGCCTTCAACTTTGGTTAGGGCCTACTAACGGCTTCTGCCCCTCCCTGGTGTTGCCCTCAACTAAATAAAGCTGAGCTTCAACCTTCTGCTCCAAATTACCATTTTGAAAAATGCAATAGGCTTTTCAGGCCTACTAAAGGAGTCTGTCTGTGTGCCCCTCCCTGGTGTTGTCCTCAACTAAATAAAGCTGAGCTTCAACCTTCCGGCTCTCATTATGTGGTTTTAAAAAAAAAAAAGGTGGTTAGGGCCTACTAACGGCTTCTGCCCCTCCCTGGTGTTGTCCTCAACTAAATAAAGCTGAGCTTCAACCTTCCGGCTCTCATTATGTGGTTTTAAAAAAAAAAATGGTGGTTAGGGCCTACTAACGGCTTCTGCCCCTCCCTGGTGTTGTCCTCAACTAAATAAAGCTGAGCTTCAACCTTCCGGCTCTCATTATGTGGTTTTAAAAAAAAAAAAGGTGGTTAGGGCCTACTAACGGCTTCTGCCCCTCCCTGGTGTTGTCCTCAACTAAATAAAGCTGAGCTTCAACCTTCCGGCTCTCATTATGTGGTTTTAAAAAAAAAAAAGGTGGTTAGGGCCTACTAACGGCTTCTGCCCCTCCCTGGTGTTGTCCTCAACTAAATAAAGCTGAGCTTCAACCTTCCGGCTCTCATTATGTGGTTTTAAAAAAAAAAAAGGTGGTTAGGGCCTACTAACGGCTTCTGCCCCTCCCTGGTGTTGTCCTCAACTAAATAAAGCTGAGCTTCAACCTTCCGGCTCTCATTATGTGGTTTTAAAAAAAAAAATGGTGGTTAGGGCCTACTAACGGCTTCTGCCCCTCCCTGGTGTTGTCCTCAACTAAATAAAGCTGAGCTTCAACCTTCCGGCTCTCATTATGTGGTTTTAAAAAAAAAAAAGGTGGTTAGGGCCTACTAACGGCTTCTGCCCCTCCCTGGTGTTGTCCTCAACTAAATAAAGCTGAGCTTCAACCTTCCGGCTCTCATTATGTGGTTTTAAAAAAAAAAATGGTGGTTAGGGCCTACTAACGGCTTCTGCCCCTCCCTGGTGTTGTCCTCAACTAAATAAAGCTGAGCTTCAACCTTCCGGCTCTCATTATGTGGTTTTAAAAAAAAAAAAGGTGGTTAGGGCCTACTAACGGCTTCTGCCCCTCCCTGGTGTTGTCCTCAACTAAATAAAGCTGAGCTTCAACCTTCCGGCTCTCATTATGTGGTTTTAAAAAAAAAAAAGGTGGTTAGGGCCTACTAACGGCTTCTGCCCCTCCCTGGTGTTGTCCTCAACTAAATAAAGCTGAGCTTCAACCTTCCGGCTCTCATTATGTGGTTTTAAAAAAAAAAAAGGTGGTTAGGGCCTACTAACGGCTTCTGCCCCTCCCTGGTGTTGTCCTCAACTAAATAAAGCTGAGCTTCAACCTTCCGGCTCTCATTATGTGGTTTTAAAAAAAAAAAAGGTGGTTAGGGCCTACTAACGGCTTCTGCCCCTCCCTGGTGTTGTCCTCAACTAAATAAAGCTGAGCTTCAACCTTCCGGCTCTCATTATGTGGTTTTAAAAAAAAAAAAGGTGGTTAGGGCCTACTAACGGCTTCTGCCCCTCCCTGGTGTTGTCCTCAACTAAATAAAGCTGAGCTTCAACCTTCCGGCTCTCATTATGTGGTTTTAAAAAAAAAAAAGGTGGTTAGGGCCTACTAACGGCTTCTGCCCCTCCCTGGTGTTGTCCTCAACTAAATAAAGCTGAGCTTCAACCTTCCGGCTCTCATTATGTGGTTTTAAAAAAAAAAATGGTGGTTAGGGCCTACTAACGGCTTCTGCCCCTCCCTGGTGTTGTCCTCAACTAAATAAAGCTGAGCTTCAACCTTCCGGCTCTCATTATGTGGTTTTAAAAAAAAAAAAGGTGGTTAGGGCCTACTAACGGCTTCTGCCCCTCCCTGGTGTTGTCCTCAACTAAATAAAGCTGAGCTTCAACCTTCCGGCTCTCATTATGTGGTTTTAAAAAAAAAAATGGTGGTTAGGGCCTACTAACGGCTTCTGCCCCTCCCTGGTGTTGTCCTCAACTAAATAAAGCTGAGCTTCAACCTTCCGGCTCTCATTATGTGGTTTTAAAAAAAAAAATGGTGGTTAGGGCCTACTAACGGCTTCTGCCCCTCCCTGGTGTTGTCCTCAACTAAATAAAGCTGAGCTTCAACCTTCCGGCTCTCATTATGTGGTTTTAAAAAAAAAAAAGGTGGTTAGGGCCTACTAACGGCTTCTGCCCCTCCCTGGTGTTGTCCTCAACTAAATAAAGCTGAGCTTCAACCTTCCGGCTCTCATTATGTGGTTTTAAAAAAAAAAATGGTGGTTAGGGCCTACTAACGGCTTCTGCCCCTCCCTGGTGTTGTCCTCAACTAAATAAAGCTGAGCTTCAACCTTCCGGCTCTCATTATGTGGTTTTAAAAAAAAAAAAGGTGGTTAGGGCCTACTAACGGCTTCTGCCCCTCCCTGGTGTTGTCCTCAACTAAATAAAGCTGAGCTTCAACCTTCCGGCTCTCATTATGTGGTTTTAAAAAAAAAAAAGGTGGTTAGGGCCTACTAACGGCTTCTGCCCCTCCCTGGTGTTGTCCTCAACTAAATAAAGCTGAGCTTCAACCTTCCGGCTCTCATTATGTGGTTTTAAAAAAAAAAATGGTGGTTAGGGCCTACTAACGGCTTCTGCCCCTCCCTGGTGTTGTCCTCAACTAAATAAAGCTGAGCTTCAACCTTCTGGCTCTCATTATGTGGTTTTAAAAAAAAAAAAGGTGGTTAGGGCCTACTAACGGCTTCTGCCCCTCCCTGGTGTTGTCCTCAACTAAATAAAGCTGAGCTTCAACCTTCCGGCTCTCATTATGTGGTTTTAAAAAAAAAAAAGGTGGTTAGGGCCTACTAACGGCTTCTGCCCCTCCCTGGTGTTGTCCTCAACTAAATAAAGCTGAGCTTCAACCTTCCGGCTCTCATTAAGTGGTTTTAAAAAAAAAATGGTGGTTAGGGCCTACTAACGGCTTCTGCCCCTCCCTGGTGTTGCCCTCAACTAAATAAAGCTGAGCTTCAACCTTCTGCTCCAAATTACCATTTTAAAAAATGCAATAGGCTTTTCCGGCCTACTAAAGGTGTCTGCCCCTCCCTGGTGTTGTCCTCAACTGAACAAAGCTGAGCTTCCACATTCTGGCTTTCGCCCTATACTATCAGATATTAAACTGCATTTGGCCTACTAGTGTGGTTAGGCCCTTGAAACAGTGTCTGCTGCTCTTGGGTTTGCTACTCCACTGAACAAAGCAATGCCGCCTGTTTAGTCCTGTTACCAATTTTGAACTGCATGTAGCCTACTTTATTCTTTGGCCCTATATCTGTTTCCTCCTCATCCTGCCCATTGCCCAGCCACTGCTAAATGAGTCTGCTGGTACATTGACCGAGACCACTACATTCCCCTTGTACTCTACACAGCCAGAATCTGTCCCTGCTGAAAGTAAGGTTCCCCTTCCCGCATGTTATACCACCTTACACAGGGACAAAGAGGAAGGTGCAGATGAAAGTGCAGGTTCCTTCATCAGGTGGGGGGGCATACTCGTTGGCGACGTCACTGGCACAGGGCCCCTCAGAGTACGCAAAAGTGTCGCTGCTGGTGGGAGGCGCCCCCGCCATGCAAACACACCGCCGTACTTTGAGGGGCCCTGTGCCAGTGGCAATGCGAACGAGTGGGCCCCCCCCCTGCTTGCTCAGGATCACAGCACTTGCAACTTTTAAATAATTACCTTTCCCTGCAACACCGCCGTGACGTAGTCCGCATTTCCTGGGCCCACGAAAAACTTGAGCCGGCCCTACTCCCCCCACAACTTTTGCCAAATGACCCCCAATTCCCTATGCCCAACTATTATTATAAAGTTAATTAAGATTGACAAGCTTCAGAAACAAGAATGGATGTTTTTGGCATTAAAATGGGCACTGTAGGTGTTTTCCTGGCCTCCACTCACTGCCGACTATGCTTCCCCATTGACTTGCATTGGGTTTCGTGTTTCGGTCGATCCCCGACTTTTAGCGATAATCGGCCGACTGCACTCGACTCGACTCTGGACAAAATCGGGTTTCCCAAAACCCTACTCGATCTTAAAAAAATGAAAGTCGCTCAACCCTAGTCGGGACTTGATTCACACAAAAAGGATTTTCAACTACAGACTGACAAGGGCACGAAGAACTGTGGAGTGTGACTTTGGTTTGCTGGCAGCTAAATGGCGCATTTTGGGAACACCAATCAATCTTAAAATAGAGACAATTGATGAGGTTGTCAAAGCGTGTGTTGTTCTGCATAATTACATCCTGTCAAAAGAGCAACCCCACTTCAAACTTGAGGAACCTGTTAATAACACATTGCAGGATTACCATGCTCACCCTCTGAGGACTACAGTGGCAGTTGCCCAAATGAAGGATAAATTGGCTACCTACTTTGTTTCTGATATTGGATGTGTGGCATGGCAAGATGAAATGGTTTAAGCTGTAAATAAGTCAAATGTACCTGTAATGTTATGTACCTGTACTGTTTTTTGACTGTTATATTAACACCTTGACTGTAACTTTAATAATAAACACCTTAACTGTAACACCCATTAATATTTCACTCAACAATACACACATGTTTAAATAAATAGATAACAAAACACAGTGAGAGTTATTGTGAAACAAAATAATTTTTACTAACAAAAATAAAAACAATTTGAAATTTTACATAAAAAAGGAAAATAATGTGATTTACTTTTGGGGTCTGCGGGAGGGAGTTACATGGTGGACCTGGGGGTTGTTGGCTAAGATGGTGGGCTAGGAGTGGTTGGGGAAGTTGTTATACGGGAAGAGGAAGTGGCAGTCAATTGGAGGATTGGGTCAGAAACATTGGCAGAGGACACATTGGGGTAGAGGACACATTAGGAGTGGAAAACAAGTTGGAAGGGATTGACACATTGGATGGGAAAGAACCAAGGGAAGGTGTGGACAAACTTTAAAAAAAAGACACATTCGAAGGTGAGGGTTGAAAGGTTGGGTAATGTCTCTTTCCTTTTCATTTCCTGGCATTTGTTTTGCTGCTTCCTCGGCCTTTTGGTTCCTGTTGCTGCGTGGTGGGAATGGAAGGCTGGGCTGCTGCACTCGGCTGCATGGTTGAAGAGGAAGGCTGGGCTGCTGCACTCAGCTGCGTGGTTGAAGGGGAAGGCTGTGCTACTGCACTCGGCTGCATGATGTAGCTGGATACAGTTGGATTAGTCCTAATGTCCAGCTGTGGTTGTGGTGGATAGGTCACTTAGTGCCACTGATGCTGTGCAGGAGCTTGTTGCCCTGTGGGGAATGAAGTTTGTGCCTGCTGCTGATATCATGACCGCTGCATGGCCTCGGTGTAAGGAGCCTGACAGGCCTTTATCACATAGAGCTGGAGATCAGGACTAAGGTTTTCCATCATGCCCTGTTCTATAGCAGAAAAATAATGTCGCGCCGGTCTAGTAAGGTCAGCTTCCAGGCGGTCAAGGCATCTGTGGACTTCCTGGAAAAGTGTGTTCACTTAAGTGAACACACTGTCCTGTCTTTCTACAACCGCCTTCATCTCAGCCTGGAAGACTGAGCTTAAGTGAATAAACTCAGGCATGACTGACCTCTCCTTAGCCCTCTGCCACTGGCGAGCAGACCCAAGTAAAGTAGTGGCAGAGGGCTGGGAGAGGGGAAAACCAGATGGACCAGCTTCTTATTCCCCAGCCTGTGAAGCTGGCCTGGTTTCTCCATTGCTGGTGGATGATTGGGACTGGGCCTGTTCATTGGCTGGTCGAAGAGGGGCCGCTCCAACAGAGGACGATCCAGGTTGTGTGGTGTGCTCCAGGTTCTGTGTTGAAAATAAATGAAAAGCATTGGTAAAAAAAAAAGTTTAAATAATAGCTAGATAACACAAACAATACTCACGTTCGCTGAGCAACCGCAGGCTTCAGAAAAGAAAGCTGATGATGGTACTTATATTTTCTGATTTTTCGAACAGCACCACTTCGAACCCAAATCTCCTCTCTCATGTCCTTATTGAATCGATCCTTCATCGAACACCAACTGACTTTTATTCTCTTCACTCTCAAGGGGGAAGAAAAAAAAATTAATTGTAAAAAAAGAAAGACACCAGCACTTACAGCAAAACAGATGCATAAGACCACATTGCAATACTTACGAAAATTCTTTATGACTTGTGGCCTTGCATGATCCCAATCATACCAACAGCAATCTGGCCACTTCTTCCCAGAGTCATCAGATCAAGGATGAGTCAGAATGATTCCAATCACGGGGGTACCATAACGCTGCCTGCTCTTGCACAGCTTGAATAAGTACGTCGGGCAGTCTATACCTGATGAAGAGACCTGAGTAGTCTCGAAAGCTTGCAATTTGTTACCATCTTTTCAGTTAGCCATTAAAAGGTATCAACCACTGAGGACTCTCAATTCTACATATTTTTCTATCTACTGGCTAACACGGTACCAAGATATATATCTTTCCTGTAAGTAAAACTGAAACAAATTAAATTACAATTCTGATAAAGGCTACTTTCCTCCTCAGCAACTTGAGGCTGACGACCCTGGGAAGAATCTTTTCCACTCGACTGCTCCTGCTCTTCCGCACTGCAAGGTACCTGTAAAGAAAATACAGGATTTACCACATGTATAGTATTGACAGTCAATACATATCAATCAGTAAATCAAATGTGATTACATAATCAATGTCATGTCCACTTTCGGAAGCTTCAGTGGAGGACATGGTGGAGTAGCAGGCAGCAGTCAAGTGAAACACTAGAGAAAAGAACAGATAAGAAAAATTTAACTTGTTAAGAGCCACACAATGTAGATCCCCCCACAAAAAAAGAACAATGGATACCAATACTTACATCACAGACAGTAGTCCAACAGCACAGCAGTCAGGCAGCACCAGGACAGCAGCACCAGAAAGACGGCAGCACCAGGATGGCAGCACCAGGAAAGCAGCAGCACCAGGAAGGCAGCAGCACCATGAAGGCAGCAGCACCAGGATGACAGCACTAGGACCGGAGCAGCAAACAATCTACAAGGAACAGAAAAGAAAAGACAAACAGACATTTTCAAATCTTCTTTGAGTACCAATGCGTTCTCATAGACAGTAATGCGTTTTTTTTTACGCACTCATCCGCAATCATCCGCATGCGCATGATTACGCAATATTTGTCACTTGCGGCACTGTTGCAAGAGAAAATTCTCACACAGCTGTATTACTGTAAAGTGAAAGCATGAACTCCGATGAAGTATACTGCGGGAGTGTTATCCCCGCTCAGTGTATCATCAGAGGCCCTTGTACTTCTCCCGATATGACAACTCTACACGGGAGATCGTCATGGGACACTCATTATTAAATGGACAACATACTACAGGGAGTATTTGTGTTTGTTTATTATTTTATTTTTTTGCAGAAGAACGAGGGCATCGCAGGAATTAGGCGTATAATAAATATGGGAAACCGTGTAGTGTTTCATTTCATTAAAAGACTTAATTCTGGCTGTGTCTTTATTTAACATGTAACAACTATTGGATTAGTAATGGATAGGTGTCTTATTGATGCTTCTCCATTACTAAGCCATGGGCTTGATGTCACCTTACAATACACAGGTGACATCAACCCCACAACTACTACCCCACTTGTCACTGCTACAGGGCAAGTGGGAAGAGAGAGGATAAGTGCCAGAATTGGTGTATCTTAGAGATGCGCCATTTCAGGGGCAGCTGAGAACTAGTGTTTGTAGACAGGGGGGCCCAATATCCATGGCCCCTTCCTAGGCCATTAATATCAGCCCGCAGCTGCCTGAATAGCCTTTTTTGGGTATTAATTATTAATTATAGGGGACCCCCACTTCATTTTTTTCTGAGGCTCCTCTATTTTAATAGCCAGTAAAGGCTAAGTATACAGTTGTGAGCTGATATTAATAGCCTGGAAAGCTCCATAGGTATTACCCCCTTCCCAGAATATAAACATCGGCCCC
Source organism: Ranitomeya variabilis (assembly GCF_051348905.1). Taxonomy (NCBI): domain Eukaryota; kingdom Metazoa; phylum Chordata; class Amphibia; order Anura; family Dendrobatidae; genus Ranitomeya; species Ranitomeya variabilis. Next base: position 520,981,964 of record NC_135233.1, read on the forward strand.
CAGTCACTGGCTTTCCCTGTTCTGGTTTGGAAAATTGCGCTGGAGCCCACACAATTTTTTTCCCATTTTTTTTTAAATAAACAGATATTGCATTTAAGGCCGGGGTCACACTGGCAAGAAACTCGCAACGAGTCTCGCACCTCAATACCCAGTACTGCCATCTGCACTCGGGATCGGAGCATGGGGCTACATGTATTTCTATGCAGCTGAACGCTCCGGTCTGAGTGCTGATGGCAGTGCTGGGTATTGAGGTGCGAGAGTCGTTCGAGTTTCACGCAAGTGTGACCCCGGCCTAACGCAGATTTTGTGTGTGTGAGTGTGTGTCATTATTTAAGGCCAGAGTCAGATGCAATGTACAGTATGAAAAATCAGGCCGATTCTCTCGCCTGAGAATGGCAGCAATGTTCTCCATATGGTGATCCGTATGTAGTCTGTTTGCAATGTGATGATGCGATTTCCTCGCATCTAAGTATCCGTATGACATGCATATGGCTTTATATTTCTCACTGCTTTTCCTCATTGAATTTAATGGCTCAATGGGCTGAAATGAGACAAACGCGTGCGTCACATTGATGGTCCATGTGGTGTCCGATTTTTTCTCGCTCCCATAGACTAGAATTGGTGAGACTCAACCGATATACTCGTAAAATCACAGCATGCTGCTATTTCACTATCACGCTGAATATGCCCAAGAAAAAAAACAGTGATGTGAGCTGCCCCATAGATTAACAATGGTCCGAGTGGTGTGCGATGTTTTCTCGCATAGCACTCGTCTGTATTATACGCTAGTGTGACTCTGGCCTAACTCTTTATGTACCATTTTATTATGTTCATTACTAAACATCGGGCTTGGTATTATCTATCTATCTATGTGAAAACACAGACAAATATTCAATATGAATTATACTTCTCAAAAATATTTTTTTCATAATTTTTTTCAAAAAATGTTTTTCATAAAACTTACAGTAATAGATTAAATGAAGATTCTTAGCGCATAAATTGGCCAATTCATGTGTGCCTATCAACCACGGCAAGGTGATCTCCTTCTGATGGGTCCTACTCTACCATACATGCCACTTTTACATGCCATAGTTGTAGGCTGGTGGCCCAAAAATGGCATGTATGGTAGAGTAGGACCCATCAGAAGGAGATCACCTTGCCATGGTTGATGGGCACACATGAATTGGCCAATTTATGCGCTAAGAATCTTCATTTCATCTATTACTGTAAGTTTTAGGAAAAACATTTTTTTGAAAAAATGTATGAAAAAAATATTTTTGAGAAGTATAATTCATATTGAATATTTGTCTGTGTTTTCACATGGTCTAGATTCATGTACATGTGCTGCTGTGTTCTTTTTTATCTATATGATGCAGTTTGCAGCTTGCACTTGTTCACATTAGGAGTGCTGGTTGGTTATTTTTTTTCTCTATCTATCTATCTGTATCTATCTATAGATCTATCTATCTATCTATAGATATTCACTTATATTTGTTTTGTGTGTGTAAACAGTATATTTGAACATGGTATGTAATTATATTATGCTCTTCAATGGAGTAAATAATATATCTTTATTTAGCTTACAAAAACGCATACAAATCCGCATGAAAAACGCATGAAAATCTGCATTAAATCCGCGTGGATTTTCTACTGCGTTTTCTGCCAAGAGAGGAAGAATCCATGCAGAAAATTCCACAGACAAATCCGCAAAGTGTGCATGTAGCCTAAAAGCCCATGGATCATTGACACTCCTTGAGATCCTTCCACCAGTCCAGTATCATCTTATTTCCCAGGCACATGTATTGTATTTTAAGAAGATCCTGACATAAATATAGTTTTTCATTTTGACCCTATAATTATTTTTTGCTTTTTGATTAAATTGGTAAAAAAAAAATTAAAAATATATTTTATGCATTGTTAGGCTGCCGTCACACTAGCAGTATTTGGTCAGTATTTTACATCAGTATTTGTAAGCCAAAACCAGGAGTGGAACAAATAGAGGAAAAGTATAATAGAAACATATGCACCACTTCTGCATTTATCACCCACTCCTGGTTCTGGCTTACAAATACTGAAGTAAAATACTGACCAAATACTGCTAGTGTGACGGCAGCCTTACACTGTAGATTTTTTTAAATTACATTTTGTAATAACCCTACAGAGAAGAGAGTTTGGAAACAATGGGAGCACACTGCAGCTTTGTCATCCCATTTGCTGCTTATGCAGAGTGCAGCAGCCAAGGTAAGTCTGACATTAGCTGCTGCTCTCTGCTTAGGAAGCAACAGAGTTGACAAATATTATGTAATCTACGTTATTAATAAACATAATGCACCAGCCCATTTCCTTTAAACTGAGGATGGGCAACATTCCAAACTTGATATTAACATACTGACTGTAGAGTTATTAAACTATACTTAGTCACGAAGTGTTCGTTGATTTAAAAAAAAAAAAAAATTATTCACATATAAACAATCCACACAATTAAAATCAGTGCCTCAAAACCAGAACAAAGTATCATAATAGAGGTAAGCGAAGGAAACAACAGGTATCCAGACAAGATCAGCCAATTTTACTGCTGCACACGTATCCGTGGATGTTCATAAAAATTCTTTAATCATTAGAAAAAAAATTTTTTCCTTGCAGCATATACCCTGAATTTTAAAGTGACAGTGCAACGTAAATCACTATTAGGCCATACTACATAAAGGTGCAAATGCATAATACTTATAAATAATCATTATTTTAGTAACAACGAAGTTCATACCAAAAAATACGTTTCTCCAATACATAGAGCAATTACGCACCACCAAATGTTCAAAGTGGGACCGCCAGGCATTGCACACTTATCTGCCTTATAAATGCCCTGTGTTTAGTATGCTAAGAGATTTCGCTAACCTAATAGGTATCGTTGTCACGAGCAACATCTCCAGAACACAGGGCAGAGACACCACCACCAAGTTATAACCCGTGGGGCCACAAACTATTGCACTTTCTGTCAGCCTCATAAATATCACATATAAAGAGTAACTAAATACTGCATACAATCTACTCGGTACATATTACCTGGATACACCTGTTGTTCACCTGCCTCGTGGCACGCTAGACCTCAGTTACTCAGGGGTAACTCAGGGGTAACTGAGGTCTAACTCTACAGTCAGTATGTTAATCTACGTTATTAGCCAGGCACTTACTGCACCCCTGCACCACTCCAAGAAGAGGTGGTGTGTAGGGTTGAGCGAAACGGGTCGTTCATTTTCAAAAGTCGCCGACTTTTGGCAAAGTCGACGTCTCATGAAACCGAGCCGATCCCAGCGTTCCATCGGCCATGCGGTACGCGACTTTCGCGCCAAAGTCGCGTTTCAATGACGCGAAAAGCGCCATTTCTCAGCCAATGAAGGTGAACGCAGAGTGTGGGCAGCGTGATGACATAGTGCCTGGTCCCCACCATCTTAGAGAAGGGCATTGCAGTGATTGGCTTGCTGTCTGCGGCGTCACAGGGGCTATAAAGGGGCGTTCCCGCCGACCGCCATCTCACTGCTGCTGATCTGAGCTTAGGGAGAGGTTGCTGCCGCTTCGTCAGAAGCAGGGAGAGCGTTAGGCAGGGTCCACTAACCACCAAACCGCTTGTGCTGTAGCGATTTCCACTGTCCAACACCACCTTCGGTGTGCAGGGACAGTGGAAGCTACATTTTTTTTTCTCTCAGCGCTGTAGCTCATTGGGCTGCCCTAGAAGGCTCCCTGATAGCTGTATTGCTGTGTGTACGCCACTGTGGAAACCAACTGCTTTTTTCAAAGCACATATCCTCTTGTTCCTTCCTTTCTGCACAGCTATCTTTTTTGTTTGTCCACACTTTTTATTTAATTTGTGCATCAGTCCACTCCTATTGCTGCCTGCCATACCTGGCTGAGATTACTGCAGGGAGATAGTAATTGTAGGACAGTCCCTGCTTTTTTTTTTTTTTTTTTGTGGGAGATTAAGATTGGCATTTCTGCTAGAGTGCCATCCCTGTGTGTGCCATCTCTCACTGAGTGGGCCATAGAAAGCCTATTTATTTTTTTCCTTGATTTGGGTTTTAAAATCTACCTTAACAAAAAAACACTACATCAATCAGTGGGAGAAAAATATTGGCCTCAGTCAGGGCTTGTGTGCCACTCCTGTGTGTGCCATCTCTCACTCAGTGGGCCATAGAAAGCCTATTTATTTTTTTGCTTAATTTGGGTTCTAAAATCTACCTTAAAAAAAAACACTACATCAATCAGTGGGAGAAAAATATTGGCCTCAGTCAGGGCTTGTGTGCCACTCCTGTGTGTGCCATCTCTCACTCAGTGGGCCATAGAAAGCCTATTTATTTTTTTGCTTGATTTGGGTTCTAAAATCTACCTTAAAAAAAAACACTACATCAATCAGTGGGAGAAAAATATTGGCCTCAGTCAGGGCTTGTGTCCCACTCCTGTGTGTGCCATCTCTCATTCATTGGGCCATAGAAAGCCTATTTATTTTTTTTATTATTTTATTATTTGGTTTCTAAAGTCTCCCTGAAAAAAAAAAAAAAAAAAAAAAAACAGTGGGAGATTAATATTGCCCTTTCAGCTTGTGTGCCAGTCTTGACTCCTGGGTGTGCCACCTCTCTCTCTCAAATTGTGGGCCATAGAAAGCCTATTTATTTTTTTCCTTGATTTGGGTTCGAAAATCTACCTTAAAAAAAAAAAACTCCATCAATCAGTGGTAGAAAAATATTGGCCTCAGTCAGGGCTTGTGTGCCACTCCTGTGTGTGCCATCTCTCACTCAGTGGGCCATAGAAAGCCTATTTATTTTTTTGCTTGATTTGGGTTCTAAAATCTACCTTAAAAAAAAAAACCTCCATCAATCAGTGGGAGAAAAATATTGGCCTCAGTCAGGGCTTGTGTGCCACTCCTGTGTGTGCCATCTCTCACTCAGTGGGCCATAGAAAGCCTATTTATTTTTTTGCTTGATTTGGGTTCTAAAATCTACCTTAAAAAAACACTACATTAATCAGTGGGAGAAAAATATTGGCCTCAGTCAGGGCTTGTGTGCCACTCCTGTGTGTGCCATCTCTCACTCAGTGGGCCATAGAAAGCCTATTTATTTTTTTCCTTGATTTGAGTTCGAAAATCTACCTTAACAAAAAAACACTACATCAATCAGTGGGAGAAAAATATTGGCCTCAGTCAGGGCTTGTGTGCCACTCCTGTGTGTGCCATCTCTCACTCAGTGGGCCATAGAAAGCCTATTTATTTTTTTGCTTGATTTGGGTTCTAAAATCTACCTTTAAAAAAAAAACCACTACATCAATCAGTGGGAGAAAAATATTGGCCTCAGTCAGGGCTTGTGTGCCACTCCTGTGTGTGCCATCTCTCACTCAGTGGGCCATAGAAAGCCTATTTATTTTTTTGCTTGATTTGGGTTCTAAAATCTACCTTAAAAAAAACACTACATCAATCAGTGGGAGAAAAATATTGGCCTCAGTCAGGGCTTGTGTGCCACTCCTGTGTGTGCCATCTCTCATTCATTGGGCCATAGAAAGCCTATTTATTTATTTTTTTTATTTCATTATTTGGTTTCTAAAGTCTCCCTGAAAAAAAAAATTAAAAAAAATACAGTGGGAGATTAATATTGCCCATTCAGCTTGTGTGCCAGTCTTGACTCCTGGGTGTGCCACCTCTCTCTCTCAAATTGTGGGCCATAGAAAGCCTATTTATTTTTTTCCTTGATTTGGGTTCGAAAATCTACCTTAAAAAAAAAAACTCCATCAATCAGTGGTAGAAAAATATTGGCCTCAGTCAGGGCTTGTGTGCCATCTCTCACTCAGTGGGCCATAGAAAGCCTATTTATTTTTTTGCTTGATTTGGGTTCTAAAATCTACCTTAAAAAAAAAAACTCCATCAATCAGTGGGAGAAAAATATTGGCCTCAGTCAGGGCTTGTGTGCCACTCCTGTGTGTGCCATCTCTCACTCAGTGGGCCATAGAAAACCTATTTATTTTTTTGCTTGATTTGGGTTCTAAAATCTACCTTAAAAAAAAAAGACTACATCAATCAGTGGGAGAAAAATATTGGCCTCAGTCAGGGCTTGTGTGCCACTCCTGTGTGTGCCATCTCTCACTCAGTGGGCCATAGAAAGCCTATTTATTTTTTTCCTTGATTTGGGTTCGAAAATCTACCTTAACAAAAAAACACTACATCAATCAGTGGGAGAAAAATATTGGCCTCAGTCAGGGCTTGTGTGCCACTCCTGTGTGTGCCATCTCTCACTCAGTGGGCCATAGAAAGCCTATTTATTTTTTTGCTTGATTTGGGTTCTAAAATCTACCTTAAAAAAAAACACTACATCAATCAGTGGGAGAAAAATATTGGCCTCAGTCAGGGCTTGTGTGCCACTCCTGTGTGTGCCATCTCTCATTCATTGGGCCATAGAAAGCCTATTTATTTTTTTTATTTTTTTTATTATTTGGTTTCTAAAGTCTCCCTGAAAAAAAAAAAAAAAAAAAAAAAACAGTGGGAGATTAATATTGCCCTTTCAGCTTGTGTGCCAGTCTTGACTCCTGGGTGTGCCACCTCTCTCTCTCAAATTGTGGGCCATAGAAAGCCTATTTATTTTTTTCCTTGATTTGGGTTCGAAAATCTACCTTAAAAAAAAAAAACTCCATCAATCAGTGGTAGAAAAATATTGGCCTCAGTCAGGGCTTGTGTGCCACTCCTGTGTGTGCCATCTCTCACTCAGTGGGCCATAGAAAGCCTATTTATTTTTTTGCTTGATTTGGGTTCTAAAATCTACCTTAAAAAAAAACCTCCATCAATCAGTGGGAGAAAAATATTGGCCTCAGTCAGGGCTTGTGTGCCACTCCTGTGTGTGCCATCTCTCACTCAGTGGGCCATAGAAAGCCTATTTATTTTTTTGCTTGATTTGGGTTCTAAAATCTACCTTAAAAAAAAACACTACATTAATCAGTGGGAGAAAAATATTGGCCTCAGTCAGGGCTTGTGTGCCACTCCTGTGTGTTCCATCTCTCACTCAGTGGGCCATAGAAAGCCTATTTATTTTTTTCCTTGATTTGGGTTCGAAAATCTACCTTAACAAAAAAACACTACATCAATCAGTGGGAGAAAAATATTGGCCTCAGTCAGGGCTTGTGTGCCACTCCTGTGTGTGCCATCTCTCACTCAGTGGGCCATAGAAAGCCTATTTATTTTTTTGCTTGATTTGGGTTCTAAAATCTACCTTTAAAAAAAAACCACTACATCAATCAGTGGGAGAAAAATATTGGCCTCAGTCAGGGCTTGTGTGCCACTCCTGTGTGTGCCATCTCTCACTCAGTGGGCCATAGAAAGCCTATTTATTTTTTTGCTTGATTTGGGTTCTAAAATCTACCTTAAAAAAAAACACTACATCAATCAGTGGGAGAAAAATATTGGCCTCAGTCAGGGCTTGTGTGCCACTCCTGTGTGTGCCATCTCTCATTCATTGGGCCATAGAAAGCCTATTTATTTATTTTTTTTATTTCATTATTTGGTTTCTAAAGTCTCCCTGAAAAAAAAAATACAAAAAAATACAGTGGGAGATTAATATTGCCCATTCAGCTTGTGTGCCAGTCTTGACTCCTGGGTGTGCCACCTCTCTCTCTCAAATTGTGGGCCATAGAAAGCCTATTTATTTTTTTCCTTGATTTGGGTTCGAAAATCTACCTTAAAAAAAAAAAAACTCCATCAATCAGTGGTAGAAAAATATTGGCCTCAGTCAGGGCTTGTGTGCCACTCCTGTGTGTGCCATCTCTCACTCAGTGGGCCATAGAAAGCCTATTTATTTTTTTGCTTGATTTGGGTTCTAAAATCTACCTTAAAAAAAAAAACTCCATCAATCAGTGGGAGAAAAATATTGGCCTCAGTCAGGGCTTGTGTGCCACTCCTGTGTGTGCCATCTCTCACTCAGTGGGCCATAGAAAACCTATTTATTTTTTTGCTTGATTTGGGTTCTAAAATCTACCTTAAAAAAAAAGACTACATCAATCAGTGGGAGAAAAATATTGGCCTCAGTCAGGGCTTGTGTGCCACTCCTGTGTGTGCCATCTTTCACTCAGTGGGCCATAGAAAGCCTATTTATTTTTTTCCTTGATTTGGGTTCGAAAATCTACCTTAACAAAAAAACACTACATCAATCAGTGGGAGAAAAATATTGGCCTCAGTCAGGGCTTGTGTGCCACTCCTGTGTGTGCCATCTCTCACTCAGTGGGCCATAGAAAGCCTATTTATTTTTTTGCTTGATTTGGGTTCTAAAATCTACCAAAAAAAAAAAACTCCATCAATAAGTGGGAGAAAAATATTGGCCTCAGTCAGGGCTTGTGTGCCACTCCTGTGTGTGCCATCTCTCACTCAGTGGGCCATAGAAAGCCTATTTATTTTTTTGCTTGATTTGGGTTCTAAAATCTACCAAAAAAAAAAACTCCATCAATCAGTGGGAGAAAAATATTGGCCTCAGTCAGGGCTTGTGTGCCACTCCTGTGTGTGCCATCTCTCACTCAGTGGGCCATAGAAAGCCTATTAATTTTTTTGCTTGATTTGGGTTCTAAAATCTACCTTAAAAAAAGACACTACATCAATCAGTGGGAGAAAAATATTGGCCTCAGTCAGGGCTTGTGTGCCACTCCTGTGTGTGCCATCTCTCACTCAGTGGGCCATAGAAAGCCTATTTATTTTTTTGCTTGATTTGGGTTCTAAAATCTACCTTAAAAAAAAACCACTACATTAATCAGTGGGAGAAAAATATTGGCCTCAGTCAGGGCTTGTGTGCCACTCCTGTGTGTGCCATCTCTCATTCATTGGGCCATAGAAAGCCTATTTATTTTATTTTTTTTATTATTATTTGGTTTCTAAAGTCTCCCTGAAAAAAAAAAAAAAAAAAAAAACAGTGGGAGATTAATATTGCCCTTTCAGCTTGTGTGCCAGTCTTGACTCCTGGGTGTGCCACCTCTCTCTCTCAAATTGTGGGCCATAGAAAGCCTATTTATTTTTTTGCTTGATTTGGGTTCTAAAATCTACCTTTAAAAAAATCACTACATCAATCAGTGGGAGAAAAATATTGGCCTCAGTCAGGGCTTGTGTGCCACTCCTGTGTGTGCCATCTCTCACTCAGTGGGCCATAGAAAGCCTATTTATTTTTTTGCTTGATTTGGGTTCTAAAATCTACCTTAAAAAAAAACCACTACATTAATCAGTGGGAGAAAAATATTGGCCTCAGTCAGGGCTTGTGTGCCACTCCTGTGTGTGCCATCTCTCATTCATTGGGCCATAGAAAGCCTATTTATTTTATTTTTTTTATTATTATTTGGTTTCTAAAGTCTCCCTGAAAAAAAAAAAAAAAAAAAAAACAGTGGGAGATTAATATTGCCCTTTCAGCTTGTGTGCCAGTCTTGACTCCTGGGTGTGCCACCTCTCTCTCTCAAATTGTGGGCCATAGAAAGCCTATTTATTTTTTTGCTTGATTTGGGTTCTAAAATCTACCTTTAAAAAAATCACTACATCAATCAGTGGGAGAAAAATATTGGCCTCAGTCAGGGCTTGTGTGCCACTCCTGACTCCTGTGTGTGCCATCTCTCACTCAGTGGGCCATAGAAAGCCTATTTATTTTTTTGCTTGATTTGGGTTCTAAAATCTACCTTTAAAAAAATCACTACATCAATCAGTGGGAGAAAAATATTGGCCTCAGGGCATGTGTGCCACTCCTGACTCCTGTGTGTGCCATCTCTCACTCAGTGGGCCATAGAAAGCCTATTTATTTTTTTGCTTGATTTGGGTTCTAAAATCTACCTTAAAAAAAAACACTACATCAATCAGTGGGAGAAAAATATTGGCCTCAGTCAGGGCTTGTGTGCCACTCCTGTGTGTGCCATCTCTCATTCATTGGGCCATAGAAAGCCTATTTATTTATTTTTTTTTTTTTATTATTTGGTTTCTAAAGTCTCCCTGAAAAAAAATAAAATAAAAAAAAAAAAACAGTGGGAGATTAATATTGCCCTTTCAGCTTGTGTGCCAGTCTTGACTCCTGGGTGTGCCACCTCTCTCTCTCAAATTGTGGGCCATAGAAAGCCTATTTATTTTTTTGCTTGATTTGGGTTCTAAAATCTACCTTTAAAAAAATCACTACATCAATCAGTGGGAGAAAAATATTGGCCTCAGTCAGGGCTTGTGTGCCACTCCTGACTCCTGTGTGTGCCATCTCTCACTCAGTGGGCCATAGAAAGCCTATTTATTTTTTTGCTTGATTTGGGTTCTAAAATCTACCTTTAAAAAATCACTACATCAATCAGTGGGAGAAAAATATTGGCCTCAGGGCTTGTGTGCCACTCCTGACTCATGTGTGTGCCATCTCTCACTCAGTGGGCCATATAAAGCCTATTTATTTTTTTGCTTGATTTGGGTTCTAAAATCTACCAGAAAAAAAAAATAAAACATCAATCAGTGGGAGATTAATATTGGCCTCAGGGCTTGTGTGCCACTCCTGACTCCTGTGTGTGCCATCTCTCACTCAGTGGGCCCTAGAAAGTCTTTTAATTTTTTTAGTATTTGGTTTCTAAATTGTCCCTGAAAGAAATCATTTGATCTTATTTGGTTTCTAAAGTCTCCCTGAGGAAAAAAAAAAAAAAAAAAAAAGGTGTGAGATTAATATTGACATTTGTGCTTGAGTGACAGTCCTGCGTGTGTGGCATCTCTGTGATTTGGTGCCACAGAAAACAGTGTGTGTAACATTGTGCCTGATTTTCCTTGTGGTCTCAACAACCTGTTAAGGGATATTGAAATCATACTGAAGTTATAGCTCACCGTGTAAGTTGTTTGACAGCAACAAATAAAGCTACTTTGGTTACGTTTTTAAAACAATGAGGAAGTCTGGTACAAGAGGTCGTGGCCGTGGGCGTTCATTGTCAGCTGGTAATGATGGTAGTGGTAGTGGAGCATCAGGTGGGCGTGGGGATAAAAATATTCCACCTAAGTCTGGAGCTGTGGAGCCAGTTTCGTCGTCTGGCTACACAAGGCCTCGAAAGCTCTCTTTTCTGGGAGTAGGAAAAACGCTTTTAAAGCCGGAGCAGCAACAGCAAGTTTTGGCTTACATTGCAGACTCAGCCTCTAGCTCTTTTGCCTCCTCTTCTGAAACTGGTAAATGTAAAAGCAGCGCGTCGCTTGTGGATGTTCATGGTCAGGGACAAGTCGCTTCCTTGTCCTCTTCAGCAAAAACAACAACAAGAGAGAAGGATGCAGCAGGCGACACAACGGGTTACTCCATGGAGCTCTTTACACATACCGTCCCTGGCTTAGAAAGTGAAACACTTAACAGGCCATGCCCATTACTAGTAGATTCTGACATGGAGTGCACTGATGCACAGCCACAGCCAGAGTACTATGCTGCTCCTTTGACTCAGACCACAACATTGCCCTCTCAGGGTACTGATCCGCAATCAGACCCTGATAAGACTATGTTGCCCCGCCACGAACGCTATACCACCGACTGACACGGTGACACAGACGAAGTTGCACACGAGCTCGAAGAGGAGGTAATAGATGACCCAGTTGTTGACCCTGATTGGCAGCCATTGGGGGAACAGAGTGCAGACGGCAGTAGTTCAGAAGCGGAGGTGGAGGAGGGGCCGCAGCAGGCATCAACATCGCAACAGGTTCCATCTGCCGGGCCCGTATCTGGCCCAAAACGCGTGTCAAATCCAAAACCTGTTGGAGGACAGCGTTGCCATCCGGTTAAAGCTCAGTCTGCAATCCCTGAAAAGGGATCCGATGCTAGGAAGAGTGCAGTCTGGCATTTTTTTAAACAACATCCAATTGATCAGCGCAAAGTCATCTGTCAAAAATGTTCAACTAGCTTAAGCAGAGGTCAGAATCTAAAAAGTCTCAATACTAGTTGCATGCATAGACACTTAACCACCATGCATTTTCAAGCCTGGACTAACTACCAAACGTCCCTTAAGGTTGTAGCAATCTCGGCCAATGAAGCTAGTCAGCAACGCAACATCCCTTCCGTCACTGTAAGGCCACCATTTTCCGCACCACCGGCAGTATCTGTGCAGGTTTCTTTGACAGCCAAAAGCAGTCAGGGTCAGGGAATCACCAGTTTTGTAGGAGGAAATATTGCATCTAGGGCACCGGCGGAAACAATACCGTCTCCAACCGTCTCTCAGTCTGCCAGGTCCACCGGCACACCCGCAAGTTCCACAATCTCCATCTCTCCAGTTCAGCTCACACTACATGAGACTCTGGTTAGAAAAAGGAAGTACTTATCCTCGCATCCGCGTACACAGGGTTTTAACGCCCACATAGCTAGACTAATCTCGTTAGAGATGATGCCCTACCGGTTAGTTGAAAGCGAAGCTTTCAAAGCCCTGATGGAGTACGCTGAACCACGATACGAGCTACCCAGTCGACACTTTTTTTCAAGAAAAGCCATCCCAGCCCTGCACCAGCACGTTAAACAGCGCATCGTCCATGCACTCAGGCAATCTGTGAGTACAAAGGTGCACCTGACTACAGATGCATGGACCAGTAGGCATGGCCAGGGACGTTATGTGTCCATCACGGCACACTGGGTGAATGTGGTGGATGCAGGGTCCACAGGGGACATCAATTTCGGGACAGTTGTGCCTAGCCCACGGTCTAGGAAACAGTTGGCTGTAGGCGTTCGCACCCCCTCCTCCTCCTCCTCCTCGTCCTCCTGCAGAAGCTACAGCTCTTCCACAGACCGCAGTCGGCCAACCACTCCATCGGCAGATGACACTGTTGCACACCAGTTGTCCCATTATGGGCCAGCTACTGGCAAGCGTCAGCAGGCTGTATTGGCTATGAAGTGTTTGGGCGACAACAGACACACCGCGGAAGTTCTGTCCGAGTTCTTGCAACAAGAAACGCAGTCGTGGCTGGGCACAGTAGATCTTGAGGCAGGCAAGGTAGTGAGTGATAACGGAAGGAATTTCATGGCTGCCATCTCCCTTTCCCAACTGAAACACATTCCTTGCCTGGCTCACACCTTAAACCTGGTGGTGCAGTGCTTATTGAAAACTTATCCTGGGTTCTCCGACCTGCTCCTCAAAGTGCGTGGACTTTGCTCACATATCCGACGTTCGCCTGTACACGCCAGCCGTATGCAGACCTATCAGCGGTCTTTGAACCTTCCCCAGCATCGCCTAATCATAGACGTTGCAACAAGGTGGAACTCAACACTGCACATGCTTCAGAGACTGTGCGAACAGAGGCGGGCTGTTATGTTTTTGTGGGAGGATACACATACACGGGCAGGCAGTAGGATGGCAGACATGGAGTTGTCAGGTGTGCAGTGGTCCAAGATACAAGACATGTGTCAAGTCCTTCAGTGTTTTGAGGAATGCACACGGCTGGTTAGTGCAGACAACGCCGTAATAAGCATGAGCATCCCCCTAATGCGTCTGCTGATGCAAAGTTTGACGCACATAAAGGAGCAGGCGTCTGCACCAGAGGAAGAGGAAAGCCTTGATGACAGTCAGCCATTGTCTGGTCAGGGCAGTGTACAGGACGAGGTAGCGGGCGAAGAGGAGGTGGAGGATGAGGAGGATGATGGGGATGAGTATATTTTTAATGCGGAAGCTTTCCCGGGGGCACTGGAAATTGGTTGCGTGGCAAGGCCGGGTTCTGGTTTTTTGAGGGACACAAGTGACGTAGATTTGCCTGAAACTGCCCCTCAACCAATCACAACCGGAGATTTGACAACTGGAACTTTGGCCCACATGGCGGATTATGCCTTACGTATCCTAAAAAGGGACACACGCATTACGAAAATGATGAACGATGACGATTACTGGTTGGCCTACCTCCTTGATCCACGCTATAAAGGCAAATTGCAAAATATTATGCCACATGAGAACTTGGAACTAATATTAGCAACCAAACAATCAACTCTTGTTGACCGTTTGCTTCAGGCATTCCCAGCACACAGCGCACGTGATCGTTCTCACACGAGCTCCAGGGGGCAGCAGACTAGGAGTGTTAGGGGTGCACACATCAGAAGTGGCGTTGGACAGAGGGGTTTTCTGACCAGGTTGTGGAGTGGTTTTGCTATGACCGCAGACAGGACAGGTACTGCTGCATCAATTGAAAGTGACAGGAGACAACATTTGTCCAGTATGGTTACTAACTATTTTTCATCCCTTATCGATGTTCTCCCTCAACCGTCATTCCCATTTGATTACTGGGCATCAAAATTAGACACCTGGCCAGAATTGGCAGAATATGCATTGCAGGAGCTTGCTTGCCCGGCAGCAAGTGTCCTATCAGAAAGAGTATTCAGTGCTGCAGGTTCAATATTAACCAAAAAAAGGACTCGTCTGGCTACCCAAAATGTTGACGATCTAACATTCATTAAAATGAACCACAACTGGATTTCGAAATCTTTTGCCCCACCTTGCCCGGCCGACACCTAGCTTTCCTATGAAAAGCTCTTGCCTGTGGACTACTGTGAATTACTTTTCTAATGTATAATTTGCTGCAGCTGATTGTCCAGCATACGACATGTTTACACCTCCCTAAATGGCCAAACTCCCCACACGGGGCCGTGGTATCGCGACTTGGCGCAAGCACCCGTGAGACTGCTGTTTGTCTGAAGAGGTGGGTGTGGCCGCTTTTGGTCGACGGCACTGCCACTGGGTCCCTCATAGTACAATGTAGTGTCTCTGGCGGTGGTGGTGCGCACCCAACGTCAGGCACACCGTTGTAACATGAGGGGCCCTGGGGCGGTCCCGCCGGCCTCAAGAGAGTTCCCCCCTCCCCCAGCTCAAACTGTGCTCTACCACGTGCAAAATTATGTCGCACAGCTCCACCAATCTTTAGTCTATTCGCTGACATCATTCAATGTCTGGCACTGACAATACAAATTTGTAGACATCTATGATGCAACTTAAAGTAGTCTGTGTCTGTGTCCTATATTGGCACCATTAAATAGTTACTGCCAAATTACTATGTCAGAAACTCAGCAGATGAGCCTACCCCTGTACCTAAGTATGCCACCTTTTTTTTTTTTTGGTTGTTTTGCGAGACGTTAACATCTATTTATATTTTGGGAGTACTGGGACAGACACTCCTTGCAATACTCCTCCACTGACCACCAAGCTGCCTGCCCGTGTATCCATGTAACCGATGTAAAACTGCCATGAGCCTATTGTTTGTTATTTTAGGCCTTTGATAGCCTGTCTGCGGTCCCTACTTTAAATACTCCTCCACTGAACACCAAGCTGCCTGTGTATCCATGTAACCGATGTAAAACTGCCTTGAGCCTATTGTTTGTTATTTTAGGCCTTTGATAGCCTGTCTGTGTTCCCTACTTTAAATACTCCTCCACTGACCACCAAGCTGCCTGTGTATCCATGTAACCGATGTAAAACTGCCATGAGCCTATTGTTTGTTATTTTAGGCCTTTGATAGCCTGTCTGCGGTCCCTACTTTAAATACTCCTCCACTGACCACCAAGATGCCTGCCCGTGTATCCATGTAACCGATGTAAAACTGCCATGAGCCTATTGATTGTTATTTTAGGCCTTTGATAGCCTGTCTGCGGTCCCTACTTTAAATACTCCTCCACTGACCACCAAGCTGCCTGTGTATCCATGTAACCGATGTAAAACTGCCTTGAGCCTATTGTTTGTTATTTTAGGCCTTTGATAGCCTGTCTGCGGTCCCTACTTTAAATACTCCTCCACTGACCACCAAGCTGCCTGTGTATCCATGTAACCAATGTAAAACTGCCATGAGCCTATTGTTTGTTATTTTAGGCCTTTGATAGCCTGTCTGCGGTCCCTACTTTAAATACTCCTCCACTGACCACCAAGCTGCCTGCCCGTGTATCCATGTAACCGATGTAAAACTGCCATGAGCCTATTGTTTGTTATTTTAGGCCTTTGATAGCCTGTCTGCGGTCCCTACATTAAATACTCCTCCACTGACCACCAAGCTGCCTGTGTATCCATGTAACCGATGTAAAACTGCCATGAGCCTATTGTTTGTTATTTTAGGCCTTTGATAGCCTGTCTGCGGTCCCTACTTTAAATACTCCTCCACTGACCACCAAGCTGCCTGTGTATCCATGTAACCGATGTAAAACTGCCTTGAGCCTATTGTTTGTTATTTTAGGCCTTTGATAGCCTGTCTGTGGTCCCTACTTTAAATACTCCTCCACTGACCACCAAGCTGCCTGTGTATCCATGTAACCGATGTAAAACTGCCATGAGCCTATTGTTTGTTATTTTAGGCCTTTGATAGCCTGTCTGCGGTCCCTACTTTAAATACTCCTCCACTGACCACCAAGCTGCCTGCCCGTGTATCCATGTAACCGATGTAAAACTGCCATGAGCCTATTGATTGTTATTTTAGGCCTTTGATAGCCTGTCTGCGGTCCCTACTTTAAATACTCCTCCACTGACCACCAAGCTGCCTGTGTATCCATGTAACCGATAAACAATAGGCTCATGGCAGTTTTACATCGGTTACATGGATACACAGGCAGCTTGGTGGTCAGTGGAGGAGTATTTAAAGTAGGGACCGCAGACAGGCTATCAAAGGCCTAAAATAACAAACAATAGGCTCATGGCAGTTTTACATCGGTTACATGGATACACGGGCAGGCAGCTTGGTGGTCAGTGGAGGAGTATTTAAAGTAGGGACCGCAGACAGGCTATCAAAGGCCTAAAATAACAAACAATAGGCTCATGGCAGTTTTACGTTATTTTAGGCCTTTGATAGCCTGTCTGCGGTCCCTACTTTAAATACTCCTCCACTGACCACCAAGCTGCCTGCCCGTGTATCCATGTAACCGATGTAAAACTGCCATGAGCCTATTGTTTGTTATTTTAGGCCTTTGATAGCCTGTCTGCGGTCCCTACTTTAAATACTCCTCCACTGACCACCAAGCTGCCTGTGTATCCATGTAACCGATGTAAAACTGCCATGAGCCTATTGTTTGTTATTTTAGGCCATTGATAGCCTGTCTGCTGTCCCTACTTTAAATACTCCTCCACTGACCACCAAGCTGCCTGTGTATCCATGTAACCGATGTAAAACTGCCATGAGCCTATTGTTTGTTATTTTAGGCCTTTGATAGCCTGTCTGCGGTCCCTACTTTAAATACTCCTCCACTGACCACCAAGCTGCCTGCCCGTGTATCCATGTAACCGATGTAAAACTGCCATGAGCCTATTGTTTGTTATTTTAGGCCTTTGATAGCCTGTCTGCGGTCCCTACTTTAAATACTCCTCCACTGACCACCAAGCTGCCTGTGTATCCATGTAACCGATGTAAAACTGCCTTGAGCCTATTGTTTGTTATTTTAGGCCTTTGATAGCCTGTCTGCGGTCCCTACTTTAAATACTCCTCCACTGACCACCAAGCTGCCTGTGTATCCATGTAACCGATGTAAAACTGCCTTGAGCCTATTGTTTGTTATTTTAGGCCTTTGATAGCCTGTCTGCGGTCCCTACTTTAAATACTCCTCCACTGACCACCAAGCTGCCTGTGTATCCATGTAACCGATGTAAAACTGCAGTATTTTGCTTATAAAAAAGAAAATACTGGAGAGATATCAAATGCAGACATTTTAACATTAAAAACAAAAACACATACAACAAAAAACTGGTACAGTACAAAAATTGGCCACCAGCTACAAAAACTTTCTCCTACAAGTAGTTAACTGAAAGGTTTTTTTCCATTGAAAACACAGATATGGCATCCACCGAGTGTTGTCCTGTCGCGTCTTCTTTATATTATTGCCAAGAAGCTGCAACTGAATAAAGCTGAGCTTCTACCTTCTGCCTCTTATTAACTGCTTTTTTTAAAAAAAATTGGCCACCAGCTACAAAAACTTTCTCCTGCAAGTAGTTAACTGAAAGGTTTTTTTCCATTGAAAACACAGATATGGCATCCACCGAGTGTTGTCCTGTCGCGTCTTCTTTATATTATTGCAAAGAAGCTGCAACTGAATAAAGCTGAGCTTCTACCTTCTGCCTCTTATTAACTGCTTTTTTTAAAAAAAATTTGCCACCAGCTACAAAAACTTTCTCCTGCAAGTAGTTAACTGAAAAGTTTTTTCCATTGAAAACACAGATATGGCATCCACCGAGTGTTGTCCTGTCGCGTCTTCTTTATATTATTGCCAAGAAGCTGCAACTGAATAAAGCTGAGCTTCTACCTTCTGCCTCTTATTAACTGCTTTTTTTAAAAAAAATTGGCCACCAGCTACAAAAACTTTCTCCTGCAAGTAGTTAACTGAAAGGTTTTTTTCCATTGAAAACACAGATATGGCATCCACCGAGTGTTGTCCTGTCGCGTCTTCTTTATATTATTGCCAAGAAGCTGCAACTGAATAAAGCTGAGCTTCTACCTTCTGCCTCTTATTAACTGCTTTTTTTAAAAAAAATTGGCCACCAGCTACAAAAACTTTCTCCTGCAAGTAGTTAACTGAAAGGTTTTTTTCCATTGAAAACACAGATATGGCATCCACCGAGTGTTGTCCTGTCGCGTCTTCTTTATATTATTGCAAAGAAGCTGCAACTGAATAAAGCTGAGCTTCTACCTTCTGCCTCTTATTAACTGCTTTTTTTAAAAAAAATTGGCCACCAGCTACAAAAACTTTCTCCTGCAAGTAGTTAACTGAAAGGTTTTTTTCCATTGAAAACACAGATATGGCATCCACCGAGTGTTGTCCTGTCGCGTCTTCTTTATATTATTGCCAAGAAGCTGCAACTGAATAAAGCTGAGCTTCTACCTTCTGCCTCTTATTAACTGCTTTTTTTAAAAAAAATTGGCCACCAGCTACAAAAACTTTCTCCTGCAAGTAGTTAACTGAAAGGTTTTTTTCCATTGAAAACACAGATATGGCATCCACCGAGTGTTGTCCTGTCGCGTCTTCTTTATATTATTGCCAAGAAGCTGCAACTGAATAAAGCTGAGCTTCTACCTTCTGCCTCTTATTAACTGCTTTTTTAAAAAAAAATTGGCTGTTCCGGCCTACTAAAGGTGTCTGCCCCTGCCTGGTGTTGTCCTCAACTGAATAAAGCTGAGCTTCTACCTTCTGCCTCTTATTAACTGCTGTTTTTTTAAAAAATTGGCTGTTCCGGCCTACTAAAGGTGTCTGCCCCTGCCTGGTGTTGTCCTCAACTGAATAAAGCTGTGCTTCAACCTTCTGTTCCAAATTACGATTTTTAAAAATGAAATTGGCTGTTCCGGCCTACTAAAGGTGTCTGCCCCTGCCTGGTGTTGTCCTCAACTGAATAAAGCTGAGCTTCTACCTTCTGCCTCTTATTAACTGCTTTTTTTTCTAAAAAATTGGCTGTTCCGGCCTACTAAAGGTGTCTGCCCCTGCCTGGTGTTGTCCTCAACTGAATAAAGCTGTGCTTCAACCTTCTGTTCCAAATTACGATTTTTAAAAATGAAATTGGCTGTTCCGGCCTACTAAAGGTGTCTGCCCCTGCCTGGTGTTGTCCTCAACTGAATAAAGCTGTGCTTCAACCTTCTGTTCCAAATTACGATTTTTAAGAATGAAATTGGCTGTTCCGGCCTACTAAAGGTGTCTGCCCCTGCCTGGTGTTGTCCTCAACTGAATAAAGCTGAGCTTCTACCTTCTGCCTCTTATTAACTGCTGTTTTTCTAAAAAATTGGCTGTTCCGGCCTACTAAAGGTGTCTGCCCCTGCCTGGTGTTGTCCTCAACTGAATAAAGCTGTGCTTCAACCTTCTGTTCCAAATTACGATTTTTAAAAATGAAATTGGCTGTTCCGGCCTACTAAAGGTGTCTGCCCCTGCCTGGTGTTGTCCTCAACTGAATAAAGCTGAGCTTCTACCTTCTGCCTCTTATTAACTGCTGTTTTTTTAAAAAATTGGCTGTTCCGGCCTACTAACGGTGTCTGCCCCTCCCTGGTGTTGTCCTCAACTGAACAAAGCTGAGCTTCCACATTCTGGCTTTCGGCCTATACTATCAGATATTAAACTGCATTTGGCCTACTAGTGTGGTTAGGCCCTTGAAACAGTGTCTGCTGCTCTTGGGTTTGCTACTCCACTGAACAAAGCAATGCCGCCTGTTTAGTCCTGTTACCAATTTTGATCTGCATTTAGCCTACTTTATTCTTTGGCCCTATATCTGTTTCCTCCTCATCCTGCCCATTGCCCAGCCACTGCTAGATGAGTCTGCTGGTACATTGACCTAGACCACTACATTCCCCTTGTACTCTACACAGCCAGAATATGACCCTGCTGAAAGTAAGGTTCCCCTTCCTGCATGTTATACCACCTTACACAGGGACAAAGAGGAAGGTGCAGATGAAAGTGCAGGTTCCTTCATCAGGTGCGGGGGGCATACTCGTTGGCGACGTCACTGGCACAGGGCCACTCAGAGTACGCAAAAGTGTCGCTGCTGGTGGGAGGCGCCCCCGCCATGCAAACACACCGCCGTACTTTGAGGGGCCCTGTGCCAGTGCCAATGCGAACGAGTGGGCCCCCCCTGCTTGCTCAGGATCACAGCACTTGCAACGTTGAAATACTTACCTCTCCCTGCAACACCGCCGTGACGTAGTCCGCATTTCCAGGGCCCACGAAAAACTTGAGCCAGCCCTACTCCCCCCACAACTTTTGCCAAATGACCCCCAATTTCCTATGCCCAACTATTATTATAAAGTTAATTAAGATTGACAAGCTTCAGAAACAAGAATGGATGTTTTTGGCATTAAAATGGGCACTGTAGGTGTTTTCCTGGCCTCCACTCACTGCCGACTATGCTTCCCCATTGACTTGCATTGGGTTTCGTGTTTCGGTCGATCCCCGACTTTTAGCGACAATCGGCCGACTGCACTCGACTCGACTCTGGACAAAATCGGGTTTCCCAAAACCCTACTCGATCTTAAAAAAATGAAAGTCGCTCAACTCTAGTGGTGTGGCAGTGGTGAGCAAAATATTTCACCCCTAGAATTTGGCACCAGGGGGCAATTAGCACTGTGCCCTCCCTTTACTACACCACTGGGTTCATAGGAAAACTTGCATTTGTTAAAGATTGAGAAACATTGATAATCGGGCTCGACAAATTATCTCAATTCATGATATTCATTACCAAACTAGTAAGTTGTATTTTAAGCCTTTAAATTACTTTCACTTTTCTTATTATTTCTTTTTTTCAATACAACTTACTCATGTAAGATACTAGATGATATAATTCTATAAAGTTGCATTTCGCGATAATCAATTCCATGTCGGTGAAGAAGACGGCAGAATCTCGCAGTGTTGTAACAATCCTCTCTGAGTGTAATATGTTATATGCGATTGGCGTTACCTTCTCCACTTGCTTCCATGCCAGCTTCTTATCGCTTTCTATAACGTTGACAATCAATCTGGCTACCAGACTCTGCTGTCATCTCAGCTACCGGAGAAGGAAGCTCTTTCATGCATTGCAGAGATAATCAGATGACTGAAGTGTCATTTTCTATTTAAGTGGCTGAATGGCACAAACCAAAGCTGCATCTAGTAATATCTGTTTAACCGGGTAACTGGTAAGTGTGGCAGGTTAATAAGCCAAACACAGACTCACGTGAGCAGTCAACTAATACTATTGGAATGCTAAGAATTTTAACCCCTTAATGGCTGGCTCATTTGTTTTATTTTTTTTTCATCTCTCCTCTGCAATTTATTTTTTATTGATGGGGCAATGTGATACCTTTTATCTGGCACAAATAGTATTCTTTTTAATAATTTGGGGGAGTATAAAGATTTCCCTATATGTGGTAGCTTAGTGGTTAGCATTATTGCTTTGTAGTGGTGGGCGTCTTGGATTCAAATCCCTCTAAAGACAACATCTGCAAAGAGTTTGTATGTTGTTTCCTTGTTTGCGTGGATTTCCACTAGTTTCATCCAACACTCAAAAGATATACTGATAGGGAATTTAGATTGTGACCCCACTGGGGACAGTGATGATGACGCTATATAAGATATGCTTTTTTTTGTAATAGTAAAAATCTGCAGGTTAATAGCGTTCTGAACCTGCCGGTGCCTGCCCTTAGGGTATGTTTCCACATTCAGGAAACGCTGCGTGTTTGATGCTGCGCAGAGCCGCAGCGTCAAATACGCAGCGTCCAGATGTTGCAGCATAGTGGAGGGGATTTTATCAAATCCTGTCTCCACTATGCGTGGTAACACACATCCGGCAGCCCTGCGATTCCGGACATGCGGCGCGTCTTTTAAGATCGCAGCATGTCCGTTTACCTTGCGGCGATGCTGCGCCACCGCAAGGTAAAACACAGGGCCCTATGTGTGGGGTGCGATGATTCCAGATGTGTGCAATGAACACATCCGGCATCATCGCGTCACAGAAGGGGGCGGAGCTAAGGGCAGAGCGGGTTTTCCGCTCCGCCCAAACCGCCGGCCATCCTGAAGGTGGACACATACCCTCAGAGCCCTGCTGCCAGTAGAGAATTTATTTCTCCTGGCAGCATTCAGCATTAGTGCGTGTTCAGTCACCATTCTGTTTATAAAGATTAGCAACTGTAATTGCGTCCCCCGACACTGACTGACATCTCACTCAGCATTAGAATCATAGAATCACCATAGAATCATAGAATTTTAGAGTTGGGTCAAAGTGTCCAACCCCCTGCTCAGTGCAGGATCCACTAAATTATCTCAGACAGATGTTTCCCCAGCCTGTGTTTAAAGACTTCCATTAAAGGAGAACTCACCACCTCTCGTGGCAGCCTGTTCCCCTCATTGATCACCCTCACTGTCAAAAAGTTTTTTCTAATGTCTAATCTGTATCTTCTCCCTTTCAGTCTCATTCCATTGGTTCTCTGTTATGACCCCAGTGGACAGGGTCTCAGAGGAACGTGTAAGTCTGCAAGATACAAAAATCCAGCTCATAGGGCTGTGGTAACTGGGTTGACCAAATAGCTACTCCTAACGCCAACACTAGAAGTAGCCGGGGATCATGCCTACGGTGATCGCTAGATGACTCGCGCCAGCCGGAGAATCTAACTACCCCTAGGAGAAGAAAACAAAGACCTCTCTTGCCTCCAGAGAAAGGGACCCCAAAGCAAGATACAAGCCCCCCACAAATAATAACGGTGAGGTAAGAGGAAATGACAAACACAGAAATGAACCAGGTTCAGCAAAGAGAGGCCAGCTTACTAATAGCAGAATATAGCAAGATAACTTATCTGGTCAACAAAAACCCTATAAAAATCCACGCTGGAGATTCAAGAACCCCCGGACCGTCTAACGGTCCGGGGGGAGAACACCAGCCCCCTAGAGCTTCCAGCAAAGGTCAGGATACAGATAGGAACAAGCTGGACAAAAATACCAAACAAAACAAAAGCAAAAAGCAAAGAAGCAGACTTAGCTTGAAAAACAGGAACCAGGATCAGAGGACAAGAGCACAGCAGATTAGCTCTGATTTCAACAATGCCAGGCATTGAACTGAAGGTCCAGGGAGCTAATATAGCAACGCCCCTGAACTAACGGCCCAGGTGAGGATATAGGAAAAGACAGACGCTCCAGAGTCAAATCACTAATGACCACTAGAGGGAGCAAAAAGCAAAATCACAACAGTACCCCCCCCCTTAGTGAGGGGTCACCGAACCCTCACCACGACCACCAGGGCGATCAGGATGAGCGGCATGAAAGGCACGAACTAAATCGGCCGCATGAACATCAGAGGCGACCACCCAGGAATTATCTTCCTGACCATAGCCCTTCCACTTGACCAGGTACTGAAGCCTCCGCCTGGAGAGACGAGAATCCAAGATCTTCTCCACCACGTACTCCAACTCGCCCTCAACCAACACCGGAGCAGGAGGCTCAGCAGAAGGAACCACAGGCACAACGTACCGCCGCAACAAGGACCTATGAAACACGTTGTGGATAGCAAACGACACAGGTAGATCCAGGCGAAAGGATACAGGATTAAGAATTTCCAATATCTTGTAAGGACCAATAAAATGAGGTTTAAATTTGGGAGAGGAAACCTTCATAGGAACAAAGCGGGAAGAAAGCCACACCAAATCCCCAACACGTAGTCGGGGACCCACACCGCGGCGGCGGTTGGCAAAGCGCTGAGCCCTCTCCTGTGACAACTTCAAGTTGTCCACCACAAGATTCCAGATCCGCTGCAACCTATCCACCACAGAATCCACCCCAGGGCAGTCAGAAGGTTCCACATGACCCGAAGAAAAACGAGGGTGGAAACCAGAGTTGCAGAAAAACGGCGAAACCAAGGTGGCGGAACTAGCCCGATTATTAAGGGCAAACTCAGCTAACGGCAAGAAGGTCACCCAATCGTCCTGATCAGCAGAGACAAAACACCTCAAATAAGCCTCCAAAGTCTGATTAGTTCGCTCCGTCTGTCCATTAGTCTGAGGATGGAAAGCAGACGAAAACGACAAGTCAATGCCCATCCTACTACAAAAGGATCGCCAGAATCTGGAAACGAACTGGGATCCTCTGTCTGACACAATATTCTCAGGGATGCCGTGCAAACGAACCACGTTCTGGAAAAACACAGGAACCAGATCGGAAGAGGAAGGCAGTTTAGGCAAAGGAACCAAATGGACCATCTTGGAGAAGCGATCACATATCACCCAGATAACAGACATGCCCTGAGACACCGGAAGATCAGAAATGAAATCCATGGAGATATGTGTCCAAGGTCTCTTAGGGACAGGCAAGGGCAAGAGCAACCCGCTGGCACGAGAACAGCAAGGCTTAGCTCGAGCACAAGTCCCACAGGACTGTACAAATGACCGCACATCCCTAGACAAGGAAGGCCACCAAAAGGATCTGGCCACCAGATCTCTGGTGCCAAAAATTCCTGGGTGACCTGCCAACACCGAGGAATGAACCTCGGAAATGACTCTGCTGGTCCACTTATCAGGCACAAACAATCTGTCAGGTGGACAAGAATCAGGCCTACCAGCCTGAAATCTCTGCAACACACGTCGCAGATCAGGAGAACTAGCTGACAAGATAATACCATCCTTAAGAATACCAACAGGTTCAGCGACTCCAGGAGCATCAGGCACAAAGCTCCTGGAAAGAGCATCGGCCTTCACATTCTTTGAACCTGGTAAATACGAGACAACAAAGTCAAAACGGGAGAAAAACAATGACCAGCGGGCCTGTCTAGGATTCAGGCGTTTAGCAGACTCGAGATACATCAGATTTTTGTGATCAGTCAAGACCACCACACGATGCTTAGCACCCTCGAGCCAATGACGCCACTCCTCAAATGCCCATTTCATGGCCAACAACTCCCGATTGCCCACATCATAATTTCGCTCCGCAGGTGAAAACTTCCTAGAGAAAAAGGCGCAAGGTCTCATAACAGAGCAACCAGGGCCTCTCTGCGACAAAACGGCCCCTGCTCCAATCTCTGAAGCATCCACCTCAACTTGAAAGGGAAGCGAGACATCAGGCTGGCACAAAACAGGCGCCGAAGTAAACCGACGTTTCAACTCCTGGAAAGCCTCCACGGCAGCAGGAGCCCAATTAACCACATCGGAGCCCTTCTTGGTCATATCCGTCAAAGGTTTCACAATGCTAGAAAAGTTAGCGATAAAACGACGGTAGAAGTTAGCGAAACCCAAGAACTTCTGAAGACTCTTAACTGACGAGGGCTGAGTCCAATCAAGAATAGCTCGGACCTTGACTGGGTCCATCTCCACAGCAGAAGGGGAAAAAATGAACCCCAAAAAGGGAACCTTCTGTACACCAAAAAGACACTTTGAGCCCTTGACAAACAAAGAATTTTCACGCAAAATTTTAAAGACCATCCTGACCTGCTCCACATGCGAGTCCCAATTATCAGAAAAAAACAGAATATCATCCAGATAAACGATCAGAAATTTATCCAGATAGTTCCGGAAAATGTCATGCATAAAGGACTGAAAAACTGAAGGGGCATTAGAGAGCCCAAAAGGCATCACCAAGTACTCAAAATGACCTTCGGGCGTATTGAATGCGGTTTTCCATTCATCCCCTTGCTTAATGCGCACAAGGTTGTACGCACCACGAAGGTCTATCTTGGTAAACCACTTGGCACCTTTAATCCGGGCAAACAAGTCAGACAACAGCGGCAAAGGATACTGAAATTTGACAGTGATCTTATTTAAAAGCCGATAGTCAATACAAGGCCTCAAAGATCCGTCCTTTTTAGCCACAAAAAAGAATCCCGCACCAAGAGGGGAAGAAGACGGACGGATGTGTCCTTTCTCCAGAGACTCCTTGATATATGAATGCATAGCGGTATGTTCAGGTATCGACAGATTAAACAGTCTTCCCTTAGGAAATTTACTGCCTGGAATCAAATCTATTGCACAGTCACATTCCCTATGAGGAGGCAATGCACTGGACCTGGACTCGCTAAAGACATCCTGATAATCAGACAAGTACTCCGGAACTTCCGAAGGCGTAGAAGAAGCAATAGACACAGGCAGGGAATCCTCATGAATACCACGACAGCCCCAACTAGACACTGACATAGCCTTCCAGTCAAGGACTGGATTATGGGTCTGTAACCATGGCAGCCCCAAAACAACCAAATCATGCATTTTATGTAGAACGAGAAAACGTATCACCTCGCGGTGTTCAGGAGTCATGCACATGGTAACCTGTGTCCAATACTGCGGCTTATTTTCTGCCAATGGCGTAGCATCAATACCCCTAAGAGGGATAGGATTTTCTAATGGTTCAAGAATAAAACCACAGCGCTTAGCAAATGAGAGATCCATAAGACTCAGGGCAGCACCTGAATCTACAAACGCCATGACAGGATAAGATGACAGTGAGCAAATCAAAGTTACAGACAGAATAAACTTAGGATGCAAATTACCAACGGTGACAGGACTAACAACCTTAGATATACGTTTAGAGCATGCTGAGATAACATGTGTAGAATCACCACAGTAGTAGCACAAGCCATTCCGGCGTCTATGAATTTTCCTCTCATTTCTAGTCAGGATTCTATCACATTGCATCAAATCAGGTGTCCGTTCAGACAACACCATGAGGGAATTTGCGGTTTTTCTATCACATTGCATCACATCAGGTGTCTGTTCAGACAACAACATGAGGGAATTTGCGGTTTTGCGCTCCCGCAACCGCCGGTCAATTTGAATAGCCAGGGACATGGTATCATTCAGACCTGTGGGAATGGGAAAACCCACCATAACATTCTTAATGGCCTCAGAAAGGCCATTTCTAAAATTAGCGGCCAGTGCACACTCGTTCCAATGTGTCAGCACGGACCATTTCCGAAATTTTTGGCAATACACCTCAGCCTCGTCCTGGCCCTGAGACATAGCCAGCAAGGCTTTCTCTGCCTGAATCTCAAGATTGGGTTCCTCATAAAGTAAACCGAGCGCCAGAAAAAACGCATCAATATCAGCCAATGCCGGATCTCCTGGCGCCAACGAAAAAGCCCAATCCTGAGGGTCACCCCGTAAGAATGAAATAACAATTTTTACTTGTTGAGCAGAGTCTCCAGACGAACAAGGTTTCAGGGACAAAAATAATTTACAATTATTCCTGAAATTCCTAAACTTAAATCGGTCTCCTGAAAACAGTTCAGGAATCGGAATCTTGGGTTCAGACCTAGGATTTCTGGTAACATAATCTTGTATACCCTGCACACGAGCGGCAAGCTGGTCCACACTTGTAATCAAGGTCTGGACATTCATGTCTGCAGCAAGCTTAAGCCACTCTGAGGTAAAGGGGAAAAGAAAAAAAAAAAAAAAAAAAAATGAGAGAGGGAAAAAAAAACCTCAAAATTTTCTTTCTTATAATCCCACTTCTGCAATGCATTAAACATTTAATACTGGCCTGGCATACTGTTATGACCCCAGTGGACAGGGTCTCAGAGGAACGTGTAAGTCTGCAAGATACAAAAATCCAGCTCATAGGGCTGTGGTAACTGGGTTGACCAAATAGCTACTCCTAACGCCAACACTAGAAGTAGCCGGGGATCATGCCTACGGTGATCGCTAGATGACTCGCGCCAGCCGGAGAATCTAACTACCCCTAGGAGAAGAAAACAAAGACCTCTCTTGCCTCCAGAGAAAGGGACCCCAAAGCAAGATACAAGCCCCCCACAAATAATAACGGTGAGGTAAGAGGAAATGACAAACACAGAAATGAACCAGGTTCAGCAAAGAGAGGCCAGCTTACTAATAGCAGAATATAGCAAGATAACTTATCTGGTCAACAAAAACCCTATAAAAATCCACGCTGGAGATTCAAGAACCCCCGAACCGTCTAACGGTCCGGGGGGAGAACACCAGCCCCCTAGAGCTTCCAGCAAAGGTCAGGATACAGATAGGAACAAGCTGGACAAAAATACCAAACAAAACAAAAGCAAAAAGCAAAGAAGCAGACTTAGCTTGAAAAACAGGAACCAGGATCAGAGGACAAGAGCACAGCAGATTAGCTCTGATTTCAACGATGCCAGTCATTGAACTGAAGGTCCAGGGAGCTAATATAGCAACGCCCCTGAACTAACGGCCCAGGTGAGGATATAGGAAAAGACAGACGCTCCAGAGTCAAATCACTAATGACCACTAGAGGGAGCAAAAAGCAAAATCACAACAGTTCTCATGCTTCCTTGTGCAAATGAGAATAAAGATGATCCCTCTACACTGTGACATCCCTTCAGATATTTGTAGACAGCTACTAAGTCTCCTTTTAGCCATTTTTTTGCAAGCTAAACATTCCCAGATCTTGTAACATTGGGCGTAGTACGCTGATGTCGGACTCCCTCCCTTTGATGTTGGCTCCGGCAGTTTTGAACAGCTGACATGTGCCACATGTGCCCAGAATATCCGCGGGTGGAATCGTGTTCCATCCGCGGCTATTAAGACATTAAATAGACATTAAATGCTGCTGTCAAACGCTGTCAAACACTGAAAGCAGCATTTAACAAGCACTTCCAGCAATTGCGCCGGAAATACGCACACCGATGACCCCCATCACATGATCGCGGTGTGTTGGTATGACAACTGGAGGACTCCTGGAGACCTCTGTGCTTGTCATTGTTGGCTTGCTGTGAGCGCCAGCCAGTGGTCGGCACTCATAGCAGGTGAGTAATTCTGCTACATAGAGGCGTTCTGATCAGCACCTCTATGTAGCAGAGCCAATCGGGTTGTGGGCAGCATTTAGTCTCCCATGGAGACTTTTGAAGCATGGCAAAAGTAAAAACAAAATGTTTTTAAAAGTATAAAAAAATAAAAAATATATAAAAGTTTAAATCGCCCCCCCTTTTGCCCCATTCAAAATAAAACAATAAAAATAAAATCAAACATCAAAAAATCACATGTATTTGGTATCACCACGTTCAGAGCTGCCCCCTCTATCAATAAAACAATTGATTAATCTGATTGCTAAACGGCCTAGTGAGAAAAAAGTCAAAATGCCAGAATTAGGTTTTTTTGGTAGCCACAACATTGCATTAAAATGCAATAACGGGCGATCAAAAGAACGTATCTGCACCAAAATGGTATCATTAAAAACAGCAGATTGGCACGCAAAAAATAAGCCCTCACCCGACCCGAGATCACGAAAAATGGAGACGCAACGGGTATCGGAAAATTGCACTATTTTTTTTTCTTTTGTTAACAAAGTTTGTAATTTTTTCACCACTTAGATAATAACCTGGAGAATAACAATGGCAGGTCAGTTTTAGCATTTAGTGAACCTAGCAAAAAAGCCAAACAAAAAACAAGTGTAGGATTGCACTTTCTTTTTTTTTGCAATTTCATCGCACTTGGAATTTTTTTACCCGTTTTCTAGTACATGACATGGTAAAAACAATGATGTTGTTCAAAAGTAAAACTAGTCCCGCAAAAAAATAAGCCCTCACGTGGCCATATTGACGCAAAAATAAAAAAGTTATGGCTCTGGGAAGGAGGGGAGTGAAAAACGAGAACAAAAAAAGCTCCGGGGGTTGAAGGGTTAACCATTACTCATAGGACATACTTTGCAGTCTGCTCACCATCCTGTTAGCTCTGCCCTGAACTTGCTCCTGTTTTTCAATATCTTTTTTAAAATGTGGACCAGAAAACAGGACAAAGTATTCCAGATGTGGCCTGACTAAGAAGGATTACAGGGTGATAATTATTTGATTATTTTAATTCTTACTTCAGAGAAAGATTGCTTATCTGTTGGCAGTCAACTGATTTATTGAGTGTGACAGATATCAGCTCTCTGTTATGAGATACATTACTACTCTTCTGTATGCCGGTGCATTGCTGCAGAATCTAGAACAAGTTTCCCTTTGCTCCATGTAATCCATCACAATAGCAGACTAGCCATCATTTGTGAATAGAAAAAAACAATATGTCATAAGAAATATAGGAATAGACAAAAAGTAAACAGTATACCTGCGCATTTTGAGTCAAACCCATCAGAATAGTTCACAGGAACAACATTAAAGTGAACCTGTCAGGATTTTTCTCTGTGAACTATATACGCTGTCAGGTTGGCACTGTTATACTAGTGACACGCATGTTGGAGTGCCCCCAAAGGGCTAGGGGAACTCGGTACCGGTCCTTCGGTTCTTAAGGGGGATGTCACGGTGGCTGACCAGGTCCGTGGTCCTCGGGAGGTACGTTGTAAAAGAGGGAATGGTCTTTAAAGGGATAATGTTCGTGACACCACCTGTGGTATTCGGTCAGGGTGACCAACGCTGCTATAAGGGGTCCGCTGGGGTGATGTTATGGCAGCTAGATGGTGTACCTTCCCACAGGTGAAGTATGTCCCCAGGGCTTCCCAGTGTGTAGATGGTGGATGGTGAGAGGCGCAGTTAAGAACGAGGACACAAGGTTGCAGTCTCCTTACCTTTTTACTGAAGGCTTCAGCATCCACAGTCCAGAGCACCAGATAACAGGGCAGGCAGAGTCCGGCTGGTTTGGAGGCAAATCCAGAGTCCCCTTATCCAGGTGGAAATCAGTAGCCTTCCTCTAGCGCCTGTGTGTTGTAGTACCTTACTGCTAAGCCTTTCATAAGGTCCTCACAACTGTTGTAGATGTTCTAGATGTTGTGTCTCTCTCTGTCTCCCAGATGGATAGGACAAACCTGTATGACCGGTAGCGTGAAGCTTTTTAGGCAGGGACTCTATCATGCCCCAGCCTCTCGTGAGTGTCACCTTGCCTCCTGGGTATAGGGCGGACAGGTAACGTGAAATTAGCTGTCCTGCCGGTCTCTGGAGCAAGGCAAAAAGGACTGTTGCTCCCTCGGTGTTCTGGCTACCGGGATCCTGCGCCTCAGAAAGAGGCAGCCTGTGTAGGGCAGAACTCCTTCTGGTTTCCCCTCCTTTTGCAATGACTTCTCCTCACGCTTTTCAATACAGTTCTCTGTTCGTGTCTCTTTCTGGAAGCTGCCGCACGAGGGGCAGGAGCAGCTCTGTGGCCTTCTGTCTAGGCCTCTGACAGGATCCCACCCCTGTCAGGGACCAACTAACTGAGCGGAGCTCAGCTAGCAGCTGCCTGAGTGAAGCTCAGCCAGCTTCTGCCTACCTTTCTATCCAGACCACCAGTTTTACCTAATAGTGAAGAGTGCCCTTATAAATAGGAGCATAGCTTCCCCTGGTGAACTGGAGTATGAAATGTATTGTGTGTTGGTGTTACTTGGTAGTGAGATCTCCTTTATTGCCTCCAAACGTAACATCACTCCCCCCTAGAGGAGAATGGCATTACTGCAACGACCAGGACCCTGGGGCGCTGCACTCCCCCTCGTTAAATCCAGTACTCCGGGACAGGGAAAAGAAAACAGCAATACATTAGCAAAAAGACTTGCAAATTTTAAAACGCTATAAATCAAGTTAATATATATTAAGCTTCCCTTTATGGGAGGTGAGGACACTTGAACGTTACAAACAAAAACATATTTACATTGTGGAATGGAACAATTTAGTAAACAGTATACTAACTAGCTATGAAACACTATTACCCATACAGGTATACTATCTATCAAGTGCAAAGGCAAACATTCTATATTTATTCAAAACAATTATTCTTCTCTAAGTGCAAAGTTTTCAACTAACCCCCACGGTTTCTCTTTATTTTATTCAAAGGTGCACTATCAAACATTTTCCTATTACCTAGACTTCTAGCTACATATTATCAACTATGTAAACTTATTTCTATCTATTGCATTAACTCTATTCTGGCAAAGTGCAACAATTCAACATTCCCTTTAAGGGCAAACTCAAGTCTTTTCTGAGGTACTGCAAAGTATTAATCACATCAAGATTCAAGGCAGTTCAGCAATATAAATGACGTGAAGCGAGGGACCCGTGACAAACCCCCAACGTTGGTTTGGGCGAGCTACAAGGTGTGTACCCTGACCCAGAATTCTGCCACCCCAACGGGTTTTCTTCAGGTCTGAAAAGCAAAGTAATTCTTACAACAAGATTAATAGTAGTCTCTGTTGGAGGCAGTCTCTGTAAAAGCCTCCTTTGTAAAACCAGTAGGAAGCACCCTTAAGAAGGTGCCAACTATTTACAAGGACAGTTTGTGAATCATTCACCGTCCATGATTCAAATGTTCTTGAGGCAATGATGAAACTTGTGCAAATTAAGGATCCCTTTAAACATGGGACCCCTTTAAGGAATAACCCTGGACAGTTTAAACTTGAACATAGCAGCAAAAAGAAAGTTTAGTAACTATTTACATTCTTGTCAGGTTTCTAGATTACTGAAACAGTTCTGGCGGTAGCACTGGTGGGGGCAGTCCTCTTGGATACCGGTGGCTACCAGGTGCTACATATGGGGCTTCCTCACTCCTGATGGGGGTCTGAGTGCCCACTGATTTCTGTTCTGGAGTAACCTTGGCACAGGTTACCGTTGGAGTGGGTTCAGTAGTTACCGCAGTTTCTGTGGTAGTAGCAGTACACACGGTGGTCCTAGTAAAGGTGCAGGTAGGAGTAACAGTAGTAGTGGTTGTAGTGGCAGTTGTCTTAACACAAGGTGGCGCTGTTGTGACAGGAAACGGCATAGCAGGGGTTTTAACGTGGTATGTCATAGGGCCTCTTTGCTTGTGCACATTCAGGGCAAACCATCCCTTTTCGCCAAAGTGCCTGGTGTAGGTGACACTATCTCCTGGATACAGGTCTCTATCTGGATGTCCATCCCAGAGATGAGATTCTACGTCCCTCCTGTTCACGAAAATCTCTGCATACAGTCCCTGTTCTTTGATAAAGCCCCATCCTCCTTGCAACTAAAAGGCGACAACTGTGCCCTGCTTACGCGAGTCCTGGTTAGTGGTGTGGTCCTTGCGGGCCTGGGCTTTGACCTGTAGGTCACGTTTGTCAAAGGCCCTGCCTTGGGCCTGATGTTTTTCCTCCATTTCCTCCCACTTGCGGGCAAGCTGGGCTGGATAGTCCTCCCAACTTAAGACTTCCATGGTGTCTCCCTTCTGCTTTCGCGCCCCAGGGAACCCCATAAAGTCTGGTCCAGGATTCACCCAGCGGTACACTGTCCGCTCTGCATATAGCTCACCCGGCAGGGTGGTGGGTGCAATTGGGGCCTTCATGAATTGCTCCATTCCCACGGCCTGGTCCCAAGGCTCAAGACGTTGGAGCCGGTGGGTACCGCGGGGAGGTGGCACTGGTATGGGGCCTATCAGCAGTTCCTCTGTCACCGGGGCAGGGTCAACGTCCTTACCTGCCGCAGCGGTGTCGTCGGCGCCGGTAGGTTCTACTGGCGGCGGCATCTGCAGCAGGGCTGGCAGTGGCTCTGGAAGCGATGCTGGGAGCAGTGTTGGAGGCGGTGCTGGTGGATCCTCTGCACGCGTTGTCCAGCATGTGGCCTTGGTGCTCAGCCACATCTGCTGGAGCTGGTCAATTAATTCCTCCACACCGGCCTGCAGGAAGTCAGGGCCAATGGATGATGCCTGGCTGTGGTGCCTCTCCAGGTGGCTGGGGGAGTCCTCGGCCTCTACCCCTCGGTCTGGTTCCGGAAGGCTGGCCATGACGTCCACCACGTGGTTGGTTCCTTCCTCTTCCTTTTCCCGCTCTCTTCTCCGAGGGCGGTTTCTGTTTCTTTGTCTCTGCCCGCCATTGAGGATCAGGAGGCGGATCTCGGCTGCTGACGGACACGTCCTCAAGGTACAGAGATATTTAGACTGGGCGGCCATTATTTTTTGCGCTTCTCAGTTCGTTCACGCCCACGATGACACACCCTTCTTCTCCTGCGCTCCTCGTGGCGCTGTAATGGCGGCGATTTTGGCCGGAGTTTTGGCGGTCTTTTGCAATACACAGTCCTTTAGCAAATCACAGTTCAAATACAATTCTGGCACAGCTCTTAGGCGCACATGACCAGATTTTCAGGCCTAAGTAGATCCTGTTCGTGACGCCAAAAATATGGAGCTCCCCCAAGGGCTAGGGGAACTCGGTACCGAGTCCTTCGTTTCTCAAAGGGGATGTCACGGTGGCTGACACGGTCCGTGGCCCTTGGGAGGTCCGTTGTAAAAGGGGGAAAGGTCTTTAAAGGGATAATGTTTGTGACGCCACCTGTGGTATTCGGTCAGAGTGACTGACGCTGCTTTAAGGGGTCTGCTGGGGTGATTTTATGGCAGCTAGATGATATACCTTCCCACGGGTGAAATATGTCCCCAGGGCGTCCCAGTGTGTAGATGGTGGATGGTGAGAGGCGCAGTGAAAAACGAGGACACAAGGTTGCAGTCTCTTTACCTTTTTACTGAAGGCTTCAGCATCCACAGTCCAGAGCACCAGATCACAGGGCAGGCAGAGTCTGGCCGGTTTGGAGGCAAATCCAGAGTCCCCTTATCCAGTGGAAATCAGTAGCCTTCCTCTAGCACCTGGGTGTTGTAGTACCTTACTGCTGAGCCTCTCATAAGGTCCTCACAACTGTTGTAGATGTTCTAGATGTTGTGTCTCTCTCTGTCCCCCGGATGGATAGGACAAACCCATATGACCGGCAGTGTGAGCCTTTTTACAGGGACTCCATCATGCCCCAGCCTCTCGTGGGTGCTTCCTTGCCTCCCGGGTATAGGGCGGGCAGGTAACGTGAAATTAGCTGTCCTGCCGGTCTCTGGAGCAAGGCATAAAGGACTTTTGCTCCCTCGGTGTTCCAGCTACCGGGATCCTGTGCCTCAGAAAGAGGCAGCCTGTGTAGGGCAGAACTCCTTCTGGTTTCCCCTCCTTTTGCAATGACTTCTCCTCACGCTTTTCAATACAGTTCTCTGTTCGTGTCTCTTTCTGGAAGCTGCCGCACGAGGTGCAGGCGCAGCTCCGTGGCCTTCTGTCTAGGCTTCTGACAGGATCCCACCCCTGTCAGGGACCAACTAACTGAGCAGAGCTCAGCTAGCAGCTGCCTGAGTGAAGCTCAGCCAGCTTCTGCCTAACTTTCTATCCAGACCACCAGTTTCACCTAATTGTGAAGAGTGCCCTAATAACTAGGACTATAGCTCCCCCTGGTGGACTGGAGTATGAAGTGTGTTGTGTGTTGGTGTTACCTGGTAGTGAGATCTCCTTTATTGCCTCCAAACGTAACATCACTCGCCCCTAGAGGAAAATGACATTACTGCAATGACCAGGACCCTGGGGTGCTGCACATGTTACTTATTAACATCTGGGTCACCAGACCTAGAAAACTTGCTGATCATGCACAGATGAGCAAGCTTATCTGTCAGTGCAGACAGGGCCGTATTTAGAGTTTCTGCTGCCCTAGGCACTTTTAGTGCTGCCTCCCCCTTTGGTGAGTATGACACTATCGGCAGTGACTTTGGCAAGAATCGCTGATGTGAAAGTCGCCTTTTGCAGCAGATCCGGCAGTTTTTCTGCATGTGCCGCATAACAGATCACTTACGGCAACACTGTGCTTGGCCTCATTCATTCCCTTTGGGATTTTGCGGCACTTGCCATGATCTGGCAAATGTGGTACCATACCTCCCAACTTTTGAAGAAGGGAAGGAGGTATAAAGTTTGCAGTGCGGGTAGTGCGCCGCGGCAAATTTTAGTCCATGCCTCTGACCACACCCATTTCACAACTAGTCACACCCATATCCACGTCCCAACCACAGCCATTTAGCACTGCTGATCACACTGTTTTATATACAATAATTATAAACAAAAAAAATATGGCCACACAGTGCTCCATACTGTATAATGGCCACACATGTGTCACGGGGGTAATGGGTAGACTACAGCTGATTACCCGGGCCCCTGCGATATCCCTCAGACTAGGGAAAACCCTGTCCGTCCCTCTCCCAGAATTTACACTGATGGTGTGCTTGTCTGGGCTGCCAGGCCTGACCCTGACTCCTGTTTCAGCCCTATGCTGAAACCTCCACCCGCCACCCAGTGATTAGACCACACAACAACCTCCACAGAAAGCACAGACAGGGAAAACTAAAAACGCACCACGCCGCAGACACACAGGAAAACACTATAATGTGCACAGGGCAAAACAAACACAAATATAGGAAGGAGAAATATGACAAAGGATAATACACCACCAGATATGATATTTCTTCTCCTAGACCACCACTCCAGACCGAGATCATCAGGCACAAGACACAAGCTATAATCGGCGACGCTCCAAGTCCAGACTGACTATTTAAAGGCCACGGGCATGACCCAGCATCCAACCAGATTACCAGCCAGATTAACCCCGGACAACCTGGACAAAATCTAGCCAGCGCCACTGAGCGTATAGTGGACGAATGTGGAATTACCGCTGTCTGTCGGATGCCCTAGTGTGAATAGCGTCCGGCATGACAGTACCCCGCCTTCTACGAGGGACCCCAGGGCCCTCACGACTTATAGGACCCGGCTTGTCCGGATAGCGGCGGTGAAACATACTGACCAACCGGTCCACATGTATGTCCGAAGCTGGTACCCAAGACCTCTCCTCTGGCCCATAACCACGCCAGTGTACCAGGAACTGTAATGTGCGGCCCACTATACGAGAGTCAACCACCTTGGAGACTTCAAACTCCAAATTGCCATCCACCAAGACTGGAGGTGGCATCGGCACCGCATCCACGGAACCCACCACCTTCTTTAAAAGAGATCTGTGAAACACGTTCTGTATTTTATGTACCGTAGGAAGCTCCAATCGGTAGGCTACCGGGTTAATGATGGCGGCGACCCTAAATGGACCAATAAACCTTGGACCCAATTTCATTGATGGTACTTTGAGTTTTATGTTTTTTGTGGACCACCACACCCAATCACCCACACGCAGGTCCGGACCTGGCACACGTCTACTGTCAGCCACTCGTTTGTACCTTGCACCCACGCTCAGCAAGCGCTGTTTCACTCTCCTCCAAATGGATGACAGTTGTGCTCCTAGCTGGTCCTCCTCCGGAATGCCAGCAGAGCCACCCTGACGCAGAGTACAAAATTGAGGATGGTGCCCATAAACACAAAAGAACAGGGACTCCTCAGACGATTCCTGGCGGTGATTATTAATGGCAAACTCAGCCAAAGGAAGGAACGTCGACCACTCCTCCTGGTTGTCAGAAACAAAGCAGCGTAAGTACTGCTCCAAATTCTGGTTCATACGCTCGGTCTGACCATTTGACTGAGGATGAAACGCCGAAGAATGCGACAACTTGATCCCCAGCCGTGAGCAAAATGCTTTCCAAAACTTTGCCACAAACTGAGTACCCCTATCAGACACTATGTCAGACGGGACCCCGTGAAGTCTGACCACCTCCTGCACAAAAATCTGAGCCAGAGTCTTCGCGTTAGGCAACGAAGGCAAGGACACAAAGTGCGACATCTTTGAGAGCCGATCAACAACCACCAAGATGACCGTGTTCCCAGCTGAGGAGGGTAGGTCTGTAATAAAATCCATAAAGATCTCCAACCATGGCCTACTGGGTACCCCTAGAGGATGTAATGAGCCAGCAGGATGGAAGCGAGGCGTCTTAGCCCTAGCACACGTGGTACATGCTGATACGTACGAGACCACGTCCTGTCGGATTTTGGGTGACCAAAACCGACGTGACACCAACTCCAAGGTACCCCTAACCCCTGGATGGACAGCCAGAACAGTATCATGATGCTCACCCAACACAATAAGGCGAAGATGGAGCGGTACAAATGATTTGTTAATGGGAAGCTCTGGTGGTACTTCCTCCTGAGCCTCGGCAATCTCAGCCTCAACCTCTGTCGTGAGAGACGAGGCCACTACACCCTTTTGGAGGATGGGTACCGGATCTTCCCGAGGATCTTCCCCCGGAAAACACCTGGATAAAGCATCTGCCTTAGTGTTCTTAGACCCCGGTCTGTACGTGACAAAAAAGTTGAATCGCGTGAAAAACAATGCCCAGCGAGCCTGCCTGGGGGACAGACGCTTGGCTGACTCTAAATAAAGCAGATTTTTATGGTCGGTGATAACTGTAAACTGGTGGACCGACCCATCCAAGAAGTGTCGCCATTCCTCAAAAA
The DNA here is from genome assembly GCF_051348905.1 of Ranitomeya variabilis. NCBI lineage: Eukaryota > Metazoa > Chordata > Amphibia > Anura > Dendrobatidae > Ranitomeya > Ranitomeya variabilis. The sequence goes on from NC_135233.1 coordinate 521,020,426, forward strand.
GCCAACTTGATAGCCAACAACTCCCTGTTGCCGATATCGTAGTTACATTCGGCAGGCGACAGCTTCTTGGAAAAGTAGGCGCATGGACGCAACTCGCCCAAAGATGAGCCTTGTGACAGCACCGCCCCCACTCCAACCTCAGACGCATCGACTTCCACGGTAAATGGTTTTGATACGTCCGGTTGCACCAGAATGGGGGCCAAAGCAAAACTGTTCTTCAGAAATTCGAATGAGCGCACAGCAGCCTCAGGTCAGACGGAGAAATTGGTACCCTTTTTCGTCATGTCAGTAAGCGGTTTAGAAATGGTAGAAAAATCTTTGATATATTTTCTATAATAATTAGAAAATCCAAGGAACCGCTGGAGTGCTTTTAGGTTATCAGGCCGTTCCCAATGCAGCACCGCTTGCACCTTAGCGGCGTCCATTTTAAACCCTGAAGCAGACACAATATAACCCAAGAAAGGCAACTCCTGAACCGAAAATACACATTTCTCAAGTTTTGCATAGAGCTTATTTTCTCTGAGTAGCTGTAACACCTGCCTCACATGCTCTAAATGAGTATCACGGTCGCATGAATAAATGAGAATGTCATCTAGGTACACAATAACGAATTTCCCCAGTACATGCGAGAACACATCATTTATGAAACGTTGAAATACAGCAGGCGCGTTTGTCAACCCAAATGGCATCACCAAATTTTCAAAATGACCCTCAGGAGTATTAAAAGCCATCTTCCACTCATCACCTTGACGGACTCTTATGAGGTTGTACGTCCCCCTGAGATCAAGCTTGGAAAACCACTTAGCACCAGCCACCTGGTTGAACAAATCAGGTATCAGTGGCATAGGGTATGGATCACGAACCGTAATCTGGTTTAACTCCCTAAAATCCAGACACGGGCGTAGTCCGCCATCTTTCTTCTCAATGAAGAAGAACCCCGCTGCCACCGGCGAGGACGAAGGCCTGATGTGCCCTTTGCTCAAACTCTCAGCAATGTAGTCTTTTAAAGCTTGCCTCTCAGGACCAGAGATGTTAAACATCCTAGCTTTCGGCAATTTGGCCCCTGGTTTAAACCTAATAGTACAGTCATAGGGTCGATGTGGTGGCAATTCTGAGCAACCCTTCTCAGAGAACACATCTGCGAAATCCAGCAGTGACTCAGGAATGCTAGGAGTCACAGCGGACACACATGTGGCCAGGCAATTCTCCTGGCAGAATCCGCTCCACTGAATTATGTCCTGAGTTTTCCAGTCAATCACCGGGTTGTGCATAGACATCCATGGAAAACCCAGAACCATTTGTGCAGGAAGATTACTGAGCACCCTACATGTAACTTGCTCAGTATGTAGGACCCCAATGTGGCGTTTAACCTCAGCCACAAACTCAGTAATCTCCCCCTGTGGGAGTGGAGTAGCATTGATGGTGACCACCCGGATAGGATGAGGCAGTTTTTCGACCGTGAACCCGGCCGTGCGCGCAAACTCATCAATGAGTTTAGTGGCCGACCCACTATCCACAAAAACAGTGATTGGCAGCTCTCTGCCAGCGACCATAACTCTGGCAGGGAGCATACATTGAGAGACCACCATGGAGGATATGCATAAGCTCAGATTGCCCTCCTCCACACCCTCTGAGCTTAGTAGTTTTCCGCCGTTGCACTTTTCTTAGAAAGCAGAGGACAAGCATTTATATAATGCCCTATTTTACGACAGCAAAAACAGGCTCCCTGCTTCCTGAGTGAGGGGGCTCGATGATGTGACACCCCTGCGATTTGCATAGGCTCCGTGGGCTCACCTGCAGCAACCTCACGTGCACCTACGCCCTCCCCATAAGCTGTGTCTCTTGCACCCCCTGACGCAAACGCAGATCAATGCGGACAACAAGACTCATGGCAGACTCTAGAGAAGCAGGAGTCTCATACATCAGGAGGGCTTGTTTAACCCTTCTTGAAACCCCATGTACAAACTGACTCCGCAGCGCAGGGTCACTCCACTGTGTGTCCACTGCCCAGCGGCAAAATTCAGAGCAGTAATCTTCCGCCATTCACTCCCCTGGCGGAGAGCGCGTATTTTAGATTCTGCTAGAGCCAATCTGTCAGGATCATCATATATGAGTCCAAGAGCAGAAAAAAAAACTCCACTGAGTTAAATGCAGCTGAATCAGATGGTAATGAAAATGCCCATGCTTGGGGGTCTCCATTCAGTAATGACAATACCAGGCCCACACGCTGAGCCTCATTACCTGAGGAGATCGGGCGCATACTAAAATATAATTTGCAAGCTTCACGAAAAACAACAAATTTACTGCGTTCCCCAGCAAACCTCTCAAGTAAAGGGATCTTTGGCTCTGCAACTCTACCTGCAGTTTCAGCTTGCACATTATATACTACAAGACCCTGTTGCTGAACTGCCCCCTTCAACTCAGTGACCTGTAAGGACAGCGCCACCAACTGGCAGGTTATGGAAGTCATGGGATCCATGGCATCCAAAATTTATTTAGGCCGATTATAATGTCACGGGGGTAATGGGTAGACTACAGCTGATTACCCGGGCCCCTGCGATATCCCTCAGACTAGGGAAAACCCTGTCTGTCCCTCTCCCAGAATTTACACTGATGGTGTGCTTGTCTGGGCCGCCAGGCCTGACCCTGACTCCTGTTTCAGCCCTATGCTGAAACCTTCACCCGCCACCCAGTGATTAGACCACACAACAACCTCCACAGAAAGCACAGACAGGGAAAGCTAAAAAACGCACAACGCCGCAGGCACACAGGAAAACACTATAATGTGCACAGGGCAAAACAAACACAAATATAGGAAGGAGAAATATGACAAAGGATAATACACCACCAGATATGATATTTCTTCTCCTAGACCACCACTCCAGACCGAGATCACCAGGCACAAGACACAAGCTATAATCGTCGACGCCCAAAGTCCAGAATGACTATTTAAAGGCCACGGGCGTGACCCAGCCTCCAACCAGATTACCAGCTAGATTAGCCCCGGACAACCTGGATAAAATCTAGCCAGCGCCACTGAGCGTATAGTGGACGAATGTGGAATTACCGCTGTCTGTCGGACGCCCTAGTGTGAATAGCAACCGACATGACAACATGATGCTCCATATTGTATAATGGCCACACATGATACTCAATACTGTATAATGGCCACCACACATGATGCTCCATACTGTATAATGTGTTGTGAATTCTGTTGTGGGTTCTGCTCTTGGGCTCCCTCCGGTGGTTATAAGTGGTAGTGCTGCTGTTTGTCCTTCACAGCAGTCATCAGGTGCGTCCACTTCGGACGGGGCTATTTAGTCTGGATTCACCCTTTAGTGAGTGCCAGTTGTTCATTGTTTCTGGAGGATTCATCCCTTCCTGGTCGCTCCTGCTTGCAGTTCATTTCTACAAGATAAGTTCTGCTTGTTTTTCTGCCCACATGTTGTGGGCCTCATTGTTCGGTGTTTTGCATGTTTTTTCTTGTGCAGCTTTATCTGTGTAAGGATTTATGCAGCCAAGCTGGAAACTCTGGAGAGGCAGATTTACCCTCCATATCTTTAGTTAGATGTGGAGTTTTTTGTATTATCTGTGGTGGACATTTCATAGTATTTTAATACTGACAGCATAGTTCTCTGTCCTATCTTTTCTATCTAGCTAGATTGGCCTCCTTTGCTAAATTCTGTTTTCAACCTGTGTATGTTTTTTCCTCTCCTCTCACAGTCAATATTTGTGGGGGGCTGCCTATCCTTTGGGAATTTTCTCTGAGGCAAGATAGTTTTCCCTTTTCTATCTATAGGGTTAATTAGTCCTCCGGCTGTGTCGAGGTGTCTAGGATCAGTAGGTACATCCCACGGCTACTTCTAGTTGCGGTGTTAAGTCCAGGGTCTGCGGTCAGTACAGTTACCACATTCTCCAGAGTACGTCTCATGCCGCTCCTAGGCCACCAGATCATAACAATAATGGCCACACACAGTTCTCCATACTGTATAACGGCCACACATGATGCTCAATACTGTATAATGGCTACACATGATGCTCCATAGTGTATAATGGCCACACATGATGCTCCATAATGTATAATGGCCACACAGTGCTCCATACTGTATAACGGCCACACAGTGCTCCATACTGTATAATGGCCACACATAGTGCTCCATACTGTATAATGGCCACACATGATGCTCAATACTGTATAATGGCCACACAGTGCTCTATAATGTATAACGGCCACACAGTGCTCCATACTGTATAATGGCCACACATAGTGCTCCATACTGTATAACGGCCACACATGATGCTCAATACTGTATAATGGCCACAGTGCTCCATACTGTATAATGGCCACACAGTGCTCCATACTGTATAACGGCCACACATGATGCTCCATACTGTATAATGGCCACACACAGTTCTCCATACTGTAAAATGATCCCACATGATGCTCAATACTGTATAATGGCCACATATGATGCTCCATACTGTATAACGGCCACACATGATGCTCAATACTGTATAACGGCCACACATGATGCTCAATACTGTATAATGGCCACACACAGTTCTCCATACTGTATAATGATCCCACATGATGCTCAATACTGTATAATGACCCCCCTCCTGTTTGCATGGCTCATCTCCCTCCCATCCCATATGCATGGCTCATATTCCCCCTCCTGTATGCATGGCTCATATTCCCCCCTGTATGCATGGCTCATATTCCCCCTGTATGCATGGCTCATATTCCCTCTCCTGTATGCATGGCTCATATTCCCCCTCCTGTATGCATGGCTCATATTCCCCTCTGTATGCATGGCTCATATTCCCCCCCTGTATGCATGGGTCATATCCCCCTGAATGCATGGCTCATATTCCCCCCCTGTATGCATGGCTCATATTCCCCCCCTGTATGCATGGCTCATATTCCCCCCCTGTATGCATGGCTCATATCCCCCCCGAATGCATGGCTCATATTCCCCCCTGTATGCATGGCTCATATTCCCCCCTGTATGCATTGCTCATATTCCCCCCGTATGCATGGCTCATATTCCCCCCTGCATGCATGGCTCATATTCCCCCTCCTGTATGCATGGCTCATATTCCCCCTCTGTATGCTTGGCTCATATTCCCCCCCCCCGAATGCATGGCTCATATTCCCCCCCTGTATGCATGGCTCATATTCCTTCCCTGTATGCATGGCTCATATTCCCCCCTGAATGCATGGCTCATATTCCCCCCCTGTATGCATGGCTCATATTCCTCCTGTATGCATGGCTCATATTCCCCCTTTATGCTTGGCTCATATTCCCCACCTGTATGCATGGCTCATCTCTGCACCATCCCCCGCTCCCATCTTGCATGGCGCGGCTTACCGTCCTCCTTCATCCCCCCTCCCATCCACCCGTCCCTCATACTCACCTGTCCCACACCGCACGGCCGCGCCGACATCCCTCTGGCTCTGTCCCGACTCCCGGCGCAGCACCTTCTTCCTGCATGAGAGGTCATGTGATACCGCTCATTAAGGTCATGAATATACGCATATTCATGACCTTAATGAGCGGTACCACGTGACCGCTCATTCAGGACGAGCTGCAGACGCCGTGACCAGGCATCGCTGGAGCAGGGTGAGTATCGTCTTCAAGGAGGGTGGGTGGGAGGCAGTTAGGCGGGCGGGCGGGCAGTGACCCAGGACTTATAAAAAAACAAAAAAAAAAAAACGAACCTTGCTCAGGTGCCGCCCGCTGCATTGTCCCTGCCCTAGGCACGTGCCTTCAAGTGCCTAGTGGCAAATACGGCCCTGAGTGCAGAGCTGACAGTTTCTACTGCAGGGGGATGCTGCTGCATCCCCATGCTGTAGAAGCGATCAGCCTGCAAAAAATGATTGTTTCATAGTGGGACAAAGTAAAAAAGTTAGAAAAAAGTAAATAAAAAGTTTTTAAATAATTGTAATAATAGTTTTTAAAAAAAACAAAAATAATAATAGCAAAATCCAAAGATATTATATTTCTAAATAAATATTTGAATGAAAAAAAATATGTACCGTAAACAATAAAAGTACACATACTTGCTATTACCGCGTCCGCAACAACCCGACCTTTAATACTGTCCCACTAGTTAACCCCTTTAGTGAACACCATAAACAGTAAAAAGCAAGGCAAAAAACAATGCTTTATCATCATAAAACCTAACAAAAAGTGGAATAAAACACAATGAAAAAGACGGATATAAATAAAAATGGTACCGCTGAAAATGTCATCTTGTCTCGCAAAAAACAAGCTGCAAAACAACTCCATCAGCAGAAAAATAAAAAAGTTATAGCTCTCAGAATAAAGTAATGCAAAAATTATTTTTTTAGTAAAATAGTTTTGTATAAAAGCGCCAAAACAAAAAAGATATAACTGAGGTATTACTGTAATCGTACTGATGCGAAGAATAAAACTGTCTTATCAATTGTATCACACATGAAACGGCATGAACTCCCCAACAAAAAAAATAAATTATTGAATTGCTGTTTTCTTTTCATTCTGCATCCTAAAAATCAGAATAGAAAGAGATCAAAAAATGTCAAGTGCCTGAAAATGGTACCAATAAAAATGTCAACTAGTCCCATATTAAACAAGAATATACATGACACTGTGGGACAAAATATGGAAAAATTACAGCTCTCAAAATATGGTGAAGCAAAAACAATTTTTTGTCAAAGCAAGCCTTACGACAGAAATAATCTAACCCTCAGCACCTACTCAAAAACAAAATATAACTAACAGCAGGGTCGGTAAACGTTAAAACTTAACCTTTAATGTGTACTGTATCTAAAATAAACACATTACTAGCAATGCATAAAAGGACAACAGTATAAGGTTATAACGCGTTTCTCCCACTATTTGGGGGGTTCATCAGGGTGTTCTAAGAAACCAAATAGCAATGCCTCATGACTCGGGTCAGCTACATTTACAGTAGTTCATGTAGTCTCAAAGAACTGACAGCTACCCTGTCATGGGGAAAAAAGGTATCAACCACATGTAAAGTCCGTTATCCTTAAATAGTTACTTGCATACCTTGGCGTCTGATGTCATCTCCGCTGTTCAAGGGGTGGGGTCAATCCCTTGAATCTAATTTTATACTGGTTAATCCCATATTTCATAATTTTAAGAGTGCCGCGCTTCCGTGCTGGAACGCACACATCATTTCCGTTTAGAAGGACATAGCCGCTCATCAAATTTGGAGCGTTAGCGTCATTTCCGGTCTGTGGACAGCATCAAATCACCTGTGTGTTAAGACTGGCGGAACGCACCAAGTAAAAGATGTAATAATATTGGTGCGTTCGCAGTCCGGGGTCCACCGTGCAGGTGAAAACCCGCTGCTAGCAAATGGCGGCGCTATATGGCGGTGGAAGCGAACCCTGCTAAACCACAGGTTCGCAACACCGTACAAATGAGTGCAAACAAGGAGTCGGCGAACTCAATCCCAAGACTCAGGGTAGAAGTCCGTACAGACAACTTGCTCACCACACCGCAACTGGGTGTGTAGGTTTAGTAAGAGCACCGAAGTGCGAACTGTGCCGTGCTGGCAGACACCACTAGTACCCGGACGTGGGTTAAGAAGCGCACTACTGGCACGTGGCGCCGCACTGGTGGTCACAGTGATAGACGCTGACTCGTGTGTAACACGTGGAGTGTTTAGTCAGGCGCTAGGTAGCAGCCATACACCTTACGCGATCTTTCATACAATAGGGTAGGGGTATTAATTGCACTCACAACAAACACACGTATACAAATGTACACTAGCGCATGGCCGTGCGGCCATGCGAGCCTTATGTAGCTGCAGCAAGTAAAAGACCTTCCTAAAAGGACCAATGAGAGACTGTCATACCAGAGCATGTGACCCTAAATCTCCACTGAGAGATCTTGCCCTGGGCATGCTCAGTGTGTGCAAAGCAAGACTTAGCCTTTGCACTTAAAGGACCTTCCTGAAAGGACCAATGGACTTAGCTGCAGTGTCTGACCATGTGACCCTCGATCTCCATTGAGAGATCTCACTCAGGGCATGCTCAGAACAAGAAAAGCAGGACTTAGTCCCAGAAGCGTCTATTCGCCGCTGCCCAGCACTGACTTCAATGGCAGAAGCCGGAGAAGCAGCAGTAACTCTTTGTACAGAGCGGGACTGAGCAAGACACTGGGACTGACGTCTCCGCTGAGCAGACTCCACTGCGGCAGGAGAAGAATGGGAGACTGCAGCAGAGACGGCCCGAGATTCCCCCTGTGCAGAAGCGGGAACTCGACCCCTAACATTACCCTCCCTCCTTGGACCTCGCTAAGCTCGAAGGCAGCAATAAGCTGCAGAGCCCAAATGTGCTCAGCAGGCTCCCAAGACCTGTCCTCAGGACCACAGCCCTTCCAATCCACCAGATAAAATTTTTTGCCACGTACCACCTTGTATCCCAGAATGGCATTCACCTCGTAATCGTCCGTAGACGAACCTGATGTCCCAGCAGATGACTCGGAAAACCGGGACATGTATGCGGGCTTCAAAAGGGACACATGAAAGGTGTCGGTGATACCTAGGCGAGGCGGAAGGGCTAAACGGTAGACCACGGGATTAACCCTTTCGAGGACCTTAAAAGGAGCTAAGTAGCGAGGTGCAAACTTTGTAGACTCAACTCGCAGCCTGATGTTACGGGTGGAGAGCCACATTAAGTCGCCAGGAGCAAAGGTCGGAGCGGGGCGCCGATGTGCATCGGCGGAAGACCTCATTCTCTCCTTGGAAGCCCGAATGGCATCCTGAATGCAATCCCAAATGTCCCGCGCCTCCACAGCCCAGTCTACCACCCTGGAATTGGTGGAGGACACGGGCATGGGCACAGGTACCCGCGGATGCTGATCATAGTTAAGGAGGAATGGGGTCTGTCCAGTGGAGTCGGCTACAGCGTTGTTCAGAGCAAACTCCGCCCATGATAGCAAAGATGCCCAGTCATCTTGCCTAGCAGAGACAAAATGTTGCATATATGTGACCAAGGTCTGGTTGGCTCTCTCTACCAACCCATTCATCTCGGGATGATAGGCAGAAGAGAGTTTTAACTCAATACTGAGAAGATGGCAAAGCTCTCTCCAGAACCGAGACGCAAACTGGGGACCCTGATCACTGACAATTTTGTCCGGCATACCGTGAAGGCGGAAGATATGCTTAATAAATAACGCTGCCAAGGCCCGTGCAGAAGGTAGCCGAGGAAGCGCACCAAATGCACCATTTTAGAAAAATGGTTGGTGATTACCCAAATGACGGTACAGCCACGAGACTTGGGCAAACCCACCACAAAGTCCATCCCGACCATCTCCCAGGGCCTGTCTGCCACTGGCAGAGGGTATAACAAAACAGCTGGCCATTGATGGAGAGACTTATTTTTGGCACAAGAGACACATGTCCGAACGTAGTCCCCGACGTCATGAACCATATGTGGCCACCAGTACGTTCTCGCCAGCAACTCAGATGTCCTCTTTGCCCCAAAGTGTCCACCCACTCTGGACGAATGAGCCCAAGAGAGAACCTCCGGTCGCAAATTGATGGGAACAAAAGTCTTGCCCAGAGGCACAGACTCTAGCAAAACCAGAGCTACGGTTCTAAGACTCTCCGAAGGGACAATAAGCCGAGGCTCCTCTTCGTCCTCCTCAGTTGACACAAGGGAGTGAGAGAGAGCGTCATCACGAATGTTCTTCTCCCCGGCGAGATAATGGAGAGTGAAGTGGAACCGGGAGAAGAACAAGGACCATCTGGCCTGACGAGAATTCAGCCGCTGAGCTGTACGCAAATAGACCAAATTTTTGTGGTCTGTAAAGACTTGGAAGGGAAACCGAGCACCTTCCAAAAGATGTCTGTGCAGCGCCCCAGAGTCCTGGTCGTTGCAGTACTGTGGCTCCGCCACTATGGGGAGCTACGGTGCGTCCGATGGCACTGAAGGAGTTCATCTGATCAGGTATCACAGACACCAATACATTTCACAGCCGGGCCTCCGGGGGGAGCTAAGGGTGCTATTCATTAGGCCACTCCCCACCATAGTGGGTAAACTGGGGGTCAGGCAGGAAGTTAGATCAGAAAGCTGACTGGATTGGACGAAGCAACACCTAGTGGCAGAGGGTGTTGTGGAGGAAGAGACAGTAGGGTCTCTGTCAGGGGTGGGATCCTGACAGAGGCTTGGCATTGAAAAGAACGTAACGGGTCCGCGCCAGCTCCGGGAAGCGGCGGGACCCAAGAAAGGACTAGAAGCGAGATAGATTGTGCTGAGTGAGAAACGAGATCAAGCAATAGGAGAATACCAGTAGGGGTCGTGCTGTAAGACCGGAGCAACATCCTACTGAGGCGCACTACCGGTGGCCGGAACGCCGAGGGAGTATTACAATAACCAGCTTCAAGCAATACACATATCACCTATGAAGTCTTGGGAGGCAATTGCGGGAGAGGGGCGTCTCTAGGGTCCCGGAAGAACTCCAGGCCTATCCGACAAACGGGTGCCGTTCTAACTGTAACATCAGGAAGGGACGGAAGATTAGAAGAACATCATTTAATCGAGTTGTGAGGGAACTTAAGAAACAGACACAACGGTTGTGGGGTACTTTCCGTAAGCATAGCAGGGAAGGACTACAACACATAGCGCTAAGAAGGAAGGCACCGATTTCCACCTGTGAAGTGAACTCTGAAGGTGCCATTGGACCGGCCGGACTTGCGCAGCCTGGTGAACCATATTCTGGACTGAGGACTCAGAGATCTCCAGTAAAGAGGTAAAGAGACTGCAACCTGGTGTCCTCGTTATTTACCGCGACCTGCACCCCACAACTGCACCACCAACATCCACACCTATTATTCACTGTGCGCCCCACGGCAGGGTCACGGACCGGGGCCTAGCCGCCGTGACAACCCCCAGAAGCAGAGACTCGTAGGCCTGGTACCGGGTACCCCTCGGTCCTGCGGCGGTGGGGGGGCGCTACAACTTGGCGTCACGAACAGGATCTACTTAAGCCTGAAGAATCAGGTCATGTGTGCCTTGGAACTGTAATTTGTTGTGCTTGGACTGTACTTTATTGCAAAGACTGTGCTGCGCCATTTGCCGCCAAAATCCGCCGCCATTACAGCGCTGAAGAGAGCGTAATGTCATGGTTCTCAATGGCAAGAGAACGTAATAAAGCATACAAAGGACTAGCTCTTGGAAGATGGGAACTCGAGCTGACCATGAGCTAAACCTACCGCACAACTAACAGTGGCCGGGTAGCGTGCCTACGTTTTATCCCTAGACGCCCAGCGCCAGCCGGAGAACTGACTGACCCTAGCAGAGGAAAATACAGACCTGGCTTACCTCTAGAGAAATTTTCCCCAAAAGGCAGACAGTAGCCCCCACATATATTGGCGGTGATTTTAGAGGAAATTGACATACGAAGTATGAAGATAGGTTTAGCAAATTGAGGTCCGCTTACTAGATTGTTGTGAAATTGGATTCTGGGCTCCCCCGGTGGCCACTTGTGGAATTTAACTTGTGTGCATCATCCCCCCTGTTCACCTGCTCCTATCAGGATGTGGGAGTCGCTATATAACCTTGCTCCTCTGTCAGTTTCATGCCGGTCAACAATGTAATCAGTAGCCTTTCTGTGCATGTTCCTGCTACTAGACAACTCCCAGCTAAGTTGGACTTTTGTCCTTGTGTGTTTTTGCATTTTGTTCCTGTTCACAGCTGCTGTTTCGTTACTGTGTCTGGAAAGCTCTTGTGAGCGGAAATTGCCACTCTGGTGTTATGAGTTAATGCTAGAGTCTTAAAGTAATTTCTGGATGGTGTTTTGATAGGGTTTTCTGCTGACCATGAAAGTGCCCTTTCTGTCTTCATGCTATCTAGTAAGCGGACCTCGATTTTGCTAAACCTATTTTCATACTACGTTTGTCATTTCATCTTAAATCACCGCCAATATATGTGGGGGCCTCTGTCTGCCTTTTGGGAAAATTTCTCTCCTTTCTCAGCCAGTAATTTAACCCTTTTTTTCTGGCCGGTCAAACTGTCATGATTCTCAATGGCGAGAGAACATAGCCCAGCATATATGAGAACTAGCTCTTGGAAGATGGAAACTATACTGACCATGAACTAAACCTGCCGCACAACTAGAAGTGTGTTATGACCCCAATGGCGAGGGTCTCAGAGGAACGTGGAAATCTGCAGAATACAAAAATCCAGCTCATAGGGCAGTGGTAACTGGGTTGACCATATATCTACTCCTAACGCCAACACTAGAAGTAGCCGGGGATCATTCCTACGTTGATTCTAGATGACACGCGCCAGCCGGAGAATCTAGCTACCCCTAGTAGAGGAAAACAAAGACCTTTCTTGCCTCCAGAGAAGGGGACCCCAAAGCTGGATAGAAGCCCCCCACAAATAATGACGGTGAGGTAAGAGGAAATGACAAACACAGAAATGAACCAGGTTTAGCACAGAGAGGCCCGCTTACTGATAGCAGAATAAAGAAAGGTAACTTATATGGTCAACAAAAACCCTATTAAAATCCACACTGGAAATTCAAGAACCCCCGAACCGTCTAACGGTCCGGGGGGAGAACACCAGCCCCCCTAGAGCTTCCAGCAAAGGTCAGGATATAGATTTGGAACAAGCTGGACAAAAATACAAAACCAAAACAAATAGCAAAAAGCAAAAGGCAGACTTAGCTGATATAACTGGAACCAGGATCAGTAGACAAGAGCACAGCAGACTAGCTCTGATAACTACGTTGCCAGGCATTGAACTGAAGGTCCAGGGAGCTTATATAGCAACACCCCTAAGTAACGACCCAGGTGCGGATAAAAGGAATGACAGAAAAACCAGAGTCAAAAAACTAGTAACCACTAGAGGGAGCAAAAAGCAAATTCACAACAGTACCCCCCCCTTAGTGAGGGGTCACCGAACCCTCACCACGACCACCAGGGCGATCAGGATGAGCGGCATGAAAGGCACGAACTAAATCGGCCGCATGAACATCAGAGGCGACCACCCAGGAATTATCCTCCTGACCATAGCCCTTCCACTTGACCAGGTACTGAAGCCTCCGCCTGGAGAGGCGAGAATCCAAGATCTTCTCCACCACGTACTCCAACTCGCCCTCAACCAACACCGGAGCAGGAGGCTCAGCAGAAGGAACTACAGGCACAATGTACCGCCGCAACAAGGACCTATGAAATACATTGTGAATAGCAAACGACACAGGAAGATCCAGACGAAAAGATACAGGATTAAGGATTTCCAATATCTTGTAAGGCCCAATAAAACGAGGTTTAAATTTGGGAGAGGAGACCTTCATAGGAACAAAGCGGGAAGAAAGCCATACCAAATCCCCAACGCGTAGTCGGGGACCCACACCGCGGCGGCGGTTGGCAAAGCGCTGAGCCTTCTCCTGTGACAACTTCAAGTTGTCCACCACATGATTCCAGATCTGCTGCAACCTATCCACCACAGAATCCACCCCAGGACAGTCAGAAGGCTCCACATGACCCGAAGAAAAGCGAGGATGGAAACCAGAGTTGCAGAAAAAAGGCGAAACCAAGGTGGCGGAACTAGCCCGATTATTAAGGGCAAACTCAGCCAACGGCAAGAATGTCACCCAATCGTCCTGATCAGCAGAGACAAAACACCTCAAATAAGCCTCCAAAGTCTGATTGGTTCGCTCCGTCTGTCCATTAGTCTGAGGATGGAAAGCAGACGAAAACGACAAATCAATGCCCATCCTACTACAAAAGGATCGCCAGAACCTGGAAACGAACTGGGATCCTCTGTCTGACACAATATTCTCAGGGATGCCGTGCAAACGAACCACGTTCTGGAAAAACACAGGAACCAGATCGGAAGAGGAAGGCAGCTTAGGCAAAGGAACCAAATGGACCATCTTGGAGAAGCGATCACATATCACCCAGATAACAGACATGCCCTGAGATAGCGGAAGATCAGAAATGAAATCCATGGAGATATGTGTCCAAGGTCTCTTCGGGACAGGCAAGGGCAAGAGCAAACCGCTGGCACGAGAACAGCAAGGCTTAGCTCGAGCACAAGTCCCACAGGACTGCACAAATGACCGCACATCCCTTGACAAGGAAGGCCACCAAAAGGACCTGGCCACCAGATCTCTGGTGCCAAAAATCCCCGGGTGACCTGCCAACACCGAGGAATGAACCTCGGAAATGACTCTGCTGGTCCACTTATCCGGGACAAACAGTCTGTCAGGTGGACAAGACTCAGGCCTATCAGCCTGAAATCTCTGCAACACACGTCGCAGATCCGGAGAAATAGCTGACAAGATAACTCCATCTTTAAGAATACCAACAGGATCAGCGACTCCAGGAGCATCAGGCACAAAGCTCCTAGAAAGAGCATCGGCCTTCACATTCTTTGAACCTGGTAAATACGAGACAACAAAATCAAAGCGGGAGAAAAACAATGACCAGCGGGCCTGTCTCGGATTAAGGCGTTTAGCAGACTCGAGATACATCAGATTTTTGTGATCAGTCAAGACCACCACACGATGCTTAGCACCCTCGAGCCAATGACGCCACTCCTCAAATGCCCATTTCATGGCCAACAACTCCCGATTGCCCACATCATAATTTCGCTCGGCAGGCGAAAACTTCCTAGAGAAAAAGGCACAAGGTTTCATAACAGAGCAACCAGGGCCTCTCTGCGACAAAACGGCCCCTGCCCCAATCTCCGAAGCATCCACCTCAACCTGAAAGGGAAGTGAGACGTCAGGCTGGCACAAAACAGGCGCCGAAGTAAACCGGCGTTTCAACTCCTGGAAAGCCTCCACGGCAGCAGGAGCCCAGTTAGCTACATCGGAGCCCTTCTTGGTCATATCCGTCAAAGGTTTCACAATGCTAGAAAAATTAGCGATAAAACGACGGTAGAAGTTAGCGAAGCCCAAGAACTTCTGAAGACTCTTAACTGACGAGGGCTGAGTCCAATCAAGAATAGCTCGGACCTTGACTGGGTCCATCTCCACAGCAGAAGGGGAAAAAATGAACCCCAAAAAGGGAACCTTCTGCACACCAAAGAGACACTTTGAGCCCTTGACAAACAAAGAATTTTCACGCAAAATTTTAAAGACCAACCTGACCTGCTCCACATGCGAATCCCAATTGTCAGAAAAAACCAAAATATCATCCAGATAAACAATCAAAAATTTATCCAGATACTTCCGAAAAATGTCATGCATAAAGGACTGAAAAACTGAAGGCGCATTGGAGAGCCCAAAAGGCATCACCAAGTACTCAAAATGACCTTCGGGCGTATTGAATGCGGTTTTCCATTCATCACCTTGCTTAATGCGCACAAGGTTGTACGCACCACGAAGGTCTATCTTGGTGAACCACTTGGCACCCTTAATCCGGGCAAACAAGTCAGACAACAGCGGTAAAGGATACTGAAATTTGACAGTGATCTTATTTAAAAGTCGATAATCAATACAAGGTCTCAAAGATCCGTCCTTTTTTGCCACAAAAAAGAATCCCGCACCAAGAGGGGAAGAAGACGGACGAATATGTCCTTTCTCCAGAGACTCCTTGATATATGAACACATAGCGGTATGTTCAGGTACCGACAGATTAAACAGTCTTCCCTTAGGAAATTTACTGCCTGGGATCAAATCTATAGCACAGTCACAGTCCCTATGAGGAGGCAGTGCACTGGACTCAGACTCACTGAAGACATCCTGATAATCAGACAAATACTCCGGAACTTCCGAAGGCGTAGAAGAAGCAATAGACACAGGCAGGGAATCCCCATGAATACCACGACAGCCCCAACTTGAGACTGACATAGCCTTCCAGTCCAGGACTGGATTATGGGTCTGTAACCATGGCAGCCCTAAAACAACCAAATCATGCATTTTATGTAAAACCAGGAAACGTATCACCTCGCGGTGTTCAGGAGTCATGCACATGGTAACCTGTGTCCAATACTGCGGTTTATTTGCTGCCAATGGTGTAGCATCAATACCCCTAAGAGGAATAGGATTTTCTAATGGTTCAAGAGTAAAACCACAGCGCTTAGCAAATGAGAGATCCATGAGACTCAGGGCAGCACCTGAATCTACAAACGCCATGACAGGATAAGATGACAGTGAGCAAATCAAAGTTACAGACAGAATAAATTTAGGTTGCAAATTACCAACGGTGACAGGACTAACAACCTTAGCTATACGTTTAGAGCATGCTGAGATAACATGTGTAGAATCACCACAGTAGTAGCACAAGCCATTCCGGCGTCTATGAATTTTCCGCTCATTTCTAGTCAGGATTCTATCACATTGCATTAAATCAGGTGTCTGTTCAGACAACACCATGAGGGAATTTGCGGTTTTTCTATCACATTGCACCGAATTAGGTGTCTGTTCAGACAACACCATGAGGGAATTTGCGGTTTTGCGCTCCCGCAACCGCCGGTCAATTTGAATAGCCAGTGCCATAGTATCATTCAGACCTGTGGGAATGGGAAAACCCACCATAACATTCTTAATGGCTTCAGAAAGGCCATTTCTAAAATTAGCGGCCAGTGCACACTCGTTCCAATGTGTCAGCACGGACCATTTCCGAAATTTTTGGCAATACACTTCAGCCTCGTCCTGCCCCTGAGACATAGCCAGCAAGGCCTTTTCTGCCTGAATCTCAAGATTGGGTTCCTCATAAAGTAAACCGAGCGCCAGAAAAAACGCATCAAGATCAGCCAATGCCGGATCTCCTGGCGCCAGCGAAAAAGCCCAATCCTGAGGGTCGCCCCGTAAGAACGAAATAACAATTTTTACTTGCTGAGCAGAATCTCCAGATGAACAGGGTCTCAGGGACAAAAACAATTTACAATTATTCACGAAATTCCTAAACTTAAACCTGTCTCCGGAAAACAGTTCAGGAATCGGTATTTTAGGTTCTGACCTAGGATTTCTGATAACATAGTCTTGTATGCCCTGCACACGAGTAGCCAGCTGGTCCACACTTGTAATCAAGGTCTGGACATTCATGTCTGCAGCAAGCATAGCCACTCTGAGGTAAAGGGGAAGAAGAAAAAAAAAAAAAACTCAGAATCTTCTTTCTTATAATCCCTCTTCTGCAATGCATTAAACATTTAATACTGGCCTGGCAAACTGTTATGACCCCAATGGCGAGGGTCTCAGAGGAACGTGGAAATCTGCAGAATACAAAAATCCAGCTCATAGGGCAGTGGTAACTGGGTTGACCATATATCTACTCCTAACGCCAACACTAGAAGTAGCCGGGGATCATTCCTACGTTGATTCTAGATGACACGCGCCAGCCGGAGAATCTAGCTACCCCTAGTAGAGGAAAACAAAGACCTTTCTTGCCTCCAGAGAAGGGGACCCCAAAGCTGGATAGAAGCCCCCCACAAATAATGACGGTGAGGTAAGAGGAAATGACAAACACAGAAATGAACCAGGTTTAGCACAGAGAGGCCCGCTTACTGATAGCAGAATAAAGAAAGGTAACTTATATGGTCAACAAAAACCCTATTAAAATCCACACTGGAAATTCAAGAACCCCCGAACCGTCTAACGGTCCGGGGGGAGAACACCAGCCCCCCTAGAGCTTCCAGCAAAGGTCAGGATATAGATTTGGAACAAGCTGGACAAAAATACAAAACCAAAACAAATAGCAAAAAGCAAAAGGCAGACTTAGCTGATATAACTGGAACCAGGATCAGTAGACAAGAGCACAGCAGACTAGCTCTGATAACTACGTTGCCAGGCATTGAACTGAAGGTCCAGGGAGCTTATATAGCAACACCCCTAAGTAACGACCCAGGTGCGGATAAAAGGAATGACAGAAAAACCAGAGTCAAAAAACTAGTAACCACTAGAGGGAGCAAAAAGCAAATTCACAACAGAAGTGGCCGGGTAGCATGCCTACGTTTTTTTATCCCTAGATGCCCAGCGCCAGCCGGAGAACTACCTAATCCTAGCAGAGGAAAAGACAGTCCTGGCTCACCTCTAGAGAAATTTTCCCAAAAGGCAGACAGAGGCCCCCACATATATTGGCGGTGATTTAAGATGAAATGACAAACATAGTATGAAAATAGGTTTAGCAAAATCGAGGTCCGCTTACTAGATAGCATGAAGACAGAAAGGGCACTTTCATGGTCAGCAGAAAACCCTATCAAAACACCATCCAGAAATTACTTTAAGACTCTAGCATTAACTCATAACACCAGAGTGGCAATTTCCGCTCACAAGAGCTTTCCAGACACAGTAACGAAACAGCAGCTGTGAACAGGAACAAAATGCAAAAACACACAAGGACAAAAGTCCAACTTAGCTGGGAGTTGTCTAGTAGCAGGAACATGCACAGAAAGGCTACTGATTACATTGTTGACCGGCATGAAACTGACAGAGGAGCAAGGTTATATAGCGACTCCCACATCCTGATAGGAGCAGGTGAACAGAGGGGATGATGCACACAAGTTAAATTCCACAAGTGGCCACCGGGGGAGCCCAGAATCCAATTTCACAACACTAGATAGTAGGAAGACAGAAAAGGGAACTTCACGGTCAGCTGAAAACCCTTTCAAAATACCATCCTGAAATTACTTTAAGACTCTAATATCAACTCATGACACCAGAGTGGCAATTTCAGCTCACAAGAGCTTCCAGCCTCAGAAATATTCAATCACAGAGAACTGGAACAAAAATGCAAAACAAACTTAGGACAACAAGTCCAACTTAGCTGATAGTAGTCTAGGAGCAGGAACATGCAACAGAAAGGCTTCTGGTAACATTGTTGGCCGGCATAGAAATGACTGAGGAGCAAGGCTAAATAGAAAACTCCCACATCCAGATGGAAAACAGGTGAACAGAGGAGATGAAGTACACAAGTGCAGTACCACCAGAAACCACCGGGGGAGCCCAGAAACCAAATTCACAACAGTAGCCCCCCCTCAAGGAGGGGGCACCGAACCCTCACCAGAACCACCAGGGCGATCAGGATGAGCCCTATGAAAGGCACGGACCAAATCGGAGGCATGAACATCAGAGGCTGTCACCCAAGAGTTATCCTCCTGACCGTAGCCCTTCCACTTGACCAGATACTGAAGTCTCCGTCTGGAAACACGGGAGTCCAAGATCTTCTCGACAACGTACTCCAACTCACCCTCAACCAACACCAGAGCAGGAGGCTCAACGGAAGGCACAACCGGTACCTCATACCTGCGCAACAATGACCGATGGAAGACATTATGAATAGAAAAAGATGCAGGGAGGTCCAAACGAAAGGACACAGGATTAAGAATCTCCAATATCTTGTACGGGCCGATGAACCGAGGCTTAAACTTAGGAGAAGAAACCTTCATAGGGACAAAACGAGAGGATAACCACACCAAGTCCCCAACACAAAGACGAGGACCAACACGACGACGGCGGTTGGCAAAATGCTGAGTCTTCTCCTGGGACAACTTCAAATTGTCCACCACATGCCCCCAAATCTGATGCAACCTCTCCACCACAGCATCCACTCCAGGACAATCCGAAGACTCCACCTGACCGGAAGAGAAACGAGGATGAAACCCCGAATTACAGAAGAAAGGAGAAACCAAGGTGGCAGAACTAGCCCGATTATTGAGGGCAAACTCCGCCAAGGGCAAAAAGGCAACCCAATCATCCTGATCCGCAGACACAAAACACCTCAAATAAGTCTCCAAGGTCTGATTAGTTCGCTCGGTCTGGCCATTAGTCTGAGGATGGAAAGCAGACGAAAAAGACAAATCAATGCCCATCCTAGCACAGAACGCTCGCCAAAATCTAGACACGAATTGGGTTCCCCTGTCAGAAACGATATTCTCCGGAATACCATGCAAGCGCACCACATTTTGAAAAAACAGAGGAACCAGCTCGGATGATGAAGGCAATTTGGGCAAGGGAACCAAATGGACCATCTTAGAGAAACGGTCACACACCACCCAGATGACAGACATCTTCTGAGAAACAGGGAGATCAGAAATAAAATCCATGGAGATGTGAGTCCAAGGCCTCTTCGGAATAGGCAAGGATAACAACAATCCACTAGCCCGAGAACAACAAGGTTTGGCCCGAACACAAACATCACAAGACTGCACAAAACCTCGCACATCTCGCGACAGGGAAGGCCACCAGAAGGACCTAGCCACCAAATCCCTGGTACCAAAGATTCCAGGATGACCTGCTAACGCAGAAGAATGGACCTCCGAGATGACTCTACTGGTCCAATCATCAGGAACAAACATTCTACCAGGCGGGCAACGATCAGGTCTATTCGCCTGAAACTCCTGCAAGACCCGTCGCAAGTCTGGGGAAACAGCAGATAATATCACTCCATCCTTAAGGATACCTGTAGGTTCAGAATTACCAGGGGAATCAGGCTCAAAACTCCTAGAAAGGGCATCCGCCTTCACATTTTTAGAACCTGGTAGGTAAGAAACCACAAAATTAAACCGAGAGAAAAATAACGACCAGCGCGCCTGTCTAGGATTCAGGCGCCTGGCAGACTCAAGATAAATCAAATTCTTGTGGTCGGTCAATACCACCACCTGATGTCTAGCCCCCTCAAGCCAATGACGCCACTCCTCAAAAGCCCACTTCATAGCCAAGAGCTCCCGATTACCAACATCATAATTTCGCTCAGCGGGCGAAAATTTACGAGAAAAGAACGCACAAGGTCTCATCACGGAGCAGTCGGAACTTTTATGCGACAAAACCGCCCCAGCTCCGATTTCTGAAGCGTCAACCTCAACCTGAAAAGGAAGAGTAACATCAGGCTGACGCAATACAGGGGCGGAAGAAAAGCGGCGCTTAAGCTCCCGAAAGGCCTCCACAGCAGCAGGGGACCAATCAGCAACATCAGCACCCTTCTTAGTCAAATCAGTCAACGGTTTAGCAACATCAGAAAAACCAGTTATAAATCGACGATAAAAATTAGCAAAGCCCAAAAACTTCTGAAGGCTCTTAAGAGAAGAGGGTTGCGTCCAATCACAAATAGCCTGAACCTTGACAGGGTCCATCTCAATGGAAGAGAGGGAAAAAATGTACCCCAAAAACGAAATCTTTTGAACCCCAAAAACGCACTTAGAACCCTTTACACACAAGGAATTAGAGCGCAAAACCTGAAAAACCCTCCTGACCTGTTGGACATGAGAGTCCCAGTCATCCGAAAAAATCAAAATATCATCAAGATACACAATCAAAAATTTATCCAAATAATCACGGAAAATGTCATGCATAAAGGACTGAAAGACTGAAGGGGCATTTGAAAGACCAAAAGGCATTACTAAATACTCAAAATGGCCCTCAGGCGTATTAAATGCGCTTTTCCACTCATCCCCCTGCTTAATTCGCACCAAATTATACGCCCCACGAAGATCAATCTTAGAGAACCACTTGGCCCCCTTTATTCGAGCAAACAAATCAGTAAGCAGTGGCAAAGGATACTGATATTTAACCGTGATTTTATTCAAAAGCCGATAATCAATACACGGCCTCAAAGAGCCATCTTTTTTAGATACAAAGAAAAAACCGGCTCCTAAGGGAGATGACGAAGGACGAATATGTCCCTTTTCCAAGGACTCCCTAATATATTCCCGCATAGCAGCATGTTCAGGCACAGATAGATTAAATAAATGACCCTTTGGAAACTTACTGCCCGGAATCAGATCTATAGTACAATCGCAATCTCTGTGCGGAGGTAGTGAACCAAGTTTAGGCTCCTCAAAAACGTCACGATAATCAGATAAAAATTCCGGAATCTCAGAGGGAATAGATGACGAAATGGAAACCAAAGGTACGTCCCCATGAGTCCCCTGACATCCCCAGCTTAACACAGACATTGCTTTCCAGTCAAGGACTGGGTTATGAGATTGCAGCCATGGCAATCCAAGCACCAACACATCATGTAGATTATACAACACAAGGAAGCGAATAATCTCCTGATGATCCGGATTAATACGCATAGTTACTTGTGTCCAGTATTGTGGTTTGTTACTAGCCAATGGCGTGGAGTCAATACCCTTCAGAGGTATAGGAACTTCCAGAGGCTCTAAATCAAACCCACAGCGTTTGGCAAAGGACCAATCCATAAGACTCAAAGCGGCGCCAGAGTCGACATAGGCGTCCGCGGTAATAGACGATAAAGAGCAAATCAGGGTCACAGATAGAATAAACTTAGACTGTAAAGTGCCAATTGAAACAGACTTATCAACCTTCTTAGTACGTTTAGAGCATGCTGATATAACATGAGTTGAATCACCACAATAGAAGCATAACCCATTTTTTCGCCTAAAATTCTGTCGTTCGCTTCTGGACAGAATTCTATCACATTGCATAATCTCTGGTGTCTTCTCAGTAGACACCGCTAGGGTTGAGCGAAACGGGTCGATCATTTTCAAAAGTCGCCGACTTTTGGCTAAGTCGGCGTCTCATGAAACCCGATCCGACCCCTGTGCTTGTCGGCCATGCGGTACGCGACTTTCGCGCCAAAGTCGCGTTTCAATGACGCGAAAAGCGCCATTTCTCAGCCAATGAAGGTGAACGCAGAGTGTGGGCAGCGTGATGACATAGATCCTGGTCCCCACCATCTTAGAGAAGGGCATTGCAGTGATTGGCTTGCTGTCTGCGGCGTCACAGGGGCTATAAAGGGGCGTTCCCGCCGACCGCCATCTTACTGCTGCTGATCTGAGCTTAGGGACAGGTTGCTGCCGCTTCGTCAGAAGCAGGGAGAGCGTTAGGCAGGGTCCACTAACCACCAAACCGCTTGTGCTGCAGCGATTTCCACTGTCCAACACCACCTTCGGTGTGCAGGGACTGTGGAAGCTATTTTTTTTTTTTTTTCCCCTCAGCGCTGTAGCTCATTGGGCTGCCCTAGAAGGCTCCGTGATAGCTGTATTGCTGTGTGTACGCCACTGTGGAAACCAACTGCTTTTTTCAAAGCACATATCCTCTTGTTCCTTCCTTTCTGCACAGCTATCTTTTTTGTTTGTCCACACTTTTTATTTAATTTGTGCATCAGTCCACTCCTATTGCTGCCTGCCATACCTGGCTTACATTACTGCAGGGAGAGAGTAATTGTAGGACAGTTTTTTTTTTTTTTTTTGTTTTTTTTTTGTGGGAGATTAAGATTGGCATTTCTGCTACAGTGCCATCCCTGTGTGTGCCATCTCTCACTGAGTGGGCCATAGAAAGCCTATTTATTTTTTCCGTGATTTGTGTTCTAAAATCTACCTCAACACAAAAACACTACATCAATCAGTGGGAGAAAAATATTGGCCTCAGTCAGGGCTTGTGTGCCACTGCTGTGTGTGCTATCTCTCATTCAGTGGGCTATAGCAAGCCTATTTTTTTTTTTTTTTTTTTTTTTTAATATTATTTGGTTTCTAAAGTCTCCCTGAAAAAAAAAAAAAACCTAAAAAAACAGTGGGAGAGTAATATTGCCTGTCATGATCTCTGCAGGCAGAGATCATAGCAAGCCTATAGAGGGACAAG
Organism: Ranitomeya variabilis; assembly: GCF_051348905.1. Lineage (NCBI taxonomy): Eukaryota > Metazoa > Chordata > Amphibia > Anura > Dendrobatidae > Ranitomeya > Ranitomeya variabilis. Next base: position 521,043,945 of record NC_135233.1, read on the forward strand.
CTCTCGGAAGATGGAACTATACTGACCATGAACTAAGCCTGCCGCGCAACTAGAAATAGCCAGGTAGCATTTCCTATTTATCGCTAGATGCCCAGCTCTGGCCTAAGACCTAAATAGCTAGCAGAGGGAAATATAAGACCTGGCTCACCTCTAGAGAAATATTCCAAAGAAGACAGTAGCCCCCCACATATAATGACGGTGAGTTCAGATGAAACAACAAACGCAGCAGGAAAATAGTCTTAGCAAATTTGAGGTCCGCTTACTAGATAGCAGAAGACAGATAGTATACTTTCATGGTCAGCAGAAAAACACTAACAAAACACCATCCAGAGATTACCTTAAACTCTGGCATTAACTCATAACGCCAGAGTAGCAATCCCTGATCAACGAGAGCTTTCCAGACACAGTAACAAAACTTCAGCTGTGAACTGGAACAAATAGGCAAAAAGAAACATGGACAAAAGTCCAACTTATCTAGTAGTTGTCTAGAAGCAGGAACAAGCACTGAGAGGCATCAGATAACATTGTTGACCGGCAAGAAACCACCAGAGAAATGAGCTTAAATAGCGACACCCACTACTGATGGAACCAGGTGAAACAGGAAAGAGGATGACAAGTCCAATTCCACAAGCGGCCACCGGGGGAGCCCAGAATCCAAATTCACAACAGTACCCCCCCCTCAAGGAGGGGGCACCGAACCCTCACCAGATCCACCAGGGCGACCAGGATGAGCCCTATGGAAGGCACGAACAAGATCAGAAGCATGAACATCAGATGCATTAACCCAAGAATTATCCTCCTGGCCGTAACCCTTCCAGTTGACCAGATACTGGAGTCTCCGTCTGGAAACACGAGAGTCCAAAATTTTCTCCACAACGTACTCCAACTCACCCTCAACCAACACCGGAGCAGGAGGCTCAACTGAAGGTACAACAGGTACCTCATACCTGCGCAATAACGACCGATGAAAAACGTTATGAATGGAAAAGGACGCAGGGAGGTCCAAACGGAAAGAAACAGGATTAAGAATCTCCAATATTCTATAAGGGCCGATGAACCGAGGTTTAAACTTAGGAGAAGAGACCCTCATAGGGACAAAACGAGAAGACAACCACACCAAATCTCCAACACAAAGCCGAGAACCAACACGACGATGACGGTTGGCAAAACGCTGAGTCTTCTCCTGGGACAACTTCAAATTGTCCATAACCTGCCCCCAGATGTGATGCAATCTCTCCACCACCGCATCCACTCCAGGACAATCCGAGGATTCCACCTGACCGGAGGAAAATCGAGGGTGAAACCCCGAATTACAGAAAAACGGGGACACCAAGGTGGAAGAGCTGGCCCGATTATTGAGGGCGAACTCTGCCAATGGCAAAAAAGCAACCCAATCATCCTGGTCAGCAGAGACAAAACACCTCAGATATGTCTCCAGGGTCTGATTAGTCCGCTCGGTCTGGCCATTAGTCTGAGGGTGAAAAGCAGATGAAAAAGACAAATCTATGCCCATCCTAGCACAGAATGCCCGCCAAAATCTAGACACAAATTGGGTACCTCTGTCAGAAACAATATTCTCAGGAATACCGTGCAATCGGACAACATTCTGAAAAAACAGAGGAACCAACTCAGAAGAAGAAGGCAACTTGGGCAGAGGAACCAAATGGACCATTTTAGAGAAACGGTCACAGACCACCCAGATGACAGACATCTTCTGGGAAACAGGCAGATCTGAAATAAAATCCATCGAGATGTGTGTCCAAGGCCTCTTAGGAATAGGCAAGGGCAACAGCAGTCCGCTAGCCCGAGAACTACAAGACTTGGCCCGAGCACAAACGTCACATGACTGCACAAAGACTCGCACATCTCGTGACAGGGAAGGCCACCAGAAGGATCTTGCCACCAAATCCCTGGTACCAAAAATTCCGGGATGACCTGCCAATGCAGAAGAATGTACCTCAGAGATGACTCTGCTGGTCCAATCATCCGGAACAAACAGTCTATCAGGCGGACAACGATCCGGTCTATCCGCCTGAAACTCTTGCAAGGACCGCCGCAGATCAGGAGAAACGGCCGACAAAATTACTCCCTCCCTAAGGATACCTGTGGGTTCAGAATTACCAGGAGAGTCCGGGTCAAAACTCCTAGAAAGGGCATCTGCCTTAACATTCTTAGAACCCGGTAGGTATGACACCACAAAATTAAAGCGAGAAAAAAATAAAGACCAGCGCGCCTGTCTAGGATTCAGGCGTCTGGCAGTCTCAAGATAAATCAAATTTTTGTGGTCAGTCAATACCACCACCTGATGCCTAGCCCCCTCGAGCCAATGGCGCCACTCCTCAAACGCCCACTTCATGGCCAAAAGCTCCCGATTCCCAACATCATAATTCCGCTCTGCGGGCGAAAATTTGCGAGAAAAGAAGGCACAAGGCCTAATGACGGAGCAGTCGGAACCTTTCTGCGACAACACTGCCCCAGCTCCGATCTCCGAAGCGTCAACCTCAACCTGAAAAGGCAGATTCACATCAGGCTGACGCAACACAGGGGCAGAGGCAAAACGGCGCTTAAGCTCCTGAAAGGCCTCTACAGCATGAGGGGACCAATTAGCAACATCAGCGCCTTGTCTGGTCAAATCAGTCAGTGGTTTAACGACATCCGAAAAACCAGCAATAAATCGGCGGTAAAAGTTGGCAAAGCCCAAAAATCTCTGAAGACCCTTAAGAGAGGAGGGCTGAGTCCAGTCACAAATAGCTTGCACCTTGACGGGATCCATCTCAATGGAAGAGGGAGAAAAAATATACCCCAAAAAGGAAATTTTCTGGACCCCAAAAACGCACTTAGACCCCTTCACACATAAAGAATTAGACCGCAGAACCTGAAAAACTCTCCTGACCTGCTGGACATGAGAGTCCCAGTCATCAGAAAAAATCAGAATATCATCCAGATATATTATCATAAATTTATCCAGAAAATCGCGGAAAATATCATGCATAAAAGACTGGAAAACTGAAGGGGCATTAGAAAGACCAAAAGGCATGACCAAATACTCAAAGTGGCCCTCGGGCGTATTAAATGCGGTCTTCCACTCATCCCCCTGCCTGATCCGCACCAAATTATACGCCCCACGAAGATCAATTTTAGAGAACCACTTAGCACCCTCTATACGAGCAAACAAATCAGTAAGCAATGGCAATGGGTATTGATACTTAACAGTGATCTTATTCAGAAGCCGATAATCAATACATGGTCTCAAAGAGCCGTCTTTTTTTGAGACAAAGAAAAACCCAGCTCCCAAGGGAGAAGAAGATGGACGAATATGTCCCTTTTCCAAAGACTCCTTTATATATTCCCGCATAGCAGCATGTTCCGGCACAGACAGATTAAACAAACGACCCTTTGGATATTTACAACCCGGTATCAAATCTATGGCACAATCGCACTCACGGTGCGGAGGTAACGACCCAAGCTTGGGTTCGTCAAAGACGTCTTGATAATCAGAGAGGAACTCAGGGACTTCAGAGGGAATGGACGACGAAATAGAAACCAAAGGTAAGTCCCCATGAATACCCTTACATCCCCAGCTCAACACAGACATTGCTCTCCAGTCCAAGACTGGGTTGTGAGACTGCAACCATGGCAATCCCAGTACCAAATCGTCATGTAAATTATACAGCACCAGGAAACGAATAATCTCCTGGTGATCCGGATTGATACGCATGGTTACTTGTGTCCAGTATTGTGGTTTATTATTAGCCAATGGGGTGGAGTCAATCCCCTTCAGAGGAATAAGAGTCTCCAAAGGCTCTAAATCAAAACCACAACGATTGGCAAAGGACCAATCCATAAGACTCAGAGCGGCGCCAGAGTCAACATAGGCGTCCGTGGCAATGGATGACAAAGAGCAAATCAGGGTTACAGACAAAATAAACTTAGACTGAATGGTGCCAATGGAAACAGACTTATCAAGCTTCTTTGTACGCCTAGAGCATGCTGATATAACATGAGTAGAATCCCCACAATAGAAACACAATCCATTCTTCCGTCTAAAATTCTGTCGCTCGCTCCTGGACAGAATTCTATCACACTGCATACTTTCTGGCGTCTTTTCCATAGACACCGCCAGATGGTGCACCGGTTTGCGCTCCCGCAGACGCCTATCAATCTGAATAGCCATTGTCATGGACTCATTCAGACCTGCAGGCACAGGGAACCCCACCATAACATCCTTAACGGCATCAGAGAGACCTTCTCTGAAAGTTGCCGCCAAGGCGCACTCATTCCACTGAGTAAGCACAGACCATTTACGGAATTTTTTGGCAGAAAACTTCAGCTTCGTCTTGCCCCTGAGATAGTGCCATCAAAGTTTTTTCTGCCTGAAGTTCCAAATGAGGTTCCTCATAAAGCAAGCCCAAGGCCAGAAAAAACGCATCCACATCGCGTAACGCAGGATCCCCTGCTGGCAATGAGAAGGCCCAATCTTGAGGGTCACCCCTGAGCAAGGAAATCACAATCCTAACCTGCTGAGCAGGGTCTCCAGCTGAACGAGACTTCAGGGACAAATAAAGCTTACAATTATTTCGGAAATTCTGGAAGCTAGCTCTATTCCCTGTGAAGAACTCCGGCAAAGGAATCCTCGGGTCAGATACCGGAGCATGTACCACAAAATCTTGTAAATTTTGTACTTTCGTGATGAGATTATTCAAACCCGCAGTTACACTCTGGAGATCCATTATTGTCAGGTGCACACAGAGCCATACAGAGATTAGGAGGAGAGAGAGAAAAAAGACTGCAGCAAGGCAGACTGGAGGGAAAAAAAAAAAAAAAAATTTCCAGCAGACTTCTTATAACTCTCCTTTCTCAACCTGGGTCTTTAACACTTTAACGGCCGGTCAAACTGTCATGATCTCTGCAGGCAGAGATCATAGCAAGCCTATAGAGGGACAAGCTCTCGGAAGATGGAACTATACTGACCATGAACTAAGCCTGCCGCGCAACTAGAAATAGCCAGGTAGCATTTCCTATTTATCGCTAGATGCCCAGCTCTGGCCTAAGACCTAAATAGCTAGCAGAGGGAAATATAAGACCTGGCTCACCTCTAGAGAAATATTCCAAAGAAGACAGTAGCCCCCCACATATAATGACGGTGAGTTCAGATGAAACAACAAACGCAGCAGGAAAATAGTCTTAGCAAATTTGAGGTCCGCTTACTAGATAGCAGAAGACAGATAGTATACTTTCATGGTCAGCAGAAAAACACTAACAAAACACCATCCAGAGATTACCTTAAACTCTGGCATTAACTCATAACGCCAGAGTAGCAATCCCTGATCAACGAGAGCTTTCCAGACACAGTAACAAAACTTCAGCTGTGAACTGGAACAAATAGGCAAAAAGAAACATGGACAAAAGTCCAACTTATCTAGTAGTTGTCTAGAAGCAGGAACAAGCACTGAGAGGCATCAGATAACATTGTTGACCGGCAAGAAACCACCAGAGAAATGAGCTTAAATAGCGACACCCACTACTGATGGAACCAGGTGAAACAGGAAAGAGGATGACAAGTCCAATTCCACAAGCGGCCACCGGGGGAGCCCAGAATCCAAATTCACAACAATTGCCCTTTCAGCTTGTGTGCCAGTCTTGACTCCTGGGTGTGCCACCTCTCTCCCTCTCATTCAGTGGGCCATAGAAAGCCTATTTATTTTATTTTTTTAATATTATTTGGTTTCTAATTCTCCCTGAAAAAAAAAAAAAAAAACCTAAAAAAACAGTGGGAGAATAATATTGCCCTTTCAGCTTGTGTGCCAGTCTTGACTCCTGGGTGTGCCACCTCTCTCCCTCTCATTCAGTGGGCCATAGAAAGCCTATTTATTTTTTTTTTAAATATTATTGGGTTTCTAAAGTCTCCCTGAAAAAACAAAAAATACATAAAAAAACAGTGGGAGAGTAATATTGCCCTTTCAGCTTGTGTGCCAGTCTTGACTCCTGGGTGTGCCACCTCTCTCCCTTTCATTCAGTGGGCCATAGAAAGCCTATTTATTTTTTCCGTGATTTGTGTTCTAAATTCTACCTCAACACAAAAACACTACATCAATCAGTGGGAGAAAAATATTGGCCTCAGTCAGGGCTTGTGTGCCACTGCTGTGTGTGCTATCTCTCATTCAGTGGGCTATAGCAAGCCTATTTTTTTTTTTTTTTTTAATATTATTTGGTTTCTAAAGTCTCCCTGAAAAAAAAAAAAACCTAAAAAAACAGTGGGAGAGTAATATTGCCCTTTCAGCTTGTGTGCCAGTCTTGACTCCTGGGTGTGCCACCTCTCTCCCTCTCATTCAGTGGGCCATAGAAAGCCTATTTATTTTTTTTTTTTAATATTATTTGGTTTCTAATTCTCCCTGAAAAAAAAAAAAAAAACTAAAAAAACAGTGGGAGAATAATATTGCCCTTTCAGCTTGTGTGCCAGTCTTGACTCCTGGGTGTGCCACCTCTCTCCCTCTCATTCAGTGGGCCATAGAAAGCCTATTAATTTTTTTTTTTTAATATTATTGGGTTTCTAAAGTCTCCCTGAAAAAACAAAAAATACATAAAAAAACAGTGGGAGAGTAATATTGCCCTTTCAGCTTGTGTGCCAGTCTTGACTCCTGGGTGTGCCACCTCTCTCCCTCTCATTCAGTGGGCCATAGAAAGCCTATTTATTTTTTTTTTTAAATATTATTGGGTTTCTAAAGTCTCCCTGAAAAAACAAAAAATACATAAAAAAACAGTGGGAGAGTAATATTGCCCTTTCAGCTTGTGTGCCAGTCTTGACTCCTGGGTGTGCCACCTCTCTCCCTTTCATTCAGTGGGCCATAGAAAGCCTATTTATTTTTTCCGTGATTTGTGTTCTAAATTCTACCTCAACACAAAAACACTACATCAATCAGTGGGAGAAAAATATTGGCCTCAGTCAGGGCTTGTGTGCCACTGCTGTGTGTGCTATCTCTCATTCAGTGGGCTATAGCAAGCCTATTTTTTTTTTTTTTTTTAATATTATTTGGTTTCTAAAGTCTCCCTGAAAAAAAAAAAAAACCTAAAAAAACAGTGGGAGAGTAATATTGCCCTTTCAGCTTGTGTGCCAGTCTTGACTCCTGGGTGTGCCACCTCTCTCCCTCTCATTCAGTGGGCCATAGAAAGCCTTTTTTTTTTTTGGTTTTTTTAATATTATTTGGTTTCTAAAGTCTCCCTGAAAAAAACAAAAAAAACATAAAAAACAGTGGGAGAGTAATATTGCCCTTTCAGCTTGTGCGCCAGTCTTGACTCCTGGTTGTGCCACCTCTCTCTCTCTAATTGTGGGCCATAGAAAGCCTTTTTTTTTTTTTTTTTTAAATATTATTTGGTTTCTAAAGTCTCCCTGAGAAAAAAAAATAAATAAATTAGGTGGGAGATTAATATTGACATTAGTGCTTGAGTGACAGTCCTGCGTGTGTGTCATCTCTGTGATTTTGTGCCACAGAAAACAGAGTGTGTAACATTGTGCCTGATTTTCCTTGTGGTCTCACCAACCTGTTAAGGGATATTGAAATCATACTGAAGTTATAGCTCACCGTGTAAGTTGTTTGACAGCAACAAATAAAGTTACTTTGGTTAAGATTTTAAAACAATGAGGAAGTCTGGTGCAAGAGGTCGTCGTGGGCGTTCATTGTCAGCTGGTAATGATGGTAGTGGTAGTGGAGCATCAGGTGGTCGTGGGGATAAAAATATTCCACCTAAGTCTGGAGCTGTGGAGCCAGTTTCGTCGTCAGGCTACACAAGGCCTCGAACGCTCTCTTTTCTGGGAGTAGGAAAACCGCTTTTAAAGGCGGAGCAGCAACAGCAAGTTTTGGCTTACATTGCAGACTCAGCCTCTAGCTCTTTTGCCTCCTCTTCCGAAACTGGTAAATGTAAAAGCAGCGCGTCGCTTGTGGATGTTCACGGTCAGGGACAAGTCGCTTCCTTGTCCTCCTCAGCAAAAACTACAACAAGAGAGAAGGATGCAGCAGGCGACACAACGGGTCACTCCATGGAGCTCTTTACACATACCGTCCCTGGCTTAGAAAGTGAAACATTTAACAGGCCATGCCCATTACAAGTATATTCTGACATGGAGTGCACTGATGCACAGCCACAGCCAGAGTACTATGCTGCTCCTTTGACTCAGACCACCACATTGCCCTCTCAGGGTACAGATCCACAATCAGACCCTGATGAGACTATGTTGCCCCGCCACGAACGCTATACCACCGACCGACACAGTGACACAGACGAAGTTGCACACGAGCTTGAAGAGGAGGTAATAGATGACCCAGTTATTGACCCCGATTGGCAGCCATTGGGGGAACAGGGTGCAGGCGGCAGTAGTTCAGAAGCGGAGGTGGAGGAGGGGCCGCAGCAGGCATCAACATCGCAACAGGTTCCATCTGCCGGGCCCGTATCTGGACCAAAACGCGTGTCAAAGCCAAAACCTGTTGGAGCACAGCGTTGCCATCCGGTTAAAGCTCAGTCTGCAATCCCTGAAAAGGGATCCGAGTCTAGGAAGAGTGCAGTCTGGCATTTTTTTAAACAACATCCAACTGATCAGCGCAAAGTCATCTGTCAAAAATGTTCAACTAGCTTAAGCAGAGGTCAGAATCTGAAAAGTCTAAATACTAGTTGCATGCATAGACACTTAACCACCATGCATTTTCAAGCCTGGACTAACTACCAAACGTCCCTCAAGGTTGTAGCACCCTCGGCCAATGAAGCTAGTCAGCAACGCAACATCCCTTCCGTCACTGTAAGGCCACCATTTTCCGCACCACCGGCAGTATCTGTGCAGGTTTCTTTGCCAGCCAAAAGCAGTCAGGGTCAGGGAATCACCAGTTTTGTAGGAGGAAATATTGCATCTAGGGCACCGGCGGAAACAATACCGTCTCCAACCGTCTCTCAGTCTGCCATGTACACCGGCACACCCGAAAGTTCCACGATCTACAGCTCTCCAGTCCAGCTCACCCTACATGAGACTCTGGTTAGAAAAAGGAAGTACTTATCCTCGCATCCGCGTACACAGGGTTTTAACGCCCACATAGCTAGACTAATCTCGTTAGAGATGATGCCCTACCGGTTAGTTGAAAGCGAAGCTTTCAAAGCCCTGATGGAGTACGCTGAACCACGATACGAGCTACCCAGTCGACACTTTTTTTCCAGAAAAGCCATCCCAGCCCTGCACCAGCATGTTAAACAGCGCATCGTCCATGCACTCAGGCAATCTGTGAGTACAAAGGTGCACCTGACTACAGATGCATGGACCAGTAGGCATGGCCAGGGACGTTATGTGTCCATCACGGCACACTGGGTGAATGTGGTGGATGCAGGGTCCACAGGCGACATCAATTTAGGGACAGTTGTGCCTAGCCCACGGTCTAGGAAACAGTTGGCTGTAGGCGTTCGCACCCCCTCCTCCTCCTCCTCGTCCTCCTGCAGAAGCTACAGCTCTTCCACAGAACGCAGTCGGCCAACCACTCCATCGGCAGATGACACTGTTGCACACCAGTTGTCCCATTATGGGCCAGCTACTGCCAAGCGTCAGCAGGCTGTATTGGCTATGAAGTGTTTGGGCGACAACAGACACACCGCGGAAGTTCTGTCCGAGTTCTTGCAACAAGAAACGCAGTCGTGGCTGGGCACAGTAGATCTTGAGGCAGGCAAGGTAGTGAGTGATAACGGAAGGAATTTCATGGCTGCCATCTCCCTTTCCCAACTGAAACACATTCCTTGCCTGGCTCACACCTTAAACCTGGTGGTGCAGTGCTTATTGAAAACTTATCCTGGGTTCTCCGACCTGCTCCTCAAAGTGCGTGCACTTTGCTCACATATCCGACGTTCGCCTGTACACGCCAGCCGTATGCAGACCTATCAGCGGTCTTTGAACCTTCCCCAGCATCGCCTAATCATAGACGTTGCAACAAGGTGGAACTCAACACTGCACATGCTTCAGAGACTGTGCGAACAGAGGCGTGCTGTTATTTATTTGTGGGAGGATACACGGGCAGGCAGTAGGATGGCAGACATGGAGTTGTCAGGTGTGCAGTGGTCGAAGATACAAGACATGTGTCAAGTCCTTCAGTGTTTTGAGGAATGCACACGGCTGGTTAGTGCAGACAACGCCGTAATAAGCATGAGCATCCCCCTAATGCGTCTGCTGATGCAAAGTTTGACGCACATAAAGGAGCAGGCGTCTGCACCAGAGGAAGAGGGAAGCCTTGATGACAGTCAGCCATTGTCTGGTCAGGGCAGTGTACAGGACGAGGTAGCGGGCGAAGAGGAGGTGGAGGATGAGGAGGATGATGGGGATGAGTATATTTTTAATGCGGAAACTTTCACGGGGGCACAGGAAATTGGTTGCGTGTCACGGCCGGGTTCTGGTTTTTTGAGGGACACAAGTGACGTAGATTTGCCTGCAACTGCCCCTCAACCAATCACAACCGGAGATTTGACAAGTGGAACTTTGGCCCACATGGCGGATTATGCCTTACGTATCCTACAAAGGGACACACGCATTACGAAAATGATGAACGATGACGATTACTGGTTGGCCTGCCTCCTTGATCCACGCTATAAAGGCAAATTGCAAAATATTATGCCACATGAGAACTTGGAACTAATATTAGCAACCAAACAATCAACTCTTGTTGACCGTTTGCTTCAGGCATTCCCAGCACACAGCGCACGTGATCGTTCTCACACGAGCTCCAGGGGGCAGCAGACTAGGAGTGTTAGGGGTGCACACATCAGAAGTGGCGTTGGACAGAGGGGTTTTCTGACCAGGTTGTGGAGTGATTTTGCTATGACCGCAGACAGGACAGGTACTGCTGCATCAATTGAAAGTGACAGGAGACAACATTTGTCCAGTATGGTTACTAACTATTTTTCATCCCTTATCGATGTTCTCCCTCAACCGTCATTCCCATTTGATTACTGGGCCTCCAAATTAGACACCTGGCCAGAATTGGCAGAATATGCATTGCAGGAGCTTGCTTGCCCGGCAGCAAGTGTCCTATCAGAAAGAGTATTCAGTGCTGCAGGTTCAATATTAACCGAAAAAAGGACTCGTCTGGCTACCCAAAATGTTGACGATCTAACATTCATTAAAATGAACCACAACTGGATTTCGAAATCTTTTGCCCCACCTTGCCCGGCCGACACCTAGCTTTCCTATGAAAAGCTCTTGCCTGTGAATTACTTTTCTAATGTCTAATTTGCTGCAGCTGATTGTACAGCATACGACATGTTTACACCTCCCTAAATGGCAAAACTCCCCACACGGGGCCGTGGTATCGCGACTTGGCGCAAGCACCCGTGAGACTGCTGTTTGTCTGAAGAGGTGGGTGTGCTCGCTTTTGGTTGACGGCATTGCTACTGGGTCCCTCATAGTACAATGTAGTGTCTCTGGCGGTGGTGGTGCGCACCCAACGTCAGACACACCGTTGTAACATGAGGGGCCCTGGGGCGGTCCCGCCGGCCTCAAGAGAGTTCCCCCCTACCCCAGCTCAAAATGTGCTCTACCACGTGCAAAATTATGTCGCACAGCTCCACCAATCTTTAGTCTATTCGCTGACATCATTCAATGTCTGGCACTGACAATACAAATTTGTAGACATCTATGATGCAACTTAAAGTAGTCTGTGTCTGTGTCCTATATTGGCACCATTAAATAGTTACTGCCAAATTACTATGTCAGAAACTCAGTAGATGAGCCCACCCCTGTACCTAAGTATGCCACCTTTTTTTTTTGTTTTGGTTGTTTTGCGAGACATTAACATCTATTTATATTTTGGGAGTACTGGGACAGACACTCCTTGCACTACTCCTCCACTCACCACCAAGCTGCCTGTGTATCCATGTAACCGCTGTAAAACTGCCATGAGCCTATTGTTTGTTATTTTAGGCCTTTGATAGCCTGTCTGCGGTCCCTACTTTAAATACTCCTCCACTGACCACCAAGCTGCCTGCCCGTGTATCCATGTAACCGCTGTGAAACTGCCATGAGCCTATTGTTTGTTATGTTAGGCCTTTGATAGCCTGTCTGCGGTCCCTACTTTAAATACTCCTCCACTGACCAGACCACTGCTGCCCGTGTACCCCTGGAACCAATTATAAAGTGCCTACAGCCAGCCCATTTTCTTATGTTAGGCCTTTGAAGCCTGTCTGCGGTCCCTACTTTAAATACTCCTCCACTCACCACCACCAAGCTGCCTGCCCGTGTATCCATGTAACCGCTGTGAAACTGCCATGAGCCTATTGTTTGTTATGTTAGGCCTTTGATAGCCTGTCTGCGGTCCCTACTTTAAATACTCCTCCACTGACCAGACCACTGCTGCCCGTGTACCCCTGGAACCAATTATAAAGTGCCTACAGCCAGCCCATTTTCTTATGTTAGGCCTTTGAAGCCTGTCTGCGGTCCCTACTTTAAATACTCCTCCACTGACCAGACCACTGCTGCCCGTGTACCCCTGGAACCAATTATAAAGTGCCTACAGCCAGCCCATTTTCTTATGTTAGGCCTTTGAAGCCTGTCTGCGGTCCCTACTTTAAATACTCCTCCACTCACCACCACCAAGCTGCCTGCCCGTGTATCCATGTAACCGCTGTGAAACTGCCATGAGCCTATTGTTTGTTATGTTAGGCCTTTGATAGCCTGTCTGCGGTCCCTACTTTAAATACTCCTCCACTGACCAGACCACTGCTGCCCGTGTACCCCTGGAACCAATTATAAAGTGCCTACAGCCAGCCCATTTTCTTATGTTAGGCCTTTGAAGCCTGTCTGCGGTCCCTACTTTAAATACTCCTCCACTCACCACCACCAAGCTGCCTGCCCGTGTATCCATGTAACCGCTGTGAAACTGCCATGAGCCTATTGTTTGTTATGTTAGGCCTTTGATAGCCTGTCTGCGGTCCCTACTTTAAATACTCCTCCACTGACCAGACCACTGCTGCCCGTGTACCCCTGGAACCAATTATAAAGTGCCTACAGCCAGCCCATTTTCTTATGTTAGGCCTTTGAAGCCTGTCTGCGGTCCCTACTTTAAATACTCCTCCACTGACCAGACCACTGCTGCCCGTGTACCCCTGGAACCAATTATAAAGTGCCTACAGCCAGCCCATTTTCTTATGTTAGGCCTTTGAAGCCTGTCTGCGGTCCCTACTTTAAATACTCCTCCACTCACCACCACCAAGCTGCCTGCCCGTGTATCCATGTAACCGCTGTGAAACTGCCATGAGCCTATTGTTTGTTATGTTAGGCCTTTGATAGCCTGTCTGCGGTCCCTACTTTAAATACTCCTCCACTGACCAGACCACTGCTGCCCGTGTACCCCTGGAACCAATTATAAAGTGCCTACAGCCAGCCCATTTTCTTATGTTAGGCCTTTGAAGCCTGTCTGCGGTCCCTACTTTAAATACTCCTCCACTCACCACCACCAAGCTGCCTGCCCGTGTATCCATGTAACCGCTGTGAAACTGCCATGAGCCTATTGTTTGTTATGTTAGGCCTTTGATAGCCTGTCTGCGGTCCCTACTTTAAATACTCCTCCACTGACCAGACCACTGCTGCCCGTGTACCCCTGGAACCAATTATAAAGTGCCTACAGCCAGCCCATTTTATTATGTTAGGCCTTTGAAGCCTGTCTGCGGTCCCTACTTTAAATACTCCTCCACTGACCAGACCACTGCTGCCCGTGTACCCCTGGAACCAATTATAAAGTGCCTACAGCCAGCCCATTTTCTTATGTTAGGCCTTTGAAGCCTGTCTGCGGTCCCTACTTTAAATACTCCTCCACTCACCACCACCAAGCTGCCTGCCCGTGTATCCATGTAACCGCTGTGAAACTGCCATGAGCCTATTGTTTGTTATGTTAGGCCTTTGATAGCCTGTCTGCGGTCCCTACTTTAAATACTCCTCCACTGACCAGACCACTGCTGCCCGTGTACCCCTGGAACCAATTATAAAGTGCCTACAGCCAGCCCATTTTCTTATGTTAGGCCTTTGAAGCCTGTCTGCGGTCCCTACTTTAAATACTCCTCCACTCACCACCACCAAGCTGCCTGCCCGTGTATCCATGTAACCGCTGTGAAACTGCCATGAGCCTATTGTTTGTTATGTTAGGCCTTTGATAGCCTGTCTGCGGTCCCTACTTTAAATACTCCTCCACTGACCAGACCACTGCTGCCCGTGTACCCCTGGAACCAATTATAAAGTGCCTACAGCCAGCCCATTTTCTTATGTTAGGCCTTTGAAGCCTGTCTGCGGTCCCTACTTTAAATACTCCTCCACTCACCACCACCAAGCTGCCTGCCCGTGTATCCATGTAACCGCTGTGAAACTGCCATGAGCCTATTGTTTGTTATGTTAGGCCTTTGATAGCCTGTCTGCGGTCCCTACTTTAAATACTCCTCCACTGACCAGACCACTGCTGCCCGTGTACCCCTGGAACCAATTATAAAGTGCCTACAGCCAGCCCATTTTCTTATGTTAGGCCTTTGAAGCCTGTCTGCGGTCCCTACTTTAAATACTCCTCCACTCACCACCACCAAGCTGCCTGCCCGTGTATCCATGTAACCGCTGTGAAACTGCCATGAGCCTATTGTTTGTTATGTTAGGCCTTTGATAGCCTGTCTGCGGTCCCTACTTTAAATACTCCTCCACTGACCAGACCACTGCTGCCCGTGTACCCCTGGAACCAATTATAAAGTGCCTACAGCCAGCCCATTTTCTTATGTTAGGCCTTTGAAGCCTGTCTGCGGTCCCTACTTTAAATACTCCTCCACTCACCACCACCAAGCTGCCTGCCCGTGTATCCATGTAACCGCTGTGAAACTGCCATGAGCCTATTGTTTGTTATTTTAGGCCTTTGATAGCCTGTCTGCGGCCCCTACTTGCAATACTCCTCCACTGACCACAATGCTGCCTGGAGTGCCTGCCTGTGTATCCATGTAACCGATGTAAAACTGCCATGACTGCCTACTGTTTGTTATTTTAGGCCTTTGATAGCCTGTCTGCAGCCCCTACTTGCAATACTCCTCCACTGACCACACCAATGCTGCCCGTGTACCCCTGGAACCTATTTAAAAGTTCATAGAGCCTAGTTATATATTTTATTTACTATTAATAAGGCCATGATGGACTACGCTGTACCACGCTACAAGCTAACCAGTCGACACTTCTTTTGCGAGAAAAGCCATCCCAACCCTCCACCAGCATGTAGAAGACCGCATTGTCCATGCACTCTGGCAATCTGTGAGTACAAAGGTGCACCTGACAACAGACGCATGGACCTGTAGGCATGGCAACGGAAGATTACGTGTCCATTACGGCGCAATGGGTTAATGTGGTGGATGCATGGTCCACAGGGGACAGCCTACTAAGTCTGTCTGCAGTCCCTAATTCAAATTGTCCTCCACTGTCTAAATCGGAACTTCCACCTTCTGGCTTTCGGCCTATAGTATCAGAAATTAA
This sequence comes from Ranitomeya variabilis, assembly GCF_051348905.1. Classification (NCBI taxonomy): domain Eukaryota; kingdom Metazoa; phylum Chordata; class Amphibia; order Anura; family Dendrobatidae; genus Ranitomeya; species Ranitomeya variabilis. Next base: position 521,059,450 of record NC_135233.1, read on the forward strand.
ACTGCATTTGGCCTTCAACTTTGGTTAGGGCCTACTAACGGCTTCTGCCCCTCCCTGGTGTTGCCCTCAACTAAATAAAGCTGAGCTTCAACCTTCCGGCTCTCATTAAGTGGTTTTAAAAAAAAAATGGTGGTTAGGGCCTACTAACGGCTTCTGCCCCTCCCTGGTGTTGTCCTCAACTAAATAAAGCTGAGCTTCAACCTTCCGGCTCTCATTATGTGGTTTTAAAAAAAAAAATGGTGGTTAGGGCCTACTAACGGCTTCTGCCCCTCCCTGGTGTTGTCCTCAACTAAATAAAGCTGAGCTTCAACCTTCCGGCTCTCATTATGTGGTTTTTAAAAAAAAAATGGTGGTTAGGGCCTACTAACGGCTTCTGCCCCTCCCTGGTGTTGCCCTCAACTAAATAAAGCTGAGCTTCAACCTTCTGCTCCAAATTACCATTTTGAAAAATGCAATAGGCTTTTCAGGCCTACAAAAGGTGTCTGTCTGTGTGCCCCTCCCTGGTGTTGTCCTCAACTAAATAAAGCTGAGCTTCAACCTTCCGGCTCTCATTATGTGGTTTTAAAAAAAAAAATGGTGGTTAGGGCCTACTAACGGCTTCTGCCCCTCCCTGGTGTTGTCCTCAACTAAATAAAGCTGAGCTTCAACCTTCCGGCTCTCATTATGTGGTTTTAAAAAAAAAAATGGTGGTTAGGGCCTACTAACGGCTTCTGCCCCTCCCTGGTGTTGTCCTCAACTAAATAAAGCTGAGCTTCAACCTTCCGGCTCTCATTATGTGGTTTTTTAAAAAAAAAAGGTGGTTAGGGCCTACTAACGGCTTCTGCCCCTCCCTGGTGTTGCCCTCAACTAAATAAAGCTGAGCTTCAACCTTCTGCTCCAAATTACCATTTTGAAAAATGCAATAGGCTTTTCAGGCCTACAAAAGGTGTCTGTCTGTGTGCCCCTCCCTGGTGTTGTCCTCAACTAAATAAAGCTGAGCTTCAACCTTCCGGCTCTCATTATGTGGTTTTAAAAAAAAAATGGTGGTTAGGGCCTACTAACGGCTTCTGCCCCTCCCTGGTGTTGTCCTCAACTAAATAAAGCTGAGCTTCAACCTTCCGGCTCTCATTATGTGGTTTTAAAAAAAAAAATGGTGGTTAGGGCCTACTAACGGCTTCTGCCCCTCCCTGGTGTTGTCCTCAACTAAATAAAGCTGAGCTTCAACCTTCCGGCTCTCATTATGTGGTTTTAAAAAAAAAAATGGTGGTTAGGGCCTACTAACGGCTTCTGCCCCTCCCTGGTGTTGTCCTCAACTAAATAAAGCTGAGCTTCAACCTTCCGGCTCTCATTATGTGGTTTTAAAAAAAAAAATGGTGGTTAGGGCCTACTAACGGCTTCTGCCCCTCCCTGGTGTTGTCCTCAACTAAATAAAGCTGAGCTTCAACCTTCCGGCTCTCATTATGTGGTTTTTAAAAAAAAAATGGTGGTTTGGGCCTACTAACGGCTTCTGCCCCTCCCTGGTGTTGCCCTCAACTAAATAAAGCTGAGCTTCAACCTTCTGCTCCAAATTACCATTTTGAAAAATGCAATAGGCTTTTCAGGCCTACAAAAGGTGTCTGTCTGTGTGCCCCTCCCTGGTGTTGTCCTCAACTAAATAAAGCTGAGCTTCAACCTTCCGGCTCTCATTATGTGGTTTTAAAAAAAAAAATGGTGGTTAGGGCCTACTAACGGCTTCTGCCCCTCCCTGGTGTTGTCCTCAACTAAATAAAGCTGAGCTTCAACCTTCCGGCTCTCATTAAGTGGTTTTAAAAAAAAAATGGTGGTTAGGGCCTACTAACGGCTTCTGCCCCTCCCTGGTGTTGTCCTCAACTAAATAAAGCTGAGCTTCAACCTTCCGGCTCTCATTATGTGGTTTTAAAAAAAAAAATGGTGGTTAGGGCCTACTAACGGCTTCTGCCCCTCCCTGGTGTTGTCCTCAACTAAATAAAGCTGAGCTTCAACCTTCCGGCTCTCATTATGTGGTTTTAAAAAAAAAAATGGTGGTTAGGGCCTACTAACGGCTTCTGCCCCTCCCTGGTGTTGTCCTCAACTAAATAAAGCTGAGCTTCAACCTTCCGGCTCTCATTAAGTGGTTTTAAAAAAAAAATGGTGGTTAGGGCCTACTAACGGCTTCTGCCCCTCCCTGGTGTTGTCCTCAACTAAATAAAGCTGAGCTTCAACCTTCCGGCTCTCATTATGTGGTTTTAAAAAAAAAAATGGTGGTTAGGGCCTACTAACGGCTTCTGCCCCTCCCTGGTGTTGTCCTCAACTAAATAAAGCTGAGCTTCAACCTTCCGGCTCTCATTATGTGGTTTTTAAAAAAAAAAATGGTGGTTAGGGCCTACTAACGGCTTCTGCCCCTCCCTGGTGTTGCCCTCAACTAAATAAAGCTGAGCTTCAACCTTCTGCTCCAAATTACCATTTTGAAAAATGCAATAGGCTTTTCAGGCCTACAAAAGGTGTCTGTCTGTGTGCCCCTCCCTGGTGTTGTCCTCAACTAAATAAAGCTGAGCTTCAACCTTCCGGCTCTCATTATGTGGTTTTAAAAAAAAAAATGGTGGTTAGGGCCTACTAACGGCTTCTGCCCCTCCCTGGTGTTGTCCTCAACTAAATAAAGCTGAGCTTCAACCTTCCGGCTCTCATTAAGTGGTTTTAAAAAAAAAATGGTGGTTAGGGCCTACTAACGGCTTCTGCCCCTCCCTGGTGTTGTCCTCAACTAAATAAAGCTGAGCTTCAACCTTCCGGCTCTCATTAAGTGGTTTTAAAAAAAAAAAAATGGTGGTTAGGGCCTACTAACGGCTTCTGCCCCTCCCTGGTGTTGTCCTCAACTAAATAAAGCTGAGCTTCAACCTTCCGGCTCTCATTAAGTGGTTTTAAAAAAAAAATGGTGGTTAGGGCCTACTAACGGCTTCTGCCCCTCCCTGGTGTTGTCCTCAACTAAATAAAGCTGAGCTTCAACCTTCCGGCTCTCATTATGTGGTTTTAAAAAAAAAAATGGTGGTTAGGGCCTACTAACGGCTTCTGCCCCTCCCTGGTGTTGTCCTCAACTAAATAAAGCTGAGCTTCAACCTTCCGGCTCTCATTATGTGGTTTTAAAAAAAAAAATGGTGGTTAGGGCCTACTAACGGCTTCTGCCCCTCCCTGGTGTTGTCCTCAACTAAATAAAGCTGAGCTTCAACCTTCCGGCTCTCATTAAGTGGTTTTAAAAAAAAAATGGTGGTTAGGGCCTACTAACGGCTTCTGCCCCTCCCTGGTGTTGCCCTCAACTAAATAAAGCTGAGCTTCAACCTTCTGCTCCAAATTACCATTTTGAAAAATGCAATAGGCTTTTCCGGCCTACTAAAGGTGTCTGTCTGTGTGCCCCTGCCTGGTGTTGCCCTCAACTAAATAAAGCTGAGCTTCAACCTTCTGCTCCAAATTACCATTTTAAAAAATGCAATAGGCTTTTCCGGCCTACTAAAGGTGTCTGCCCCTCCCTGGTGTTGTCCTCAACTGAACAAAGCTGAGCTTCCACATTCTGGCTTTCGCCCTATACTATCAGATATTAAACTGCATTTGGCCTACTAGTGTGGTTAGGCCCTTGAAACAGTGTCTGCTGCTCTTGGGTTTGCTACTCCACTGAACAAAGCAATGCCGCCTGTTTAGTCCTGTTACCAATTTTGAACTGCATGTAGCCTACTTTATTCTTTGGCCCTATATCTGTTTCCTCCTCATCCTGCCCATTGCCCAGCCACTGCTAAATGAGTCTGCTGGTACATTGACCTAGACCACTACATTCCCCTTGTACTCTACACAGCCAGAATCTGTCCCTGCTGAAAGTAAGGTTCCCCTTCCCGCATGTTATACCACCTTACACAGGGACAAAGAGGAAGGTGCAGATGAAAGTGCAGGTTCCTTCATCAGGTGGGGGGGCATACTCGTTGGCGACGTCACTGGCACAGGGCCCCTCAGAGTACGCAAAAGTGTCGCTGCTGGTGGGAGGCGCCCCCGCCATGCAAACACACCGCCGTACTTTGAGGGGCCCTGTGCCAGTGGCAATGCGAACGAGTGGGCCCCCCCCCTGCTTGCTCAGGATCACAGCACTTGCAACTTTTAAATACTTACCTTTCCCTGCAACACCGCCGTGACGTAGTCCGCATTTCCTGGGCCCACGAAAAACTTGAGCCAGCCCTACTCCCCCCACAACTTTCCCCCAATTCCCTATGCCCAACTATTATTATACAGTTAATTAAGATTGGCAAGCTTCAGAAACAAGAATGGATGTTTTTGGCATTAAAATGGGCACTGTAGGTGTTTTCCTGGCCTCCACTCACTGCCGACTATGCTTCCCCATTGACTTGCATTGGGTTTCGTGTTTCGGTCGATCCCCGACTTTTAGCGATAATCGGCCGACTGCACTCGACTCGACTCTGGACAAAATCGGGTTTCCCAAAACCCTACTCGATCTTAAAAAAATGAAAGTCGCTCAACCCTAGACACCGCCAAATGGTGCACAGGTTTGCGCTCCCGCAAACGCCGATCAATCTGAATAGCCATTGTCATGGACTCATTCAGACCTGTAGGCACAGGGAACCCCACCATAACATCTTTAATGGCATCAGAGAGACCCTCTCTGAATTTCGCCGCCAGGGCGCACTCATTCCACTGAGTAAGCACAGACCACTTACGAAATTTTTGGCAGTATATTTCAGCCTCATCTTGCCCTTGAGACAGGGCCATTAAGGCTTTTTCAGCCTGAATTTCTATATGAGGTTCCTCATAAAGCAACCCCAAAGCCAGGAAAAACGCATCCACATTGAGCAACGCAGGATCCCCTGGTGCCAAAGCAAATGCCCAATCCTGAGGGTCGCCCCGGAGCAAGGAAATTACAATCCTGACCTGCTGTGCAGGATCTCCAGCGGAGCGAGATCTCAGAGACAAAAATAATTTACAATTATGTTTGAAATTCTGGAAGCGAGATCTATCCCCAGAGATATTCAGGTAAAGGAATTCTAGGTTCAGATGTAGGAGCATGAATAACGAAATCCTGTAAGCTTTGAACCTTCATAGCGAGATTATTCAAACCTGTAGCTAAACTCTGAGGATCCATATTAATCAGGTGAAATCAGAACCATTCAAGGATTAGAAGGAGAGAGAGACGAAGGCTGCAGTAAGCAGAGATGCAAGTGAATCAACTAATGAGCAAACTCAGGAAAAAAAAAAAAAAATTCTCTGCAGACTTCTTTTCTCTCCTTTCTTCTGCCAATTATTTTAACCCTTGGCCGGCCAAACTGTCATGGTTCTCAATGGCAAGAGAACGTAATAAAGCATACAAAGGACTAGCTCTTGGAAGATGGGAACTCGAGCTGACCATGAGCTAAACCTACCGCACAACTAACAGTGGCCGGGTAGCGTGCCTACGTTTTATCCCTAGACGCCCAGCGCCAGCCGGAGAACTGACTGACCCTAGCAGAGGAAAATACAGACCTGGCTTACCTCTAGAGAAATTTTCCCCAAAAGGCAGACAGTAGCCCCCACATATATTGGCGGTGATTTTAGAGGAAATTGACATACGAAGTATGAAGATAGGTTTAGCAAATTGAGGTCCGCTTACTAGATAGTAGGAAGACAGAAAAGGGAACTTCACGGTCAGCTGAAAACCCTTTCAAAATACCATCCTGAAATTACTTTAAGACTCTAATATCAACTCATGACACCAGAGTGGCAATTTCAGCTCACAAGAGCTTCCAGCCTCAGAAATACTCAATCACAGAGAACTGGAACAAAAATGCAAAACAAACTTAGGACAACAAGTCCAACTTAGCTGATAGTAGTCTAGGAGCAGGAACATGCAACAGAAAGGCTTCTGGTAACATTGTTGGCCGGCATAGAAATGACTGAGGAGCAAGGCTAAATAGAAAACTCCCACATCCAGATGGAAAACAGGTGAACAGAGGAGATGAAGCACACAAGTGCAGTACCACCAGAAACCACCGGGGGAGCCCAGAAACCAAATTCACAACACGTAAGAAGAGAAGAGGGGCGTGAAGTGGGCGTAGACGAGCTGGAGAGCGCGAACAGCGATGGCCGCCCAGTCTAAGTATTTTTGTGTCCTGAGGACGTGCCCGTCAACAGCCGAGGTCCGCCTCCTGATCTTGGTTGGAGGGTGGAGACCATGGGGACGGGGCCGCCCACGAAAGAGACCGCGGGAAGAAGACTTTGGAAGAAAGGCAAAGATGGCGACACCAGGAGCACCACGTGGGGCCGACCCAGCCCGGCCGGAGGCTGTGCAACCTGACATAGCCCCAGAAGCGCCAACGCTGCGGGGTCTGACCCTCACAGGGCCACCAATGGGCCGACCCCCTTTGCCGCTGTCGGAGGAATGTGTGGCTGCAGCCGAGGCCCGACAGCTAGCCCGCCAGCTGGAGGCCGATGCCCGCGCGCTCACTCGGCTAGGCCAGCCCACGGAGATCCGTCTGGCCCTAGTGTCCCCTGTTCCCTCCCACCTGGCCGCAGCTGGAAGTACGCTACCGACGCCGGGCCTCAAGATCATGCCGGACGCCGAGCATCTACGGCGTCTGATGGCAGCGTGGCGGAGCCGAACCCAGCCTGCAACGCAGATTGATCTGGTCAGAGCCCCGGAGATCCCGCCATCACACTGGGGTGTGGTAATCTCATTCAACCCCCGATATGGACGCGGGGTTATCCAGGAAATTGGGGAGCCACTGCAAATCCACGTGGAACGGGAAGAAGTGGAGCCCTGCAGTGGAAGATTCCCCCGCGACCTGGAGCCAGGTGATGCGGTGACGTACACCCGATGGAGGAGGGCTACGGGAGAAGCTGGCTGGATGGCGCGAGGCGTACAGCGGTGTACTGCCTTCCAAGCTGCTGCCGTAACACCGGAAGAGGGTGACCCCGTGGGGAAAGCAGCGGAGCCCGGCCCCGCGGAACCACGAGAAGCCCGGCCTCGCCGTGCCCCGGAGGGACGTGTACGCCTGGCAGTAAGAATGGCCTCCCGGCGAGGGATTTTATCGCTGCTGGGACCGGAACCGCGTCCTGGCTCGCCAGTGCGACCCGTTGGTCTGGTGAGCCCGGATAGGAGACCACCTTCCGCTTCACCACAGTAAGATTTTACTGTACTTTCTTACTTGTAAATAGTTTCTGTTTTATTGCTTTTATGTTGCTGCTAAACCCGTTCAGGGTTAACTCTAAAGGGGATCCTTCTATGGAACTGGGATCCCTATTGTTTTGTTTGTCTTTCAAGTTTTTGCACAAAGTTTACAGAACTGCTGAAATCATGAACAGTGCATGATCCGAACTTTTTGTATATAGTTTGCACCTTATTAAAGGCGCTCCCTACTGGTTTTACTTAAAGACTCTTTGCGAAGATACCGCACTGGAACCTTTGCTGAGTATGGACTGGTAGCTTGGGAAGACACGCTACCTCACAGAGACTTGGTCCTCTCTTAAAGGGGATGTTCATTTGTCACGCTTCGATAGTAATATTGCTTAAGATGAGTAGCAATAATGTCTTGATCAAAGGAAATGATGATAATGTTTATATGAGAAAAGTTATATGTGTTTAACTGGTTAAATGTGAAGAAATATTGATAATGTGCTCTGAGAAGAAAAAGGTGAAAGATAGAAGAAGGATGCAGTGGACCCGTAGAGATAGACGTGGTGTCCAGCATGCATAGTAGACAGAAAGATAATGAGAAGGTTTAATGTTCGATAGAAAATGTTTTTGATAATGCTGATGGATAGTTAATGGGGATAGAAGGTAAACCCTGAGTTCTCATAGGAGTCAAGAAGAGATGGCTCAGTGCTCTAAAACTGAAAGTACTGTTATGTTCTATACTGTGTATAGTAGTTGAAAAGGCAGTAGGCCCTGGCTGAACGGGGCGGTCCTGTAACTGAAAGGAGAGGCAGTAGGTCTGGTGCCGATAGGACAGGCGGTCCTGCAGATTTAAAGAAGGAGAATGAAAAAGTTAAAATACCTTATAATGTGATTATAGGAAGGTCTTTAGTGGATTCAGAGTGTATGTCCTTAAAGGCAAAGTTAAATTATTGTTCAACAATTTTTGCACTTAGTAGAATACCCGGTTGGGTAAGAAAAGTTAATTATAGCATGTTGCTATGATATTTTACCATGTTTGTAACGTTCAAGTGTCCTCACCTCCCATAAAGGGAAGCTCTGTTCAAATATGCTTATTGTTATTGCACTCAACAAAACTGTATGTCTTTTTTGCTAACTTGTATTGTTGTTTTCTTCCCAGTCCCGGAGTACTGTGTTTAACCAGGGGGGAGTGCAGCGCCCCAGAGTCCTGGTCGTTGCAGTACTGTGGCTCCGCCACTATGGGGAGCTACGGTGCGTCCGATGGCACTGAAGGAGTTCATCTGATCAGGTATCACAGACACCAATACATTTCACAGCCGGGCCTCCGGGGGGAGCTAAGGGTGCTATTCATTAGGCCACTCCCCACCATAGTGGGTAAACTGGGGGTCAGGCAGGAAGTTAGATCAGAAAGCTGACTGGATTGGACGAAGCAACACCTAGTGGCAGAGGGTGTTGTGGAGGAAGAGACAGTAGGGTCTCTGTCAGGGGTGGGATCCTGACAGAGGCTTGGCATTGAAAAGAACGTAACGGGTCCGCGCCAGCTCCGGGAAGGGGCGGGACCCAAGAAAGGACTAGAAGCGAGATAGATTGTGCTGAGTGAGAAACGAGATCAAGCAATAGGAGAATACCAGTAGGGGTCGTGCTGTAAGACCGGAGCAACATCCTACTGAGGCGCACTACCGGTGGCCGGAACGCCGAGGGAGTATTACAATAACCAGCTTCAAGCAATACTCTAAACAGCGGCAGGACAGTCAGTTTAAGGCGGGCTGTCTAACACATATCACCTATGAAGTCTTGGGAGGCAATTGCGGGAGAGGGGCGTCTCTAGGGTCCCGGAAGAACTCCAGGCCTATCCGACAAACGGGTGCCGTTCTAACTGTAACATCAGGAAGGGACGGAAGATTAGAAGAACATCATTTAATCGAGTTGTGAGGGAACTTAAGAAACAGACACAACGGTTGTGGGGTACTTTCCGTAAGCATAGCAGGGAAGGACTACAACACATAGCGCTAAGAAGGAAGGTACCGATTTCCACCTGTGAAGTGAACTCTGAAGGTGCCATTGGACCGGACGGACTTGCGCAGCCTGGTGAACCATATTCTGGACTGAGGACTCAGAGATCTCCAGTAAAGAGGTAAAGAGACTGCAACCTGGTGTCCTCGTTATTTACCGCGACCTGCACCCCACAACTGCACCACCAACATCCACACCTATTATTCACTGTGCGCCCCACGGCAGGGTCACGGACCGGGGCCTAGCCGCCGTGACAACCCCCAGAAGCAGAGACTCGTAGGCCCGGTACCGGGTACCCCTCGGCCCTGCGGCGGTGTGGGGGCGCTACAACTGCATTCTGAAAAGGCCAACTTCATTGCTAGCAACTCCCTATCCCCGATGGCGTAATTTCTCTCCGCTGGTGTGAAGGTCTTTGAGAAGAAGAAGCATGGATGCTTCCAACCTTGAGCATCCTTTTGATAGAGGCCTGCTCCAGCACCAATGGATGAGGCATCCACCTCCATTAGGAATGGCTTGTCCACATCGGGACGATGTAAGATGGGAGCGCTAGCAAAATGAGACTTTATAGAAGTGCAGGCCTTGGAGACCTCTTCCGACCACAATTTGGGATTCGCTCCTTTCTTGGTGAGGGATACCAAGGGAGCTACCAAAGTTGAGAAGTGGGGAATGAACTGGCGATAGTAATTTATGAACCCCATAAAGCGCTGCACCGCTTTAAGAGAATGGGGTTCTTGCCAGTCCATCACAGCCTGTAGCTTGGCAGGATCCATAGCCAATCCCTGGGCAGAGATGATATAGCCCAGGAAAGGTAAAGACTCCTGCTCAAACACACACTTATCCAACTTTGCATAAAGAGAATTTGCCCGTAAGAGTTCGAAAACTCTACCAACATCTCTCCGGTGGGAGTCAATATCTGGAGAGAAGATGAGAATATCATCCAGATAGACTAAGACCAAGGTGGAAAGCATATCCTGGAAGATATCATTGACAAAGTACTGAAAAACGGCTGGGGCATTACAGAGCCCGAAGGGCATCACCAGATACTCATAGTGCCCATCCCTGGTATTAAAAGTCGTTTTCCATTCGTCCCCCTCACGGATGCGAATCAGGTTGTAGGCACTCCGCAGATCTAGTTTGGTGAAAACCTTTGCTCCCCTTAGCCTGTCAAAGAGCTCAGAAATCAGGGGCAAAGGGTATTTATTTTTAATGGTGATGGCATTAAGACCCCTGTAATCGATGCAAGGACGTAAATCCCCGTTCTTCTTCTGTACGAAGAAGAAGAATCCCGCCCCTGCAGGAGACACTGACTTCCTAATGAATCCTCTTGCCAAATTCTCCTGGATGTATTGAGACATAGCCTCCATCTCAGGGAGAGAGAGGGGATATAACCTTCCCCGACGAGGTTCAGCTCCAGGCAAGAGGTCAATAGGACAGTCGTAGGGGCGATGAGGTGGTAGAGTCTCAGTTGCCTTTTTAGAGAATACGTCTACATAGCACCAATAACATTTGGGAAGAGAAGAAAGGTCTGCGGGTACCTCGATAGAAGAAACCTGTACACACTCACTCACACACCTGCCCATACAAGCCTTACTCCAACCCAATATTCTCCCTGAGGACCACTCAGTATGTGGAGAGTGGAAACAGAGCCAGGGTATTCCAATTAAAATCTCATCAAGGACAAGAAGGGAAATAATCTCCTGGTGGGAAGGGGACATGGACAACGAGAAAGGGACAGTCTGGTGTGTGATTTGCAGTGGAAGTGTGGTCCCATTCACAACTCTGTTACAGGTTTAGCGAGCATAACTAATGGTATAGCGTGGCGCAAAGCAAAAGCAGAGGACATAAAATTCCCCTCTGCTCCTGAATCCACACAAAGCTCGACTGTTAGAGTGGAAGGGCCTAACAGGATTGTCCCTTTAAAGGACAGTTTCGAGGAAAATGTAGCCGTGTCTAGTGAACCTCCCCCAATGGTTACTAGACGCGATCGTTTCCTGATCGCCGTGGACATTTATTGGCGTAATGTCCCAGTTGATTACAATACTTGCAAACCACGGATACTCGAGCGGCCTGGGACTTAGGTCCCGCTCGAGAAACCTCCATGGCCTCATGGGAGTCGGACGCCAAAACAGGAGACACAAGAGGTCTGGTGAAGGTGGGAGCCAGCCGAAACCTCTGCCTACACTGGGTCCGCTCTAACCTCCGCTCGTGAAAACGGAGATCAATGCGAGTAGATACAGAAATAAGCTCCTCCAGTGTGGCGGGTATCTCCCTGGTGGCCAAGGCGTGCTTCAAGTGGTCTGCCAGTCCCTTCCAGAACACCGGAATTAGAACTTTGTCTGGCCACTCTAACTCTGAAGCTAGAGTCCGGAACTGGATGGCAAACTGGCTGACCACGGACGAGCCCTGAGTAATAGTCAACAACTGGAGCGCAGTATCGTGGGTAACACAAGGTCCTAAGAAGACCTGCTTCAGTGCATCCAGAAAGAGAGGAGCACTCTGTACCACATGATCATCACGCTCCCAAAGTGGCGTTGCCCACTCCAACGCCCTGCCCAACAGGAGAGATAGAATAAATCCCACTTTCGCCGGTTCCGTAGGGAAACGTGACGCCAGGAGCTCAAGGTGTATGGAGCAATGGCTCACGAATCCGCGACATTGCTTACTGTCACCAGCAAACTTGTCGGGAAGCGGGAGATGGGATAAAGTCGGGGCAGGGGTGGCAGCGGACAAACTGGCTGCGGCTACACTTGCAGCCTGAACAGCGACAGCAGTGACATCCACAGCCGAAGTTGAATGCTCAAGAGCCGCCAACCTTCCCTCCAGCTGCTGGATATACCGCTGTAAACGCTGATCATCCGCCATTTACTAGCCAGACCCTGGCGCTAGTGTTTTGTTAAGACTGGCGGAACGCACCAAGTAAAAGATGTAATAATATTGGTGCGTTCGCAATCCGGGGTCCACCGTGCAGGTGAAAACCCGCTGCTAGCAAATGGCGGCGCTATATGGCGGTGGAAGCGAACCCTGCTAAGCCACAGGTCCACAATACCGCACAAATGAGTGCAAACAAGGAGTCGGCGAACTCAATCCCAAGACTCAGGGTAGAAGTCCGTACAGACAACTTGCTCACCACACCGCAACTGGGTGTGTAGGTTTAGTAAGAGCACCGAAGTGCGAACTGTGCCATGCTGGCAGACACCACTAGTACCCAACGTGGGTTAAGAAGCGCACTACTGGCGCGTGGCGCCGCACTGGCGGTCATAGCGATAGACGCTGACTCATGTGCAACACGTGGAGTATTTAGTCGGGCGCTAGGTAGCAGCCATACACCTTACGCGATCTTTCATACAATAGGGTAGGGGTATTTAATGAATGACTTGCACTCACAACAAACACACGTATACAAATGTACACTAGCGCATGGTCGTGCGGCCATGCGAGCCTTATATAGCTGCAGCAAGTAAAAGACCCTCCTAAAAGGACCAATGAGAGACTGTCATACCAGAGCATGTGACCCTAAATCTCCACTGAGAGATCTTGCCCTGGGCATGCTCAGTGTGTGCAAAGCAAGACTTAGCCTTTGCACTTAAAGGACCTTCCTGAAAGGACCAATGGACTTAGCTGCAGTGTCTGACCATGTGACCCTCGATCTCCACTGAGAGATCTCACTCAGGGCATGCTCAGAACGAGAAAAGCAGGACTTAGTCCCAGAAGCGTCTATTCGCCGCTGCCCAGCACTGACTTCAATGGCAGAAGCCGGAGAAGCAGCAGTAACTCTTTGTACAGAGCGGAACTGAGCAAGATGCTGGGTCCGACATCTCCGCTGAGCAGACTCCACTGCGGCAGGAGAAGAATTGGAGACCGCAGCAGAGACGGCCCGAGATTCCCCCTGTGCAGAAGCGGGAACTCGACCCCTAACACTGTGTCTATGAAGATGCAACTGTCTCTTAAGTCGGAATGGCTAACGTCATTTCCGGCCCTTGGCCCGCATGACGCTCACCCCTATTTGCCTCATGCTGGATACTACTTCCCGTCAGTGAGCCGCACACAATGAACCGCATATATTAACTGAACCTGCTCCCCTGTGTTAGGCAAAAAAAAGGTTATTTCAGAAGGTGCCTGGTAGTACTAAGATCTTATGTTATTGTCTAATAAATATTTTAATTACGTGTCCTTCCACGGTATTGGGATACCAACCATATATACAGATCCCTAGTATAATCCAAAGAATGTGCACCCATGAAATAGGGACCAGAAAGAATATTCTGCATAGAAACTATTAATATATACATTGTTAATTAGCTCCCCCAAAGTTTCATATAAATAACCATTAATGGAGAGTATTTCTGCTGAGTTATACTGTCAATGCAGTCCACCATAATTTATTTAAGACAAGTATAACAATGTACCCCAAACCTATGTGTTTCTTATGAAAGGGCCTGTCAGCAGTACCATCACGGAGCAAAGTCTCAAAGTTCAGTGTATAAGACAAAAAAGCATGATTTACAGTAACAAATGGGAAAGTGGAGGAAAAAGAAAAACGAAAAACGGGGGGGAGGGAGAAGAGGGAGGAAGGGGCGGAGGAGAAGAAATAAGGGGAAGTTAGAGGGGGAGGGGGGTTAGGGGAGTTTATTGAAAGATCTCTTTATATTCTTGAACCCTCAGTTTTACATATCATAGGCAAATCTTATCTATGGTAAAAGAACTAGTTAACCGTCATAATGTCTCGACGGAAACCACGTTGTTCATAAAAAACTGCTGTAATTTAGTGTTGTGTGTCAAGTCTGAAGATCCATCGAGCATTTTTTAGGAAAATCATTTTGTTTTAATCCCCCTCTTTTTGATGGTATAACCTTGTCGATCCCCATGAATTTTATACTGTGTACATCAGCTCCATGATTTGTGTTGACATGTTTAGCCAACGGCGTATCTCGTCCGTTACGAATGTCTCCCAAATGCTCCGCTATTCATCTCCTAAACTCCCAAATGGTCTTCCCTACATAGGACTTCCCACACCTACAGTACATGTGGCCTTATAGATGACACCAGTCGTTTTACTGTTGATAAAGTTTCTGACCTGGAATTTTTAATTGGTTGAATCATTAAAAAATTATTTACCAGTTTGCACAAAATCACAAGCTACGCATGCTCCACATCAATAACAACCCCTAGGTTTCACATGTTGGCAGGTCCTATTCTCATTTACTTCCACCAGGTGGCTGTGTACCAGCCTATCACCCAGTGACTTATTTTTCCTGTAGGTAATTTGTGGGGGGTGCCCTATTACATCAGTGATGTCTCTATCCATATGTAATATCCCCCAGTGCTTTTCAAGAATTTTCCTAATGGCAGGTGCACCATTGTCATAGGTAGAAATAAACCAAAAGCAGTTGGTTTTGTCATTAATCCTTGTTTTCTGAACCAATAGAGTATCCCTCCTTTGTTGCTGTGCATAATGGTATGCTTCCCTCAGTACTCAATCAGGGTACCCCCTATTCAAGAATCTATTTCTGAGATCATCCGCTTTAATTTTAAAATCCCTACCATCACTACAATTGCGCCTAAGTCTCAGGTACTGTCCTTTTGGGATACACCTCTTTTGGAGATGAGGGTGTTGACTGTTCCATCTCAGATGGCAGAAGGGAGTTTGTAGAGGTGGGTTTGCAGAATATGGAGGTTTGCAGCATGTCTCCTCTAGCTGATTTTGCAATGACTATGTCCAAGAAAGGCAAGGATTTATCCTCAATTTCAAACGTGAATTTTAAGCCAATCTCATTAGTATTCAAAATATCAATGAAAGTTTTAAAGATCTCCTTTGTTCCTCTCCAGAGTACAAAGACATCATCGATGAGCCTTACCCAGCAATCAATGAATTTGGTGTAGTCTCTGAAATCCTCGGAAAAGATGATGGTGTTCTCCCACCAGCCCAGGAACAGGTTGGCATAGCTAGAAGCACAGGGATTGCCCATAGTGGTGCCCCTGAGCTGGTGGTAGGTCTTGCCATCAAAGTTATTACCTAAGACAAATTCCAACATGGTTATTACCAATTTGTTGTTTCCTACAAATTGACATCCCCTAGTGTCCAGAAAATGCCTGACCCATCTAATGCCAGCATGATTTGGTATGGAGGAATTAAATGCCTCCACATCAATGCTGGTGAGCGTCGTATCCAGTTCAATCGGGTCCCCCTCCAACTTTAGGAGAAGGTCCATTGTGTCCCTGATATGGGATTGGAGCGTTTTAACAAATGGCCTGAGAATATCATCAAAATAAATCCCCACATTATTGCCAATACTCCCTATCCCCGACACAATTGGCCTACCCCTCAAGGGGGCATACCCCTTGTGTATTTTGGGCAGGATGTAGAAGGTAGACGCAATTGGGTGGAGTGGAAGGAGAAAAGTAAATTCTTCTTGGCTATGAAGAAGATGAAATTAACCAGTATCCAATTAGATTCATGGGATTGACCCCACCCCTTTAACAGCGGAGATGACATCAGACGCCAAGATATGCAAGGAACTATTTAAGAATAACGGACTTTACATGTGGTTGATACCTTTTTTCCCCATGACAGGGTAGCTGACGCAAACCTGTCAGTTCTTTGAGAGTACATGAACTAAACGTAGTTGACCTCGTGAGGCATTGCTATTTGGTTTCTTAGAACTCCCTGATGAACCCCCCAAATGGTGGGAGAAATGCGTTATAACCTTGTACTGTTGTCCTATTATGCATTGCTAGTGATGTGATTATTTTAGAAACAGATTAAAGGTTAAGTTTTAACGTTTACCGACCCTGCTGTTAGTTTAAAACAATTTTTTGCAATAAAAAGCGTATTTTAGTGTGTGACAGCAGCCAAACATAAAAATCTAATATAAATCTGGTATCACTGTAATCGCACCGACTCGAAGAATAAAGTTGCCTAATCACTTATACTGCACAAGCAATGGCATAAAAAATAAATAAAACCAATTCTTCACATGCTGTTGATTGTTTCATTCTGCCTCCCAAAGATCGCAGTAAGGCTTGGTTCACATTTATCCTGAGCACTAACATCGGGGTTTCCATGTAAATCTCTGAAATATGTGAATCAGACAGAACTCCCAGTAGAAGATTCTCTATAATGAGGCAGATGGAGGCACTGTGGACACCGTCTGACCTGTGATCCGGCGGTGTACGTCTTTTTAGGATTGTATAAAAGTGCTGTCGGCCACAGTTTTGTGCACTTCTGAAAAAAGGACACCACTGAACAGAGGTCAGATGGAGTTCAGAGTATCTCTGCTGCCTCATTATAGTGAATGGATCCCTCGGGGGTTTCATCTGCATCACGTCACTCAGAGATTTAGATAGAAGCAAAGTGCTCTGTGTATAGATAAATGTGATCACAAACGTTATGTAAAATGTTCCCAACAAAAGCTTCAACTCAATCCACAAAAACAGCAAGCCCTCACTCAAGTCTGTCATCTGTTAATGAAAATATAGGGGGCTTCCATGTTACTGGTAGAACAAAAGCTCTGGAGAAGCGAAATAGCTCCTCGCCTAAATGAAATTCAGCAAATTGTCTGCTCCCAAATCCAAATGCCCCACTCCTTTCTTAGTCCCACAGTGTACCTAAACCACATATTGCATCCACGTTTGGCATTTCTGAAGCGATGAGAGCCCGCCTACCTTACGGGTACATGCCTCCACAAGCACAGGCTGGGCATAACATACTGGTGACTGCAACGTACTGGTGACTGCAATGTACTGGTCACTACAGCGAACTGGTCCCTACAACGGCAGTTTGCAATTTTCACTCAGTGATGTTTATTGCTGCTTGTTTCTGGATAATACTCATGGAGTCAAAATTGTCACTACACCTGCAGATAAGTTCCCCAAGGGGTATAGTTGCCAAAATGGGGTCACTTGAGAGAGGATTCTGCTCTTCTAGCGATTAGGGGCTCTGTATATGCAATCCACAGACTGATTTAAGAAAATCTGCGATCCATGGGGCAAATAGCGCCCCGTTCCTCCCGAGTCTCTCTGTATGGCTAAATAGTACTGTACAGCCACATATGAGGTATTGGCATGTTCAGCAGAAATTGTGAAATAAATTTTGTTGCCATTTTTACCCACTTCTTGTGTGAAAATATAAAATCTGGTACTAAAACAAAATGTTGGTGGTAAAAATGTAGTTATTTTGTCTTCACTGCCCAATGGTATAAAATTCTGTGACACACCCGTGGTGTCAATATCACTGCACCACTAGATTAATTCATTGAGAGGTATAGTTTGTAAAATTGGGTCACTTCGTGCCTTCTCTTGGGCTCCACCCACAATACACCCCTTCTGCTTCTCACACGGCATGCGGTATGATAATATTGGCTTCCACACAGTTCAATAAAGTTTATGGCACACAGAACCTGTTGGTACCAGGCTACGAATCCTGTTCATGATGCCAAGTTGCGACTCCCGCTAGGGCCGTGGGGTACTCTGTCCGGGTCGGACAATTATTCAGGGGGGTGTCACGGCAGCAGTGACCCAGTCCATGGCCTTAGGCTCGCAATAAAATTATTTGGGAAAGTTTATAGGGTATAAGCTCGTGACGCCACCTGTGGTGTTCGCCAATGGATGGCCAACGCTACTTAAGGAGACCACTGGGGCCGATGGTGACATAGATGACATGGTTCTGCTCCCCACAGCTGGAGCTGGGCCCCAGGGCTACCGGTACAGTTTTATAAGGGATCGTGGACATTGGGGTGAGAGACGGAGGGTGCGGGAAATGACTGGAGGACACAAGGATTGTAGTTTTCTTTACCTTTACTTGAAGGTGCAGTCCAGGGTATGGGTAACAGGTGATGACAGCGTCAGTGCAGCCTAAAAGCAACTTAGGATCCACCTTACCAGGTGGGGTTGGAGGCCTTCCTACTGTGCTGTTCTCTTAGGTCCTTGCTGCTCTAAGCTTTGCTCAAGTTCCTCTCCTGCATGTTGCTTCTAACCTGTATGGCAGACAGCATGAACCTATCACGAGCACTGCCTTTTCACTGGTAGCGCCGGCCTCTTGATCTGGTATGGTGCCTCCGGGCGTTTGGTCATCATGGCAGAGATCGGGAACCTGCGATGATTTTGTTCCTTCTGCCTGCTTGATAACTGCCGCGATCACAGTGATCACAGCATTTAGGGTGTTAAAGTGCAGGGTGTGGTGCATGTATCACTCCTGGCACTGAGAGCCAGGTGTCAGCTGTCAAAATCACCAGATTTCACCAGCAAAATTGTCAGGACGTATCCATACGTCCAAGGTCATTAAGTTCCAGGTGACCTGGACGTATGTATACGTTTAAAGTCGTAAAGGGGTTAAGCACATACATGGAAAAATTATACCATGACAACAGTGTTTTGCATCAGCTTGTCATCCATATGCCCACTTTTATAATCAATGTGTCATCAGTGTTTTTCACAGATGAATAAAGAAATAAATGACAAAGCTTCTCATATCTGTTTCAATATTAATCACGGGCAGCACATGGATGGATAATGTATCAATAGACTTACAGTGGGGAAAAAAAATATTTAGTGAGCCACCAATTGTGCAAGTTCTCCCACTTAAAAAGATGAGAGAGGCCCGTAATTGACATCACAGGTAGACCAAAACTATGAGAGTCAAAATGAGAAAACAAATCCAGAAAATCACCTTGTCGGATTTGGCAAGATTTATTTTGCAAATTATGGTGGAAAATAAGTATTTGATCATTAACAAAAGTTCATCTCAATGTTTTGTTATATATATACTTTGTTGGCATTGACAGAGGTCAAACATTTTCTGTAAGTCTTCCCAAGGTTGGCACACACTGTTGGTGGTATGTTGGACCATTCTTCCATGCAGATCTCCTCTAGAGCAATGATGTTTTGGGCCTATCGCTAGGAAACACGGACTTTCAACTCTCTCCATAGGTTTTCTATGGGGTAGAGATCTGGAGATCTGGAGACAGGCTAGACCACTCCAGGACCTTCATATGCTTCTTATGAAGACACTCCTTCATTGCCCTGGCTTGGGATCATTATCATGCTGAAAGACACATCCACATTTCATCTTCAATGCCCTTGCTGATGGAAGGAGGTTTGCACTCAAAATCTCATGATATATGACCCCATTCATTCTTTCATGTACACGGATCAGTTGTCCCGGTCCCTTTGCAGAGAAGCAGCCCCAAAGCTTGAGGTTGCCACCCCCATGCTTCACAGTAGGTATGGTGTTCTTTGGATGCAATTTAGCATTCTGTCTCCTCTAGATGCAATGAGTTTTGTTTCTACCAAACAGTTCTTCTTTGGGTTCATCAGACCATATGACTTTCTCCCTATACTCTTTTGTATAATCCAAATGCTCTTGTGTACTGGCTTAAGCAGAAGGACACGTCTGGCACTGCAAGATCTGAGTCCCTTGTGGCGTAGTGTGTTACTGATGGTAGCCTTTGTAATGGTGATCCCAGCTCTATGCAGGTCATTCACTAGGTCCCCCGTATGGTTCTAGCATTTTTGCTCATCGTTCTTGTGATCATTTTTACCCCACGGGGTGAGATCATGTGTGGAGCCCCAGATCGAGGGAGATTATCAGTGGTCTTGTATGTCTTCCATTTTCTTATTATTGCTCCCACAGTTGATTTCATCAAACCAAGCTGCTTGCCTATTGCAGATTCAGTCTTCCCAGCCAGGTGTAGGGCTACAATTTTGTTTCTGGTGTCCTTCGGCAGCTCTTTGGTCTTCACCATAGTGGAGTTTGGAGTGTGATGGTTTGAGGTTGAGGATAGGTGTATTTTATACTAATAACAAGTTCAAACAGGTGCCATTACTACAGGTAATGAGTGTAGGACAGAGGAACCTCTTAAAGAAAAAGTTACAGGTCTGTTAGAATCAGAAATCTTGCATGTTTTTAGGAGACCGAACACATATTTTCCACCACAATTTGCTAAATAAATGTTGCCAAATTAGATGAGGTGATTTTCTGGATTTGTTTTCTCATTTTGACTCTCATAGTTGTGGTCTACCTATGATGTCAATTACAGGCATCTCATCTTTTTAAAGGGAACCTGTCACCCCCAAAATTGAAGATGAGCTAAGCCCACCAGCATCAGGGGCTTATCTAAAGCATTCTGTAATGCTGTAGATAAACCCCCGATGTATCCTGAAAGATGAGAAAAAAGGTTAAATTATACTTACCTGGGGGGGGCGGTCAGATCCGATGGGTGTTGCGGTCCGGTCCGGGGCCTCCTATCTTCATAGGATGACGTCCTCTTCTTGTCTTCACAAGAGCAACCAGGCATTCGTCATCAAGGAGGCTTACAAGGGGGGAAATGTGGTTCTTTGGCCCACCCACATGTACCTGGATGAAGTCCAAAGGCAGCTGGACAATTCCCGGTTTTGTCAGAAGCTGCCTTCACATCCCATGTCTGTGTTTCAAACTAAATTTTACACTCTCTTATCAAGAGCGGACCAATTGAGCATTGTCACATCAAATGAGAAGAAGTACATGTGGGTGGAACATCCTATTATTCCAACCTTTTACATGTTAATACACAAAAAACAAGACAAAGACAGGCTATAAAGAAAGGATCACCAGACTGAATAAAAAGATAACAAATATGTTTTTATTAATGAACAGCTACACACAAAAATACATAAAAACAATTAAAAAGTCAAAAGGACAACAGACAAGATAAACCATATAAGGTGATCAACCCCATCAGGAAATGCATGGAAAATATACACATCACTCTGAATGACATACAAAAGACCAATACTCTCTACAAAATGTCCTACACAAATCCCTACAATACACGATATATGTATAGCCAACCTGCAAAATGCCAGCAACAAATCAATATGGAAAAGAGCAGACAAACGTTAGAGCATACCTGCAACAAGCATATAATGATGCCAATGGTGTATGATATTGTGAGAGTAAAGCAGTGTTTCTCAACTCCAGTCCTCAAGACCCCACAACAGGTCATTTTTTCAGGATTTCCTTAGTATTGCATAGGTGATCGAATTAATGCTTGAGCCGGTGATGAAATTATCACCTGTGCAATATTAAGGAAACCCTGAAAACATGACCTGTTGTGGGGTCTTGAGGACTGGAGTTGAGAAACACTGGAGTAAAGCAACCTGAATAGGCAAAATATCCATGCTCTTGTTGGGGCAAACAATGCCCAACGCGTGTTGCCACCGGCGTGTGGCTTCCTCAGGGGCAAATACAAGAACTATGTGCAGGAAACATCTTATATATACATAAATAATGATTCTAAATTAGACTCAGCTGATAGCGGACTCACCTGGAAACACAGGACCATAGATGTATGTCCCGGCCATATGTTGTATGAGCCGAATATAAGGCCAGAAATTAACTTTGTCCAATACTAGGAACATGAGGCAGAGCGTGTCAATGTGTGCGTGTCAGCTCTAATTTAAATCATTATTTATGTATTGTGGGGTACCAAGGGGAGAAGTACTAGAAAACAGATATGTTTCTCCCCGTTTCATTTCCTATGTTTCCAGGTATTAATTGTAAAGCTGTTTTTCAATGTAATCCGGTCCTGGTTTCTTTAGTGATCAGCGTGAAAAGGACTGGTGCCTCCCCTCCACACATACAATCCAGGTTTTGACTCCTGACTGTTTTCAGCTGATATAATCAGGAGCTGTTGGGATCTCAGTCTCATCTGCTAGTCTGGGAGAGCTGACACAGTAAGACTGCATGAACTTCTTTGTTATTTGTAGGTTTATTTTGTAGTTAGAATCTTGTTGTTAGTTAGTGGCCAGACGGCCTTAGACATTTTATTTCATGTTTGATAAGTGCAACATTGTATGACAAGTGTGCACAATAAATACACCTGGCTCATACCTGTGTGGAACTCGCCAACCTGCTATTTTCCATTGTGACTCCATAGCCACCTGCTTGGGCCAAATCAAAGATCCCTGCTGAGTCCTATTCCCACAAATGGTGGAGAATGCGGGCACAGTGGCTGTTGGACTGTGATTGCAGAGAAAGCGCTCTGTGTATGTCCTGGCTGAAAGCTCCGGTGCTTTTGAAGAGCCAAGAGTCCAGTAATATGGAGGAACTAGTAAAACAGTTGTTGCAGGAAAATGTTCAACAACAGCAGACCAATACTTACTTCCAGCAAGCCCTGAACCAGCAAAACCAGATTCAGCAAGAGCAGTTGAATGCAATAACATAGTAACATAGTAACATAGTTATTAAGGTTGAAGGAAGACTTTAAGTCCATCTAGTTCAACCCATAGCCTAACATGCCCTAACATGTTGATCCAGGGGAAGGCAAAAAAAACCCATGTGGTAAGAGTAAGCTCCACCATGGGGAAAAAAATTCCTTCCCGACCCCACATAGGGCAATCAGACTAGTTCCCTGGATCAACGCCCTGTCAAAGAATCTAATATATATACCCTGTAACATTATACTTTTCCAGGAAGGTATCCAGTCCCCTCTTGAATTTAAGTAATGACTCACTCATTACAACATCATACGGCAGAGAGTTCCATAGTCTCACTGCTCTTACAGTAAAGAATCTGCGTCTGTTATTATGCTTAAACCTTTTTTCCTCCAGACGTAGAGGATGCCCCCTTGTCCCTGTCACCGGTCTATGATTAAAAAGATCATCAGAAAGGTCTTTGTACTGTCCCCTCATATATTTATACATTAACATAAGATCACCCCTTAGCCTTCGTTTTTCCAAACTAAATAGCCCCAAGTATAATAACCTATCTTGGTATTGCAGACCCCCCAGTCCTCTAATAACCTTGGTCGCTCTTCTCTGCACCCGCTCCAGTTCAGCTACGTCTTTCTTATACACCGGAGACCAGAACGGTGCACAGTATTCTAAGTGTGGTCGAACTAGTGACTTGTATAGAGGTAAAATTATGTTCTCCTCATGAGCATCTATACCTCTTTTAATGCATCCCATTATTTTATTTGCCTTTGTAGCAGCTGCCTGACACTGGCCACAGAATATGAGTTTCTCATCCACCCATACACCCAGGTCTTTTTCATTGATAGTTTTGCACAGAGTTTTAGAATTAAGCACATAGTTAGACATCTTATTACTTCTACCCAAGTGCATGACCTTACATTTATCCCCATTAAAGCTCATTTGCCATTTATCAGCCCAAGCTTCTAGTTTACATAAATCATCCTGTAATATAAAATTGTCCTCCTCTGTATTGATTACCCTGCAGAGTTTAGTGTCATCTGCAAATATTTAAATTCTACTCTGAATGCCCCCTACAAGGTCATTAATAAATATGTTAAAAAGAAGAGGGCCTAATACTGACCCCTGTGGTACCCCACTGCTAACCGCGACCCAGTCCAAATGTGCTCCATTAATACCCACCCTTTGTTTCCTATCCCTGAGCCAGCTCTCAATCCACTTACACATATTTTCCCCTATCCCCATTATTCTCATTTTATGTAACAACCTTTTGTGTGGCACCGTATCAAAAGCTTTTGAAAAGTCCATATACACTATGTCCACTGGGCTCCCTTGGTCCAGTCCGGAACTTACCTCTTCATAGAAGCTGATCAAATTAGTCTGACATGAACGGTCCCTAGTAAACCCGTGCTGATACTGGGTCATGAGGTTATTCCTCTTCAGATACTCCAGTATAGCATCCCTTAGAATGCCCTCCAGGATTTTACCCACAGTAGAGGTTAAACTTACTGGCCTGTAATTTCCGAGTTCAGTTTTTTTTCCCCTTTTTGAATATTGGCACCACATTTGCTATACGCCAGTCCTGTGGTACAGACCCTGTTATTATGGACTCTTTAAAGATTAAAAATAATGGTCTATCAATGACTGTACTTAATTCCTGCAGTACTCGGGGGTGTATCCCATCCGGGCCCAGAGATTTGTCAATTTTAGTGATTTTTAGACGCCGCCGTACTTCCTGCTGGGTTAAGCAGGTAACATTTAATTGGGAATTTTTATCACTAGTCATATTGGCTGCCATGGGATTTTCTTTTGTAAATACTGATGAAAAAAAGTCATTTAGCATATTGGCTTTTTCCTCATCCTCATCCACCATTTCACCCAGACTATTTTTAAGGGGGCCAACACTATCATTTTTTAGTTTCTTACTATTTATGTAGTTAAAGAATATTTTGGGATTATTTTTGCTCTCTCTGGCAATGAGTCTCTCTGTCTCAATCTTTGCTGCCTTGATTTGCTTTTTACAGAATTTATTTAATTTTCTGTATTTATTTAATGCCTCCTCACTACCTACTTCCTTTAATTCTCTAAATGCTTTCTTTTTGTCCCTTATTGCGCCCCTTACAGCTCTA
Organism: Ranitomeya variabilis; assembly: GCF_051348905.1. Classification (NCBI taxonomy): domain Eukaryota; kingdom Metazoa; phylum Chordata; class Amphibia; order Anura; family Dendrobatidae; genus Ranitomeya; species Ranitomeya variabilis. Next base: position 521,083,891 of record NC_135233.1, read on the forward strand.
TTTAGCCATATTGGTTTCCTCCTTTTTCTAGTATGTTTATTCCCATACGGTATATACTGTGCACAGGTCCTATCCATGATGCTAATAAACGTCTCCCATTTTCTTTGTGTATTTTTATGTCTCAGGATATCGTCCCAGTTAATTGCACCAAGATCCTCTCTCATCCGTTGGAAATTTGCCCTCCTGAAGTTTAGTGTTCTTGTCACCCCTCTACTACACATCTTATTAAAGGAGACATGAAAACTTATTATTTTGTGATCACTATTCCCCAAGTGACCCCCAACCCTTATATTTGATATGCGGTCTGGCCTGTTGGTTAATATTAGGTCTAGCAGTGCCCCCCTCCTTGTTGGGTCCTGAACCAGTTGTGAAAGGTAATTGTCTCTCATAGTTGTCAAAAAACGATTACCTTTACTGGAACTGCAGGTTTCTGTTCCCCAATCTATTTCAGGGTAGTTGAAGTCCCCCATAATAATGACTTCTCCTTGAGTCGCAGCTTCATCTATTTGCTTTACGAGGATATTCTCCATTGCTTCAATTATTTTTGGAGATTTATAACAAACCCCTATCAGTAATTTATTATTTTTTCCCCCTCCCCTTATCTCCACCCACAGGGACTCTACATTTTCATTAGATTCACCTATATTATCACGCAGGATGGGTTTTAAGGTCGATTTTACATACAGACACACCCCACCCCCTCGCTTATCTGTACGGTCATTTCTGAAAAGGCTATAGCCCTGCAAGTTAACAGCCCAGTCATGGCTCTCATCCAGCCATGTTTCAGATATCCCCACCATGTCATAATTATGCTCCAACAACATTAATTCTAATTCGTCCATTTTGTTGGCGAGGCTTCTGGCATTAGTATACATGCACTTGATGTTACTCTCTGTACCTCTATTCTTTCTTAAATTACTAACTGTTCTAACCCCACCCCCCATGCCACCGCCAGCCCCAACTTCCTTATTTGTGCCCAGGTCTCTATCTGCACTATCTTCCCCTCCTATAAAATGAATACCCTCCCCCCCAATCCCTAGTTTAAACACTCCTCCAACCTTCTAGCTATTTTCTCCCCAGCACAGCTGCACCTTCCCCATTGAGGAATACGTCCCTAGCGTAGAGCCTGTAGCCAACTGAGAAGTCGGCCCAGTTCTGCAGGAACCCAAACCCCTCCTTCCTACACCAATTCTTGAGCCACTTATTAACCTCCCTAATCTCCCGTTGCCTCTCTGGCGTGGCACGTGGTACAGGCAGTATTTCGGACGTTGGAGGTCCTTGCTTTCAGCTTGCAGCCTAATTCCCTGAAATCATCTTTAAGGACCTTCCACCTACCTCTAACTTTGTCATTTGTGCCAATGTGCACCATGACCGCTGGGTCCTCACCAGCCCCTCCCAATAACCTGTCAACCCGATCAGCGATGTGTCGGACTCGTGCGCCAGGTAGGCAGCACACCGTCCAACGATCCCTGTCTTTGTGACAGATTGCCCTATCTGTTCCCCTGATAATTGAGTCCCCCACTACCAGCACCTGTCTGGCCTGCCCTGCTCTCCTATTTCCCTCCTTACTGGAGCAGTCACTCCTCCGGCTTTCAGAGGACATGCCTGGCTGCAGCAGTGCTACCCCTATACTGGCACCCCCCTCATCTGCCAACTTAGCAAACTTATTGGGGTGTGCCAGATCAGGACTAGCCTCCCTGGCACTCTTCCCTCTACCCCGCCTTCTATCTGTCACCCAGCTAACTGCCTCACTGTCCTGCAGCTCCATCCTACCAAGCCCCCTCACATCTATCCCATTGAGCATCTGCTCAGTGAGCAGAAGACTCCTCTCCATATTGTCTATGGATCTCAGTGTTGCCAGCTGCACATTTAGATCCAGAATCTGGGCTTCCAAATGCACAATGTGCTCACATCTCGTACAGCAGTATGCACCCTCGACCGGCTGATCAAGGACTCCATACATGTGGCAAGATGTGCACTGGATGACATTAACAATAGTGGAGCACATTTCCTAATGGGGATTGCACCACACAAACGTTAATTAAAAATAAATACAAAGTATAAAAAAAACAAAAAAAAAAACAGACAGCAATTCCTCCCTTGGAAACTCCCTGATTCCAAAGTCACTGAATCACAAGTCACCGTCCACACTTGCACTCAGGTCACACTCAGCTCGCTCACACTCGCTATGCTGAAGATTTATAGATTTTTTTTTTTTTCTCTCTCTATTTCCCTTCAACAACAAGCCACCTTGCTGTTCAAATGCACTTTCAAAAAGGCAAATAAAGCAGGCTTTGGTTCGGCAACCCCGAGATGAGGAAGACCGTACACAAAGTGTTGCTAGTGCGCGGAAAGCCGTACAAAAGACTCTGCTTAAAATGACTGCTGACGATGATGTGGAACCGTATCTCACCGTATTTTAACGTATTGCAGAATGTGAGCATTTACCGGTGGACAGATGGGCTGGCTGAAGTGGTTGCTCCATTTCTGAGTGGAGATCCACAAAAGGCCTATTACGATCTAAGTGGAGTGGATGCTATGGATTATACCAAACTAAAAGGCGAAATCCTGGAAAGGCAGGGAGTAAACACATATGTACTAGCACAGAGGGTACATTTGTGGACTTTTGTGGAGCATCAGCCAGCCCGCTCACAAATGCATGATCTCATCCATTTAGTAAAAAAATGGCTACAACCAGAGACTTTGACATCCGCACAGATGGTTGAACGTGTTGTTCTACAAGTTGTTCTACGGTCCTTACCTGCTAAGATACAGAGGTGGGTTGGACAGGGGGACCCATCTACAGCAGACCAGTTGGTGAATATGGTCGAACGCTACAATGCTTCTGAAAGCCTACTCCAAGGGACGTTATCACCTCGCTGGGCTCCCAAGAAATCGCCAGAAAATCCTGCGAAACCTACTTCATCTTCAAAAGAAGAGAACGTTGCAATGAAGGGTAGCCGACCCACAAAAGACTATGGAGGCAGTACGGTCTCACAGCAAGCCAGCAGACCCTATCTGGGGTCCCCAGCGAGGAGGCAAGGACCTATACAGTGTTGGCGATGACGCGGGCTTGGCCATGTAACAGCTAACTGCCCAATGACTACAGAGCCAATGGACTGTAACGCTATGAGGTGTCTTTCGTTATATGTACAGTCGGTCTGTGTTGCAGAGGTCCTTACAGGAAACGAATGACACGTGTGTTGCCTTGAGGTCGACCGCCATAGTGTGAATGCCGTCTTGGATTCCGGCAGTCAAGTAACTCTGGTACATGCCAGTTTGGTGGACCCTAGAGTCCTAACAAACTTAACCGTGAGCATTAGTTGCATCCATGGCGATATTAAAAACTACTCCACTGCCTGGGTCACCCTTGCCACGCCAGTGGGAACCAAAAGACATCAAGCGGCAGTTCTAAAGTCTATGGGACATGACGTAATATTGGGGAGAGACTTTCCCTTATTTTGGGACTTGTGGAGCCTTAAAAATGGCATGAACACTCTAGCTGAAGACGGTGCCATGGGGCTACCCCCTGACCCATTGCAGCAAGATGAAAGGGGGCCCATCTCAGAGGAAACTCCAGAATCTGTAGACTCTCCTCTGGCTGTATATGCAGGCGAGGCAGATGAACTAGACGAGGCTATAAAAATGCCAGGCCTTGAGCTGACCCGTGGTAAGTTCGGGACCTCTCAACACCAGGATCCTACTCTGGCAAGGGCATGGGAAAATGTAAAGGTCTCTGAGGGAAGACCATTGTACCCAGGGGCTCAAAATGAGTTCCCACATGTGGCGGTGCAACAGGGTATGCTGTATCACATAGACAAAGTGCGAGGAGTGGTGGTAGAGCAACTAGTGGTGCCCAAGTCTTTTCGCCAGGTAGTTTTGGATCTGGCACATAAACATCCCTTGGGGGGACACCTGGCTGGAGAAAAAACAAAACACCGTATTCTGCAACGTTTCTTTTGGCCGGGTCTAGGGGGAGACGTGACCCAGTATTGTCAGTCCTGTCCTACGTGTCAATTGATCGCACCCATGTCACATTTTAGAAGCCCCCTTGTGCCCTTACCAATGATAGAGGTGCCCTTTGAGAGGATAGCAATGGATATAGTTGGTCCATTAGTTAAATCTGCCAGGGGTCATCAGTACATTTTGGTAGTACTAGATTATGCCACTCGTTATCCTGAAGCAGTACCCCTGCGGAATGCCAATGCGAAAGCAATTTCAAAGGAACTTGTTAATATGTTTTCTCGCACCGGCATTCCGAGGGAAATACTAACAGATCAGGGGACCCTGTTATGATATGGTGGCCTAAGAGC